>NC_058136.1:38358054-38379561 GCF_016433145.1 Gracilinanus agilis | reverse complement strand
AACATTGTACACAGAGACTGATATACTGTGGTAAAATTGAATGTAATGGGCTTCTGTACCAGCAGCAATGCAATGACCCAGGACAATTCTGAGGGATGTATGGTAAAGAATGCTACCCACATTCAGAGGAAGGACTGCAGGAGAGGAAACATATAAGAAAAGCAACTGCTTGAACGCATGGGTCGGGGCGGACATGATTGAGGGTGTGGACTCGAAACTACCACACCAATGCAACTACCAACAATTGGGAAATTGGTCTTGATCAAGGACACATGACAAAACCAGTGGAAAAGTGCGTCGGTCATGGGTGGGGGGAGTGCGGGGGGTGAAGGGGAAAATAGGAGCATGAAACATGTAACCATGTTAAAAATGATTATTAATAAATGTTAAAAAAAAAAAAAAAAAAAAAAAAAGAGTTGCCCACCACTCCCCATCTTCCCCTCCACTGTAAAAGCTCTTCCTTCTCTGTCTCTTTTATGTGAGATAATTTTCCCTATTCTAATTCTCCCTTCTCCACTCTCCCAGTACATCCTTCTTTCTCCTCTTATTTTTTTTAAATCATCCCATCATAGTCAACTCATTCCATGGCCCTCTATTTATACTCTTTCTTATTGCCTTAATAATGATAAAGTTCTTAATACTTACAAGTATCATCTTCCCATGTAGAAATGTAAACAGTCTAACCTTCTTGAATCCCTTATAATTTCTCTTTTATGTTTACTTTTTTTATTATTCTCTTGAGTCTTATATTTGCCAAATTTTCCTCTATCTCTCTCATCTGATTTTAAAAATCCTTCTTGAGCTCTTTCAGGAATTCTTTTTTGACCCTGAGACCAACTCACATTTTTCTTTGAGGTTTTAGATGCAACTGTTTTAAATTTTTTGTCTTCTTCTGAGTTTGTGTTTTGATCTTCTCTGTCACAATTGTAATTTACTATGATCAGACTCTTTTGTTATTGTTGTTTGCTCATTTTTCCAACCTATTTCTTGACTTTTAATTTTATGCTAAATTTGGGTTCTGCTCCCAGAGTGGAGGGGGTACTATCTCGGGGGTTTTTGTGCTGCTGTTTTCAGAGGTAGTTCTGGGGGTCTGTAAGCTTTCAGTTCTTACAAGGTGGTATGATGTAAGAAAGGTATGTTCATATGCCCAAAGGGCTTTTAAAGACTGCCTACTCTTTGATCCAATCATACCAATGCTGGGTTTGTACCCCAAAGAGATAATAGCGAAAAAGACTTGTTCAAAAATATTTATATTCACTCTCTTTGTGGTGGCAAAAAATTGGAAAACAAAGGGATGCCCTTCAGTTTGGGAATGGCTGAACAAATTGTGGTATCTGTTGGTGATGAAATACTATTGTGCTCAAAGGAACAATAAACTGGAGGAATTCCATGTGAACTGGAACAACCTCTAGGAATTGATGCAGAGTGAAAGGAGCAGATCCAGGCAAACATTGTACACAGAGACTGATACACTGTGGTACAATCGAACACAACAGACTTCTCTACTAGCAGTTATGCAAGGATCCAGAGCAAGGCTGAGGGATTTATGAGAAAGAATGCTATCCACATCCAGAGGGAGAACTGTGGGAGCAGAAACACAGAAGAAAACACTGCTTGACCACATGGGTCAATGGGATTATGATTGGGGATATAGACTCTAAACCAGTGGTTCCCAAACTTTTTTGGCCTACCGCCCCCTTTCCAGAAAAAATATTACTTAGCCCCCTGGAAATTAATTTTTTTTATTTTTAATAGCAATTAATAGGAAAGATAAATGCACCTGTGGCCATCACTGCTCACCTGGATCACTGCAGCACCCACCAGGGGGCAGTAGCACCCACTTTGGGAATCCCTGCTCTAAACAATCACCCTAGAGCAAATATCAATAATATGGAAATAGATCTTGATCAGTAACACATGTAAAATCCAGTGGAATTGCTTGTTGGCTATGGGAGGAGGGAGAGAAGAGAGAAAGAACATGAATCGTAACTATGGAAAAATTTTCATAATTAATCAATAAAATAAAAATAAATTTAAAAAATGAAAGGTATATTCACTGTTCTCCTGGCCTGTGAGTGACCACAAGTACTCTTTTAACCCTGGAACTTGTTGATCCAGGATCCCTGATCCTGCTAGTGTTTCCCCTCATCCCTGAAATTCAACTTAGGAACCTTGTAGGGACAATGCAAAGGAGTGCTGCACCCAGAGCCAGCAAACAATCCCTTGTAATCTCCTTCTGACCAGTTGTCTGACCTCCTTCCTCTCTGTGGCTGAGAGCACTGGAAACATTCACCAGGGCTTGCCCTGCAATGCACTTCACTCCAGATCCAACAACCACCCTGATGAGACAGACTTTTCCAGTTGACTCCTAAGTTGTCATGGGCAGGAAAATTGTTTCACCCTGATCTTTTGTTGGTTCTGTCACCACAGAACTGCATTTACGGCATTATTTTAAAGTTGTTTGGAGGGGAATTTGGGAGAATTCAAGTGAATTTCTGCCTTTGTTCCACCATGTTGGTTCTACCTCTTGCCTCTGTACCAACTCTTGTCACTAACCAGCTATTTGACCTAGAACAATGATGTTGAACTTATGCCATGGGTGCCAAAGATGACATGCAAAGAGCTCTCTGTGGGCACACAACCACTCCCCCTCCCCTCAAGAGTGCATTACCAGAAAGGCAGAGAGACTCTGGCAGAGCTGCTCCCCTCCCCCTCTCCACTGAGCCTGAGGACATTTTTTCACACCCCCCAACCCTCTGCCCAGCAGCCCAATGGGAGAACACAATGGGTAAGGTGGGTAGCTCATAGGCAGCAGACTGGAGGAGAGTGGAGTGCTTTGGCCACTTCGCTCCTCCTCTCTACACTTCCTGAGGACATTCCTCTCTTTACCTGCCCCTCCACCTAGAAGCCCAATGGGAGTGCTTTCTCCCTCCCCTGTGTGGGGTAAGGGGTAGGGCTGGGCATGCCTGGCACTTGGTGGGAGGGCAGGGAAGGGCACTGCACTCGGTCTCTAAAAATTTTGCCATCACTGACCTAAACCAAATCATTTCATCCCAGTTTCCTGAACTATAATTAGAGGGGTCTGAAGGATATCAATGCTTCCAAACCCCCAATACTCTGTGGATCTCAGACTCTTTCTGAAGCCAAGAGAAGATGATGGATGGAAAAGAATATCAAGTATGAAGCAGTTAGACGATAAAGTTTATCTGCTTTATTATCCAAGAACGGAAGTTTTTAAGAAGCAAGACCTTAAGTTAAAGTCTGTTCAGTAGGTAGTTATGTTTACCCAAAAAGGGACTGGTGCCAGCCAGCAGCTGAGGGACCCTGAATCAGATGGTCTCAAAATCCTTTCCAGCTCACCCATTCTTCCGGATCTCTGATCTTATAAGCCAAATCAACCTGCTGCTCCCAAGAGAGAGCTAAGATAGCGGTTGTGGGCCATTCTCTATGTGATGTCTCTTGATAATCACAAATGGCCAGGCTTTCTTTTGGGGCAACACTGTCCACCAAAGCAGAGACAGCAGAAGAGAAATGAAGTATCCTCGGGATGCAGGACACCAGTGAACTCCTCCAGAATGGCAAAAATCAAGAAGCCTGTTGGCATGTCTACTGGAATCCTCTTACTTTTTAGTAACTGTTCATTCCATTAACAATCCATTTACATTGACAGCACATTTCCCAAAACAATTCTATGTGGTATGTAGTGCCAAGTATTATTAACTTCATTTTATAGATGGGTACGATGAAGTTCAGGAAAAAATGAGTGATCTGCCCATGGATATACAGCTAGTAAATGGCAGAGCCAGGACTAGATCTTAGGTCTTCTGCCTGCAAGTCTAGTATTCTTTCCATTACAACACAAGGCCTTTCAATAGAAATAAAGAGGCTAGAGGCTGCTAGGAAACTCAATGAATAGAGAGCCAGGCCTGAAGATAGGAGGTCCTGGGTTCAAATCTGGACTCAGACCCTCAGACACTCCTAGCTGTGTGATCCCGGGAATGTCGCTTAAAATCCAGTGCCTAGTCCTTACCACTTTTCTGCCTTAGAACTAATACTTAGTAGCTATTCTAAGATAGAAGGTAAGGGCTGAAAAGAAAAGAAATAAAGAGGCTGGCAGAGTCTCTAGGAAGCCTTGGCCTTATCTATGGTGACCATTTTCTAAACCCTAAATTATGGTACATGGTTGATTCGCTTGACCTTGCTGAGAGAGTGCTGGGCCTAGAATCAGAGAGATCTAAGTTTAAATTTGACCTCAGAAGATTAGTAACTATTTGGCCCTGAGCAAGTCACTTAATCTTTTACCTCAGTTTCCTTATCTGTAAACCGGAGATAATATTGGCACCTACCTCCCAAGATCAAATGAGATAATAATCATAGAGCACTTAGTACAGAGCCTGCTACATAGTAAGAGCTATAAAAATGTTAGTTCTTATTTTTATTATGATTGGGTAGGCTTTTATAATAGCCCATTCAGCAATTTGAGCTAAGCAGTGGAATAGAGGATAGAAAGCTGACCTCAAAATCAGGAAGGCTTGGGTTCAAGTTTCATCTCTAAAATATGCTGCTTGTGTGATCTTGGACAAGTCCCTTAACTTGTCAGTAAGTCTAAGAAATTTTCTAAGGCTATAACTGTCTTTTTGAGGTAAAGGTTCCAAACTGCTTCTGTAGAAGGAATTTCCTTGCCTAGAGTTCCCCATACCAGTGAAATCACTAGATCCAGTACTTATCCTTAAGACAAGGAAACTGAAGTAAGAGAGACTGAATTCACAGGGTGTTAGAGTTGGAAGGGACCTCAGCAGCTATCTAATCCTACCCATGACTAGAAAAGAAGCCTCATTACAACATGCCTGACAAGTGATCATCTAGCTTCTTTGTGAAGACCTCCAAAGCGGGAGTGCTTAGCACCTTCCAAAGAAGCCCATTCAACTTCTGGCTAACTCTCACTGTCAGGAGATTTTTCCTGACATCAAATCTAAGTTTGCCTTTTTTTCAACTTGTACCCACTATTCTTAATTCTGCTTTCTATGTGGCAGCCCTGTGAGTTTCTGTATACAGCTCCATATCCCTCTCCCCTCTGTCCCTAGTCTTCTCTTCCCAGTCTAAATATCACCAATTCCTTCAACTGATCATCATAAGACAAAAAGAGCCAAAGTTCTTTACTAGTCATCTATTAAGTGCTTGACTCAGTTTGTCAATTGTTACTTAGGTTTTTACACTGAAAGTAATGAGTTGTCTTGATTTTGAAGTCCAAAAAGCATTCATTAAGGACTGGAAGAGATGTGTATTGACTGTGGCTAATAGACAACCCACTTAGATGTAGGATAGAGGTCTATAAATAGTGATAGAATTGCTATAAGCCAGTCAAAGAGTATGAACAGGCAGGTTTTTTTAAACCCTCACCTTCCACCTTAGAATCAATACTATGTACTGGTTCTGAGGCAGAAGAAGGTAAGGGCTATGCAGTGGGGGTCAAGTGACTTGCCCAGGGTCACACAGCTAGGAAGTGTCTGAGGCCAGATTGGAACCCAGGACCTCCTGTTTCTAGGCCTGGCTCTCAATCCACTGAGCCACCCAGATGCCCCCAACAGGCAGTTTTCTAAGAAAGGAATCAATAGACAAATAAAAAAGATGACCCAAATCACCAATAATTAGAGAAATGTAAATTAAAGCAACTCAGAGGCTTTACTTCACACCCATCAGATTGGCAAAGTTGACAAGAAGGAAAATCACAAATGGTGGAGTATATTGACTCGCTATTGCTAGAGCTGTGAATTGGTCTATTGTTTTTGGAATGATGCCCAAGAAGTCATTAAATTGGGTGTTCCCTTTGGCCCAGTGATACCATTGGTAGGCTTAGACCACAAAGAAATCAAAGAAAGAGAAACTGGATTCATGGGTACAAAAATATTTATAGCTGTTCTTTCTGTAACAGCAAAGGGAAACTAAAGGAGTGCCAATCAACTGAGGAATGTCTGAACAAATTATGGCACAGAAATGGAATTATACCTTTATGCTATAAGAAATGATGAAACTGGGGTTTCTAGGTGGCTCAGTGGAGATCCATGCCTGACAGCATGAGGTCCTGGATTCAAATCTTGCCTCAGATATTTCCTAGCTGCATGATCCTGGACAAGTCATTTAATCTCAATTGCCTAGCCCTTACTGCTCTTCTGTCTTGAATTCAATATTTACTATCAATTCCAAGATAGAGGGTAAGGGTTTAAAAAAAAGAAATGATGAAATGGACAGTTTCAGTGAAAATTGGGAAGACTTGTACGAACAATAGAAAGTGACCAGGAAAACTTCTTTGCCCTACTCTATGTGTATTGGAGGCAGACCCCGACTTTGGTTTACACTTCCCCTTTATGCCTCCAGCTGATCTGATCTCAATCCCTTCCACTTTATATGTTAACTTATTCTGATCACTCCTAGCAGAAGTTCAGTGAAAAATCAGGTTAGAGACCAGGGTGTTTTCTAGGTGAGTAGAGTCCCAGGAATGTGATTTTTCCAGTTGAAGAAAAAGAGGATTGATAAGAGCAGAAGATATGGGAGGGAGACTTATAACATGGGCCTTCAGGCTTGTTTGTGGTTGAAAAAATGCCCTCACTTTCCTCCTAAAGAAGTTAGCCGTCTGAAGCTTGAAACACAAGCCAGGGGGTGCCATGATGTTATGTGGCAAAAGTCCTAGAATATGGGCCACTCCATTTCTAAGTAAGGGAGCTTGGAAAAATGGAATCAGAGATAAGTTTGTCTGGATTTCTTTATACTCTAGGTCAGGGGTCGGCAACCTTTTTGGCCGAGAGAGCCACAAACGCCACATTTTTTAAAATGTAATTTCATGAGAGCCGTACAGTGCTCACAGTGCCGCTCCTGTAACAGCGCCTGAAAAAAAAATGGACTTTATGGCTCCTGCAGAAAGAGCCAGATCTGGCCCTCGAAAGAGCCAGATATGGCTCGAGAGCCATACGTTGCCGACCCCTGCTCTAGGAGAACCCTGGATCTGGTGAGGAACAATGCTGACTTATCCAGAAAGGCAGAGGATTTGTATCAGAAGTGCAAGGCTTGAGCCCGGTAAGATGAAAGGGGAGCATCACTTACTGTAGCTACTCATCTTGAGAGCACCCAATCTCAATTTCTACCTTAAATCTGGAGATGTCACTGACTGAGGAAATTCACGATACTGGAGGGCAGACACTACATGGCATCTACCAAATTCTCCTGAAAACATCCTTCATTGCCTTGATATTACTTATAAGTTGCTTTTGAGGGGAGGAAACGTACTGAGTCTTAAATTCAGGCAAAAATTTTGTAAAAAAAAATCAAATAGAATTAACTCCACTTCACTGAGGTAAAATCAGTATTATCAAAGCCACTAACAATGACAATTAAATCCCAAGTGAAATCCCAAGGAAAGTCAGTCACGGAATGAGATTTAGAGACTCCAGTTCCTTTTGTCCACTTCGGCATTTTAATATTACTGCTTTAGTGTCATGATTTCAAGGGTTTCACTATGACTACAAAGCTCATAGGAAGTATAATTCGTGAAAAAGAAATGAGAGGTCAAAGGCTTTCGTAGCTCACATAGAAGCCTCATTCCTCTGTAACATAAATATTTTAGATTAAAAAAAAAAAAAAGAATTGGTAGGTACCAGACATGGCAAGTCTAAATAACACCATAAAGAATGAAATAAACTTTATCTTGACCAGAAATGCCTGCTGCTCACATAAGGAGGGTCCTGGCCTGGAATCTTCTCCAATATTCAGCTCTCCTCTTGATAAGATCTCTTCAATCTCAAATACTACTCCAGGACAAACAAAGTATGCTGGCCTCTCAAACCTCCAAGTGCTCATAACTTCCATGGGGAGGGCTTCCTAGAGCCCTGATGGCAAACCTATGACACGTGTGTCAGCACTGACACGCGTAGCCATTTTTGATGACACGTGGCCGCATACAGAGAAGTGTGGGACTCCATGCCGAGGATGAAACATTTGCTGTAGTGTAATATAGACACTCTGTGCCAGAGGTGAGTAGACCAAAAAACTGTCACTAAGCAGATAAGTTAAATAATTCGTTTTTGTTTTATTAAATACCATTATATATTACAATTCTACATTTTTGTTATTTAAACTATAAATATTGCGAAATTGTAGTTTTTTCTCGAAGCGACACCCCACTCGAGTTATGCTCGTTTTTTTGGCAAATTTTGACACACCAAGCTCAGAAGGTTGCCCATCATTGTTCTAGAATCTTCATAGGATATATCTCCATTTGCCGGAAGGTTGAACTTCAAAAGAGGGCCTTAAACTGCGTCATCTTGTGTCTCCCTTAATAAACTTCTTTCCAGCCACCAAAACTCTGTCTGGACTCACTGCTCAGTGTTTTAGCACACTCCCATCCCCTTATGCTCATCCCATCCCAATGATCCTGAATTTCTAGCTGGGAATGTTCATATCCCATTCCCTTTCTTCAGCTTGCTGATCCTTCAGGCCTATTTATCTCTCATCTCCCCCAACCCCTCTTCTCCCAATGTCGTCCTTTGATCTATTGGCACCATCCCCTGTGTACTCTGGGTAATGCCTGCTCCAAAGGAACAAACTTCATTTTATCTTCAACCTCTTTCTGGCCCTAAGTGAAACCATTCTTACCATTCTTTCCAGTACTGGTTATACCTTCTCTCATTCCTTCTCCATGACCCCTTGCTGGTCATGGTAAAAGGAGTCAGGATGCTCCTTGTTTCCCACTGCTATTTTCAGAGCTGCCATGAACCCTGCCCCATTCTTTTTTTAAACTCTTACCCTTTGTCTTAGAATCAATGCTAAGTATTGGTTCTAAAGCAGAAGAGCAGTAAGGGCTATGCATTTGGAGTCAAATGACTTGCCCAGGGTCATATAGCTGGGAACTGTTGGAGGCCAGATTTGAACCCAGGATCTGCCTGGCTCTCTATCCACTGAGTCATCTAGCTGTCCCACTATTTTTACTAAACAATCTCTCCTTTGAGGTTTACACTAGCCAAATTCATCATCCAATCCAGAGCCTGATCTCTAAATTCCTTCCATCCTCAGTGATCTCAGGATTTGACTTAGTCTTTCTTCCTCATCTCTGTCCTTCATATCAAACATTTAAACATGCATATTGAGACTTCCTCAAATACCCTAATGTTCCAGTTCATCGGTTCATCACTTGGCTCTCATGATCTCCTCCTCTGCTAAAGACAGATATGGTCACAACTCTGATCTTGCTATGACTCAGAAATATTACACTTCCATGTTCATGAACTCTGAAATTCCTCAGTCTGGCCATAACTTCTGAGCATTTCACATTTTTGTTTGCTTTTCAGCTCCTGACCTAGTTCTTTGTCCTCCCTGTGCTATCCATTCCCTCCCCCTTTCAGTGATTTTTCCAGGGCACCACCCCTTCACTGGCTACCTTTGCCTTCTTTCCCCTATCTGAACCCCTTGGTGAACCAACTCAACTCTGTAGTGTCTTTTACCCACGATTCCCTTGTCCCCTCGACCTATTTCCAATCAAGTTTTGCTAAGCCCCAAACCTGGATTACTCCCACCATCCACTTCCTTGGCTCTTATTCTTGGGCTATTTAAGGGAGCTAAGAAAATCCTGGAATCCAGGAGAAATTTATGGTGTCCAACCTCAAAAGTGCACACACGCCTCAAAATGCTATGAGGCAAAATATTCCATTTACCCTTAAATGATTTTACTAGCCTCCTCTCCACAGCAGTTATTCCAAAGTTTCCTGCCTCTGCCATGACACCTTCTTCTCATCCTCTCAGGCGAGGACTCCTACCCATACTCCCCCAAATGGAGGCCATTCTAGAAGAGTTCCCTCTTCATTTCCCGAAGCTCAGACATTTCCCTTCACTATCTCTTCTTTCATTCTGGTCTCAATTGAAGAAGTAGCTCTGCTCTATGTCAAAGCAAAGAAACTCCTCTGCATGCTCCCCTGATCACATCCAGCAAATTGCCTCCACTATTCATTCACACTCTCTCTTTAATCTTCAGCTTCTTCCAATCCCTGCTGCTTTAAAAACTCTCATTTGATCCTATCATCCCTGCTAGCTTTAATCCTGTATCTCTCCTCCCCTTCTTAGGAGTTCTGCTGAGAAGAGGGTAGTCTACAGTCAGGCAGTGCCTCCACTTCTTCTCCTTTTTTTCTCTTCTAAACCCTGTGTAATCTGGCTTCCATTCAGTCGAAACTGGTAATTTAGAAAACAACAATAACTACCTAGCTCCATGCCCATTTTCCCACTTACACAAAATGATTATGAGATTCAGCAATAAAGAAATGGAAGGCACCCTCTTTTTATGTTTCTTTTCTTTATTTATTTTTTTCTTCCTCCCTCCCTCCTTTCTTTATTTCTTCCTCCTTCCTTCCTTCCTTTCTTCCTTCTTTCCTTCCTTCCTTCATTCCTTCCTCTTACCCTATCTCATCCAAGTATATACCCAAGACATATAGTGAGCACTCATGGTCCAATCTCATTGCTGATGGGCATGGGAGTTTTGATGTGCTCCATTTGTTTTTTTTAGACCCTCACCTTCTGTCTTGGAGCAAATACACAGTATTGGCTCCAAGGCAGAAGAGTGGTAAGGGCTAGGCAATGGGGGTCAAGTGACTTGCCCAGGGTCACACAGCTAGGAAGTATCTGAGGTCAAATTTGAACCTAGGACCTCCCACCTCTAGGCTTGACTTGCAATCTACTGAGCTACCCAGCTGCCCCCTGATGTGCTCTATTTCTGACATGGGTCAGTTTGCCCCTCCTTAGGTAGCCTTGTGGCTCATCACATTGGTAGAGGGAATCCCAATCGGCTCAAGAGATCCACCAGTCTCAGCATCCTTACTAGCAGGGATTCTAGATGTGAGGCTAAGGACATTCTTGATGAATGTATTAGTAAGGAACAAGCAAGATTGCTTTCCCAAGCAATATTCAGCAATGGACCTTATATTTACCCTATCACAATCAACTGAAAGACGAAGCGAACGTAAGTTCCCATTATGTTTACTGTTGGTTGATTATTTTCAAAAAGCATCGGATTCACAGTTGGACAGAACACTGCCTTGTGGGTTCTTTTACAGCAAGGTGTCTCCTATCAAAATCATTTAGGGAGGGAAAGCTGGGTAGCTCAGTGGATTGAGAGTCAGGCCTAGAGACAGGAGGTCCTGGGTTCAAATCCGGCCTCAGACACTTCCCAGCTGGGTGACCCTGGGCAAGTCACTTGACCCCCATTGCCCACCCTTACCACTCTTCCACCTATAAGTCAATACACAGAAGTTAAGGGTTAAAAAAAAAGAAAAAAAGATCATTTAGGGAGATCAACATGGCAATGCAGATACACGCTACGCTATAGCATCAAGCTGATGGCTCAAGGATCTTTGAAAGTGGTGTTACCGTGTTGTAGGATTCCAAAAACTTGGGCTAATGTAAGATGACACAATTTGTGAAGATGAATATGTTAAAGAGACTATAAGGAGCTCTCCAGAGAATCTGTATAATGAGCAAATGTTTTAGATCAAGAAAACTCTGGACCTAACCATGAGGCAGAAAATCTTACCTAAAAACCAGTGGACAAAATACGAAGGGGACAGATTCTATTTTCAACCATATCTGAAGGAGGCTATTTATACCAGAAGAGAGAGAGACAAGAATGGCCTATGAAGTGATCATTTCAAAAGAATGTATCAATGTGGGGGCAGCTGGGTAGCTCAGTGGATGGAGAGCCAGGCCTAGAGACGTGTTGTGAGGAAGATTAATTTAATATTAGTGTTGGACCTAGCAGGAAGGGCTGGAGGATTCCAAGATGGAATGAAGGAGCAGGAAGTGGGGCCTCAGACACTTCCCAGCTGGGTGACCCTGGGCAAGTCACTTGACCCCCCATTGCCTACCCTTACCATTCTTTTGCCTTGGAGCCAATACACAGTATTGATTCTAAGGCGGAAGGTGAGGGGTTTTTCAAAAAGCATCTATCACTACATTAGTCCTCAGGATATTTTTAATAAGCATAGTTGTGCAAAATATGAGCTTAGCTAGCCATTTCTAGCTATGTACTACCAATTTAATATAAATCAATGTCTATCATAGCATCATGTGAACTAAAAACTTTTTGTATCCGACCATCCTGAAATGTACCACATTCATATTAAATGAGTATTATATGTGTATACACACACACACACACACACACACACACACGTATATATATGGAGAGAGAAGGGAGGAAAAGAAAGAGAAAGAGATCATTCAGGATACTTCGGGACATACAACATAAATGGTCCCAGTCAACGACCCTCTGAGAAGAAACATCATGTAATGCATAAGACAAAATGGATCCTCACCAAAAGTCTTCACTACTGTGAGGGAGAAAGCCCAGGGCAGAGGCCAGGCTGCCGAGCGATGTCCTGGGAGCAGTGAAGCCCTAGAGATGCCCTTGTTTATGGATGACAAAGAATGCATTGCATCGAGGCTCCAGACACTACGGAGTCTGCTAGGAAAAAATCTCTAATGACCCAAAGGAATTTATTCTTTCCACTCACACATGAAAGACAAAATGGATGAAAAATGTCCAAAGCCCAGATTTCAGCCTCTGAATGAACACCCCAGTCTTGTCCAGCCATATGCATATCTAGGTCAGGCAGCACCGATGAGCAATGAGCTGGATCCAGAATAGAAGAGAAGGAAAAGAGCAGCCTGTATTGATGTACTGAAGTTGTCCAGTTCTATTCGTAATCCCGCAAGCTTCCCATAAAAGTAAAGGCCCGTTTTGTCAACACTAACAATGTTGTGATGCTGCTGCACGATGGCGAGTCTTAGAGCACCGCTCCCTCCGAAGATCTGATGACAGGTATCCTTACCGAATGCAACAGAGAGGCCTGGGATGGGTGTGAGCGAGATAGAGGGTGTAACCAATGACGGACTCTGAAGAAAAAGAAGAATAAAGGATGTCACCCGAGAGCCACGTGACAGGAACTATACAGAGGCTGGTGAGATGACAAAGGCAAAAGACAGGAGGTACATGGCCCAAGTTTTTCATAATGTCAAGAAAAATCGAGGAAGGCCTCCAGCACCCTGGGGTGAATTTCAGGGAGAATATAGCTGAGTCATACAGGATAGACAGGAATAGATGGGCTATGATGCTTCACTGAAGGAAACTCCCAAACGGATGAGGTCACAAGATACATTTGAGTCAATGAATATATGAGCTATCTATCCAGGGTTTTCTCCTTGCATATATTTATCAGAAACCAATCATACTTAAAAAAAAGGAATTGCCTTCAATAATTCATTTAAAAAGAAAACAATTGGGGGCAGCTGGGTGGCTCAGTGGATTGAGAGCCAGGCCTAGAGATGGGAGGTCCTGGGTTCAAATCCAGCCTCAGACACTTCCCAGCTGTGTGACCCTGGACAAGTCACTTAAGCCCCTTTGCCTAGCCCTTACCACTCTTCTTCCTTAAAACTAAAACACAGTATCAATTCTAAAACGCAAGGTGAGGGTTTTTAAATAAATAAATGTGAAAAGAAAAAGAAAACAATTACTGCTGGCTCCCTCCTTTCTGAATGCTCCTGTAATTCTTGGACCTTCATATTCCTATTTTCTAAATTTTTTCCTCCACTGAAACCCCCCTCTAAAGCTAGCTTTACTGAAGTGCACGAGGGTTGTGATCTGCCCCAGCGGAAGGAGTGCACACACCGTCGCCATCAGAAATGATCAGAAACTATCCTGCTGCCATTTCAAGTTCAACAGAGCGAGCAGAATTCCTAATTACAGAATCAGGGGTGTTCCACACTCTGGCTCCTCACCCTTTGGCATCCCCATCACTGTAAGAAATACCGTTTTTGCGAGCTTGCCCAGTACGGTACCTTTTGTCACTCTTTCCTTCCTCTCTAATCTCATAGTCCAACGCATTGTCCAGGCCCCGACTATCGCCTGACTTGACCCCCGTCACCTTCTCTCTAGTATACGTGAACCTTTCATTTTTTGGATCAGTCCACAAAACCGTGACCCAAATCCTTGCTCTTTGAAGCCATTTTGATAGCTGCTCCCCTTACTCAAAAGCTCCTGCAGCTCCCCAGACACACGCCACAATAGCTGGAATGACTCAGGCTGGGATTTCAGGTCTTCTGAAAGTTGTCCATTCCGATTCTCATCCTTCGATGCCTTCTGTCTCCCTTTTCTCATCATCCACTTGGCAGCTACCCCGGCTTTGCTCCATTCCCTTTTCTAGTTTCTCTTTCGAACCGCATCTCGATTCTCCTTGGGGTTCAATGAAAGCTCTCCGTGACTCTCACGTCTCGAGGGGACACATAACATTTTTCCTGGCCCTTGTGTTCAAATCCACTCTAGACCTTATTCAATTACAAGTGATCCTCCAGGCCTAACTTTCCAGAGGCTTTGAAGCGCCCCCACCCTCTGTTGTGCAGGATTGTTCAGTCATTAGGCATGTCAGACTCAACTAACTTCCCCGGCCGTTGGCATTCCTGCCAATTACTTTATTTTCATTCTGGCCTCTAAGAAGAGTGTCAGGAAGGCGAAAGTTGAGAATTAACTGAAGCTGGCAAGTGGAGCAAAGGACAACCTAAAGGTAACTTGTTTTTCTTCTTTTGTTTTTAAACTAGCTAGCACTTTTGGCAGTACTTTAAGGTTTATAAAGCACTCTATGTGTGCTATCTCAATTGATTGCCACAACAACCCTGAGCAGTGGGCGCTATTGTTATACCCATTTTACAGATGAAGAAACTGAAGCTAAGACAAATTAAGTGCCTTGCTTAGTGACATATAGCTAGGAAGTTTCTGGGGAAGGATTAGAACTCAAGTCTGTCTTTCTAAAGCCAGCCTACGCTTTATCCACTATGCCACCTAGCTGCCTAGCTTTAAGGGGAAAAGAAGAGGATTCAAGATAGGATAGGATAGGACCGCTGTTTAAGATGGATGTAGTACTGTTCCCAGGTAACAATTAATCCCTCTGGTTCTCTGCCAAGGGCAGTGTTAACTCTTGGGATTTAGATGGCTAAAAAGAGATTTGATGACAAAGAGAAATAGGGAGACACAGTAAAAGTACACTAGTTGTCTTTAATGGGCTCAGATAACCAGACTGATGAATTCTCTGTGTGTGTGTGTGTGTGTGTCTGTCTCTGTCTCTGTCTCTGTCTCTCTACACACACACACACACACACACACACACACACACACACATCTTTTTTTTAAACCCTTAATTTCTGTGTATTAGCTCCTAGGTGGAAGAGTGGTAAGGGTGCGCAATGGGGGTCAAGTGACTTGCCCAGGGTCACACAGCTGAGAAGTGTCTGAGGCCACATTTGAACCTCCCATCTCTAGGCCTGACCCTCAATCCACTGAGCTACCCAGCTGCCACACACACATTTCCCCCACCAGAGTCCTAAAAGAAATGGATCATGGAGAATGGATGAGCTGTCCCAGAATTGGGAGAGCACAAGTGTCCTCCTTTCCCCAAAAAGGAACAGTTATCTACAGACAATGGGCTAGTGAGCCTAACTTCAGTTTCTGAAGAAATCTAGAACATCTCATTAAAGGGGTAATTTGTGACCAGTTACAAGAGGAAGTGGTGGTTCTAAAGCACCAGCACACTTTCATCAAGTCATGTCCAACCCTGGTCTCAGGGAATACATGATAAAACACATCCGAGAAAGGTACACAGGTATAGAATATTGCATATTTCAAATAAAGCCACTTAGTTCCGATTGCTTTCTTTCCTTTTTTTATAACTGGGGACCAATGAAGGGGAAAATAGGGATGGGGATTAGACTTGTCATTTCCCTGGTACAGGAAGTCACTGGCTAAGGATGCTCCTTCCACCAATATAGGGCAGCAGCTTCTCTGCAACTTTGAGTCTTCGAGGGTTGCCTAGAGCGCTGAGAGGTTCAGTGACTTGCTCAGGGTCACAAAGTCAGAATGTTGTCAGGGGAAGCACTGGAACTCATAACTTCTTGGCCTCAAAGCCAGATGTCTCTACACTATGTCATGTTGCTTCTGTCAACGAAGGGAGATGTAGATCATATCTTAAAACAGAAACATCAGTAAAACTTTGTTAAATAAAAAGAATGCATAGAAACTATCTCTATAGGCACCCAAAAAGAGTTCCGAAGAAAAATAGATATAGCTGAATTTTCTTATTGACAGGGTTATTATTACTGGCAGATCAGGGAAATGTAATCAATATAATTTAAGTAGATTTTAACAAAAGTTCTCATACTATTCTCATGGAGAAGATAGATGGATAGAGAGGACCCGGAGAATAGTACAGATAGAGGTCTGGAACTGGAACTTGTTGAATGGTCTGACCCAACCGTTGCATAACAACTTGGAAGAAGATCTCTAATTCGATGCCCAGGGAAATTTGCTTGGCCCTTTGCTACTTTAATATTTTTTCAATGACTTAGATAAAGGCAGAAATGCCATGCCAAAAAGATATGCAGTTGGCATAAAACTAGAAGGAGTAGCTAACCTGTTGATAACATTAGTCTCCAGAGATATTTCAGTAGAGGGGGCAGCTGGGTAGCTCAGTAGATTGAGAGTCAGGCCTAGAGACGGGAGGTCCTGGGTTCAAATCTGGCCTCAGACACTTCCCAGCTGTGTGACCCTGGGCAAGTCACTTGACCCCCATTGCCTAGCCCTTACCACTCTTCCGCCTTGGAGCCAATACATGGTATTGACTCCAAGACGGAAGGTAAGGGTTTAAAAAAAATGTGGGTTCAAATTCTTGCATCTGCACTTACTAACTCTGAGACCTTGGCAAGTCACTTCCCCTCTGAGCCTCAGTTTCCTTCTCTGTAGAATAGGGACAATAATTCTTGCATGATTGAAGTTGTGAAGAAAGAAGCCTTTCTTTGAGTGAACCTTAGCACTGAGAGTACCGGCTAAACGGCAGAGCCAGGAGGACAGGTGGTAGAAGTCACAAAGAAGGCAGATTTGGGTACAAAGACGTAGTGGGGAAACTTCCTGATGCTTAGGACTCTTCAAAAGTAGATGGGCTGGGGGCAGCTGGGTAGCTCAGTGAATTGAAAGTCAGGCCTAGAGACGGGAGGTCCTGGGTTCAAATCCGGTCTCAGACACTTCCCAGCTGTGTGACCCTGGGCAAGTCACTTGACCCCCATTGCCTACCCTGACCACTCTTCTGCCTTGGAGGCAATACACAGTATTGACTCCAAGATGGAAGGTAAGGTTTAAAAAAAAAGATATTTCAATAGGCAAGAACATTAGACAAGATTCAGAGCTGGCTATCTAGTCCAACTTGATGGATGAGGAAACTGAGGCCTAGAATAAGAATTGAATTGTCCAAGATCACATAGGTAGAGTGAAGATTCAAATTCAGACTCACTTGCCTCTTGTTTTTTATAATACTTTAAGATTTTTCAAGTTCTTTACATATATTATCTCATCTGATCATTATTTTCTAGTGTTTCTACCAAGAAATTTTTTTTCTTTTTTTAGCTCTTTACCTTGTCTTAGTACCAATTCTAAGACAGAAGAGTGGCAAGGGCTAGGCAGTTGGGGGTAAGAGACTTGCCCACGGTCACACAGCTTGGAAGTGTCTAAGGCCAGACTTGAACCCAGGTCCTCCTGATCACAGGCCTGGTACTCTTTCCACTGTACTACCTTAGCCACCTCAAGAAACTAACTTTACAAGAAAAATAAAGACAGCATGTACTTTCAACTGGGTCAGAGTTATTGAGAGGAATGCAAACTAGAAGTCTAGCTCAGAAGCCAAGTAGAGCGTGCAAGAGAATAGAGCCTAAGGCAATCTGCTAGGTTGTCAGGAAAAGGTCTGGGGAAACTGGATATTGAGCCTGGAATCGCCCCTATGAACAAGATCAGACGGAGCTGAACAGAGGGTGAGTAGGCAACGGCTTAGGTGGTGTCAATTCCAGGGCCTTGTAGCACCCGCAAAGGTTTTTGATTTTTCATTAAGTGACAATCTCCTTCTTCCCTGCCCCAGTATAACTTCCCAACTGGTTTCATCATACCTGAAATCCTTTCATTGGGAAGTGATGCCTATATTCCACAATAAGAGATTAAGCATTTAAATGAATTCAAATGGCCAGGAAGGGGAATGCTTTAACTCGTGTCCACTCTCAGCTATGTGAATAATATCAGACCCTTTATCCGGAGCAGATTGGAGGAATCATAGCATGATGAGTAGTGCTCATCATGTCCAACCCCCTAATTTTCAAGCTATATATCTGAAAAAGATCTGAGGCTTTTAGTAGACTGCAAGCTCAATGTGAATCAAGAGTGCAATACGGTAGCCCTAAAAGCTCATTTTGGGAACAACTAGGTGGTGCAGTGGATGGAAGGTCAGCCCTGGAGACTTCTTCTTGAGTTCGAATCTGGCCTTAGATATTTACAAGCTATGTGACCCTGGGCAAGTCACTTAACCCAGTTGCTACCGTTTCCTAATCTGTAAAGTGAGCTGGAGAAGGAAATGGCGAATAGCTCCAGTATTTTTGCCAAGAAAACCCCAATGAAGAGTTGGACATGACTGAAAACAACTGAACAAAAAAGCTAATATTATTTTAGACTACACTGAGGGCTAGAAAGGCAGAGGAGGGCAAGCAGGACGGTGAAGGATGATGGAGTCAATGCCATACAAAGATCATTTAAAGAGTTGAGTTTGCCTAGGCAGGAGAAGATAATGATCAGGGCTGGCTGCCATGCCTAAGAAGAATTAGACTAGCTCTTCCTTGTTCATTGATAGTAGAACCAATAGAAGAGGAAGATTTAGTCTTGATTCCTGGAAAAAATTCCTAATAGCGAGAGCTGTCCAAAAGAAGGAAAGATTGCTACCTCAAGAGACATTGGCTTTCCCCCTCACGAGAGCGCTTCAAACAGTGGCTGGATACCACATGCCGAGTATGCTCTAGGAGGTGATTCTTTTTTTTTTTAACCCTTAACTTCTGTGTATTGGCTCATAGGCGGAAGAGTGGTAAGGGTGGGCAATGGGGGTCAAGTGACTTGCCCAGGGTCACACAGCTGGGAAGTGTCTGAGGCCAGATTTGAACCCAGGACCTCCCGTCTGTAGGTCTGACGCTCAATCCACTTGAGCTACCCAGCTGCCCCCTCTAGGAGGTGATTCTTGCTTAGAGATGAACCAGACCAGGGGCTTTTGGGGTCATTTCAAGCTCTGGGATTCTGGGAATCTGCTAAAGTAAGAGAATGGAGAGATGAAGAAATGATAACAAAGAAATTAGGTGGCATAGTGGAGAGAGCTCTGGGCCTGGAGTCAGGAAGACCTGACTGGCCTTAGACAGTGACTTAACTGGGTGACCCTGAGCAAGTCACTTCATCTCTGTTTGCCTCAGTTTCCTCAACTCTAAAATGAGAATAATAAAGGCACCTGCTTCACAGAGGATCGAAGGAGATGATAATTGTAAAGCATTTAGCACAGTGTCTGGCACATAATAGCCGCTCTATAACTGTTAGCTGCTATTACCATTATTGTTGTTGTGAACGGTTACCTGGTTATAAGCTATGCCAAGTCCACCATTTCCCCTACCATTCCATGTGATTTCATGAGGACCCTGAGAGGCTGACACTCCAAGAAGAGAAGCCGGATTAAGAGATTTAAATATTTTAAAGGCGCATCTGAATCTTTGGGTATTTGCCCATTTCAAGCCTCTGAAACTCCAATAATTAAAGAATCCATCTACCATTTTATTACATTACGACTCGTTTTAATTCGCCTAGTTTCATCGAGCTAATAATCTGTTTGCAGACCTTCCTTACATGATTTCATCATCTTGGAAAATAACAAAGCCTTCGATTGCATGTAGTTTCACTGAATTTTTTTTTTAGAGAAATTATTTTTATTTTAGGATAAATCTAGTAAATAGGTAAAAAAAAACCAAGATAACTACAAAAGAATTGATAGTCTGCATTTACTCTAATAGTAGAGCAGTTTCCCTTGCTTTGTAATGCATGGCTTACTCTAAAGGTAAATTATTTTGTTACCATGGCAACGTTTTCCTACCCCAAAATGTTATATTGCTTCTTCCATAAATGGTCAGTATTCTAAGTCATTCTCCCTATACTATAACCATTTTAAATAGCTGAATATACCTTGAATTTAAACCAGTCTCAAGTGTCTTTGTTAAAAAAAAAAACAGAGCAAGTTCAAGAAAGTTATAAAAGATATTTTTAAAAAATCAGCACTGCTATCATTTTGTGGAATCTGAAATAAAGATCAATGAACAGCCCAATCAAAACAGACTGCACGGCATAGCTCTAAATTAACTAATTCGCTTCATTCATGCATTCTTTCACCCAAGGAACCTTTATGAAGCCCCTGTTGTGTGAAGGATGTGATCTGAGGGGGGAAGGGGCCCGGGGTTTAGAAAAAATCAGTGTTCTTCAGTCCAGGAGCTTGTAGTTTAGTTACGAGATAAGATACAAACACAAAGGAAAACAGAAGGCGAAATATTACATAAGGGTGGCTGGAGGTTACACGCGAGATCATTAGGGATGGTAAAGATCTGGGACGGAGCAGTGGAGTGGAACGAAATCCTTCCCCGATGGCTCATGGTGGCACAGAAGTGACCCTGGGTTCTTGGAGGCCATGCCAACAGGGAACGAGTACTCTCTGGCAGGCCATGCCAAGTCTAAAAGCTAGCAATTTAAGGCAGGTGATTGACAGCATTTCAGTTATTGGAGAACCTAGTCTTGCTGAGTTCTGAAAGGCCCATCACTGGTTCGGGTGCTAAGGGGATGCTTTTTCGGGGGTCACGGTACCTCTCAAAGAGAATTTACGAAGTTGTAAAGAAGCCATGATCTACATTGATGACAGAAGTACCCGCATGGGTAAAATGGTGAAGCATTATTGAAGTATTATCATTTTGATGATGATAGCTCCATGTATTTATTTAGTTGTTTGTTTGTTTGCTTATTTACTTGTTTGCTTATTTGATTTTTAGGCCCTTATACCTTCCCTCTTGGAGTTAATACTGTGACTCCTTGGTGGAAGAGCTGTAAGGACTAGGCAATGGGGGTTAAGTGACTTGCCCAAGGTCACACAGCTGGGAAGAGTCCGAAGGTCAAATTTGAACCCAGGTCCTCCCGTCTCTAGGCCTGGCTCCCAATTCACTGAGCCACCCAGCTGCCCCCAATAGCTTTATTTAAATACTGCTTTCTGATTACAAAGCATTGTATATACTTAATCTCATTTGATCCGCCTGTCAGCCCTATAAAATGGATAGTGTGAGGATTTTTTCCCCCATTTTATCAATGAGGAAACTGAGGCTTAGGGATAAACTAAGTGTCCCAATGTCATGGAGCTGGCAAGTTGTGGAGCTGCTATTCAAATTCTGTTCTTTGGACTTCTACATCATTGCCCTATTTAGGAAGTGACGTTTTTACATGTAAGGAAACTGAGGGGTTTACTTTCCTGCCTGGGGAAAGAAAGAAAGAAAGAAAGAGAGAGAGAGAGAGAGAGAGAGAGAGAGAGAGAGAGAGAGAGAGAGAGAGAGAGA
>NC_058136.1:38300666-38357668 GCF_016433145.1 Gracilinanus agilis | reverse complement strand
GAGAGAGAGAGAGAGAGAGAGAGAGACAGAGAGAGACAGAGAGAGAGAGAGAGAGAGAGACAGAGAGACAGAGAGACAGAGAGAGACAGAGACAGAGAGAGAGAGAGAGGAAGGAAGGAAGAAACAAAGATACAAACAAACAAAGATACAAACAAAGAACAGGGATTTGAATTCAGAGCCTCTGATCTGGCAGCCAGGTAGCCGAGTAGATAGAGGGCTGGGTGAATCTGCAGTCAGGAAAAGATTGAGTTCAAATGCAGCCCCAGACACTTACTAGCTATGTGACCCTGGACAAGTCACTTCAGCTCTGTTTGCCTCACTTTCCTCAACTGTAAAACAGTTGATATATAATAACTACCTCCCAGGATTGTTGTGAGACTCAAAAGAGATAATATTTGCACAGTGCTTAGCACAATCCCTGGCACACAGTAGGTACTATATCAATGCATATTCCCTTCCTTCTCTCTCTCTCTCTCTCTCTCCATGCCAAATATAGTATACATTCTACTATACCCATGCTGCTTCAATGTTAGAAAACCTGTGTATGTGTAAGTACATATAAAAATGTATACATGACTTAGAATGTCAGATTTGCAACCATCGCTATTTCAATGAGTAGTATAGTATCTCCACCAGCATCTGGAGAAATGGGACCTGCAAGATAATTACGAATTAGAAGTGCTTTTCGTAATCATTTGTATGGGACAAAAATTCAACACGCGAAGAGACATGCTGGTTTCTTACTGACACGTAGAGCACAGATATCAGACACATGGCCCTCCGTGCTCCCGACTATGGCCAGAGCCAGATTAAAATGTAATTGGGACTATTCTGCCAAATAAATAAAAACAAAATAAAACATTGATAAAATTACATTTTAAAATGACATCACTATGCAGCCAAACAGAACCCTTATGGATAGTTTCGTGGTGCCCATTTCTACTTGAGTTTGATACCACTGTTGGAAGGGTATGTAAATCTGGAGGCCCTGAGCTATGGTGGAAGGAGCACAGGGCTTACCCACAAGCACTAGAGTCAGGGAAACCTTAAATACTATTACCAACTCAGCTCCCAGGTTTCCTAAGGAGGAAGCTGATCTCCTAGAGAGGTTAAGTGGCTATGCAGTAGCAGAGCTGGGATTTGAATCCAGGAACCCTGATTCTCCATCCAGTGGCCATCACTATACCATGCTTCCTCTGGAACCAAGATACTCAGCTTGGAATTTAACTGTTCCTTCCACTGACTAGGTGACCTGAGAGACAGAGGCAGAGACAGAGACAGAGAGACAGAGAGACAGAAACAGAGAGAGACAGAGAGACAGAAAGAGAAAGAAAGAGAGAGAAAGAGAAAGAGAGAGACAGAACAGAGAGAGAGAGAGGAAAGAGAGAGGGGAGAGAGAGAGACAGAGAGAGACGAAGAGAGAGAGAGAGAAACAGAGAGAGAGAGAGAGAGACGAAGAGAGAGAGAGGAAAGAAGAGGGAGAGAGAGAGAGAGGGAGAGAGAGAGAGAGATCACTTCCCCTCTGAGGTCTTCAGCATCCTCCATTGTGAAATGAGCGGATTGGACCAGATGGCACTTTCAATTCGAAATTCTATTACAGAAAAAAATGTATAAAAGTGTTATGTGATTTAAATTTATTAAATATTAAAATAAAATGGATCACACAATCATATTATTTTGTAGCTTGAGATTTTATACTGCTTATAAGGAAATAAAAGGATCCGATTTAAAATAAGAAATTCATGGATCTATAATAATCTTCAACTGTACTTATGGCAGGAATGAAGAATTTGGAAGTGACAAAGGTATTTATATTTTAATAGGTGGCGTTCTGAAGGTGACTTATTTGTCCCATTTTCTTTCCAACAAAATCACCATATAAATGATTAATTGCAGTCTAAGGTCTATTTTAAATATTTGCCTGTAATACTCTAGTTAATTGAACTCTATATTCATTTGAGTGCCTTAGATATTACATTACAGAATCAAAGAATCTCACAACTGGAAGAGCCCTAAAAAACCATCACATCCTACCCCTACTAGAATAAGAAGACCAACTACCTCACAACCGAGCAGGGCTCTTCTGGCCTTTGCTTGCAGATCTCTCCTTAAGCAGGACCTACTATCTCTCTAGAGGACCCTTTCGACTTAGGGATACTGCTAACGTTGGGGAAGTTCTTCCTTATATCGAGCTAAAATTTGTCTCTTTGCAACTTCACCCTAGGGAAACTAATTCCTCCCTCTGAGGCCAAGTAGAAAAAAATGTAATCCCCCATTTCACATGGAGCAGGAATCAGTGATTTGTAATAAAGCTGATTATTGTATTAGACGTTAATCCAAAAGGAAGCAGTTAATATGCTCCAAATTAGACCAGTTTTTCTTTAAATCTATGCATATATGTAGAGATATACTTTAAAGTTTATGTAATTGTTTGTAATTTTCTTTCTTCGTTTCAAATATAATTCTGAGAGCTTTATTTTTATATTCTTTATGTTTCCCCTTTATTACTTCTTCCCCTTCCCACCTAGCCAAGCTATATAACAAATAATATTTTTAAAGAAAAGAAAAAGGTGAGAAGATGGCAGAGAAGGGCATGAGACTGCCTCACGCTCCAAATTCCCTCATAAACAATCAGAAAGAACTCCACAGAATCAATGCTAAAAGCAAGAAAAATGGAAAAGTCAGGAAGGAAACAGAGCAGCCAGAGAGAACTTGGGTGAGGGGTCTCTGACCTCCCTGGCCTCAGTATTACCTGGTAGTTCTAGGACCCAGGAGCAAACACTGAAGAATCAACTAGCCACAAGCCCTGGCTAGGGGTGGGGAGAGGTGCTGGACAGGCTCACCTTGTCTGCTTAGACTGGGTGTCTATAAGGCAGTAACAAATGCTTGCTGAGTCAGGAGGCAGCAACCCTGGGAGTTATCTGTGTGGGCTACAGCCTCAACCTCAGAGATCCCCATTCACTCACACCTGGGGGCTGACTAATGAGTAGGGAGGGATTTCAGAGGCCCAGGAGAGCTGACCAGATACTGGCTCTGTCCCAGGCTGAGGCTTCAGGAGAGGAAAAACAGAGAGAGAGCACATACCAGTGAGCACCCACAGGAGAGTGGAGAGCCTGGCTGCCATCCTGAGGGGGAGTTGAGCAGTCTTCTTGCAGCAAGAGAACTCCCAAGGTAGGGGTAGGATATTGTTGGAGCACTGAAGGTCAAGTACAGACCTGGGTTTGAGCTGGGAGAAGCAGGAACTATACTTGGCCCTGGATTATAGAAAGTGGAAGCACTAAGAAGGGCCCAGGAAATAACAAACACAAAAAAAGTCCTGAAACCTGAGGTATCACCCCCTACACCCTGGGAACAGAGCCTAATTCAAGAATAAAACTAACAATTATGCCCAGTGGTTTGGCCACTAAAATTTGAGGGGAAAAAATGAGTTGCCAAAGAGAGGGAACCCAACTATAGATAGCTGTTACAGGAACAGAGAACACTTGGGTTCAAATTCCGATGACAGCAAAGTTAAAATACCTACTTCTAAAACAGCAAATAAAAACACCAAATGGTCACAAACCCAAAAAAGAGTTTTTGGAAGAGATCAAAAAAGATGTGAAAAGGGGGCAGCTGGGTAGCTCAGTGGAGTGAGAGTCAGGCCTAGAGACAGGAGGTCCTAGGTTCAAACCCGGCCTCAGCCACTTCCCAGCTGTGTGACCCTGGGCAAGTCACTTGACCCCCATTGCCCACCCTTACCACTCTTCCACCAAGGAACTAATACACAGAAGTACAAGGGTTTAAAAAAAAAGATGTGAAAAGGCAAATGAGAGAGCTTGAAGTAAAACTGGGGCCAGGGGAGAGGGAGGTAAGGGAGTGGGATGCAAGAAAATCAAGAAAATTACAAAAGAAAAATCACCCAATTGGAAAAAGAGGCCCAAAAACTCAAATAAGAAAATAATTAATTAAAAGTCAGAATAGACAAGCAGAAGCTAATGACTTCCTAAAGCAACAAATATAGCAAAGCAAAATCAAAAGAATGAAATAAGCCAAGATGGTGGAGAAGGTACACAGACCCAACTGATCTCTACCAAATTACCCTCCAAACAACTATGATATAATGCCTCAAAATAAGTTTTGAAGCAACATAACTCACAAAAAGATGGGGTGAGATAATTTTTCAGCTCAGAACAACTTAGAAGGCCAACACGAGAGATCTATTTAACCAGGGTAGAAGTGGGGCACAAAGTAGCAACTCAAGGACGGCCCCACCAAGGCAACAGAACTTGGTGATGGTTGAAAACCACCTAGGAAGAACTGGAAACTTATAGATCCCCAGAACTAGCTCTAAAGGTAGCTGCACAAAGAACTGGAAGCTTGGAACGGTGGTTCCTCCATCTCAGTTACAAAAACTAACTTTAACAGTTAAAAGAAAGGAAAAAGGCTAGAAAATGAGCCAACAACAAAAAAAGAAATTCAACACAGAGTTATTTTAGTGACAGGAAAGACAACAACACAAAATTAGAAGAAGATAAAATCAATACTGTTGCATGCACAGCCTCTAAGAAAAATATGAATTGGTCTCAAGCCCAAAAGGAATTAATGGAGAAACTAAAAAAGGATTTTAAAAATCAGAGTGATAGAAAGAAATCTGGGAAAAGAAATGAGAATGATATAGAAAAACCATGAAAAAAAGAGTCAATAGCTTGGTAAAGGAGGAACAAAAAAACCTGAAGAAAATAATATCTTAAAAAGCAGAATAAGCCAACAATGAAAACAGGCACAAACATCCACTAAAGAGAAGAGCATTTTAAAAAGTAGAATTGGTCAAATGGAAAAGGAGGTACAAAAACTCACTCAAGAAAATCATGTCTTTAAAATTAGAATTGGGCAAGTGGAAGCTAATCACTCTGTAAGATATTGAGAAACAAAGTCAAAAGAAAATGTGAAATATCTCATTGGAAAAACAACTGACCTAGAAAATAAATCCAGGAGAGATAATCTAAGAATTATTGGACTACCAGAAAGCCATGATCAAAAAAAGAGCTCAGGCATCATCTTTCAAGAAAATATCAAGGAAAACTGCCCATAAAAAAGGTAAAAAAGAAAGAGAAATCAAAAGACATTAAAGAAGATTAAACTATGTACGTACCTACATGGAAAGATGATTCTTATAACTCCTAAGAACTTTATCATTATTGGGGCATTTAGAAGTGGTATACATGGATAAAGGGCAAGGATGTGAGTTGAATATGATGGCATGATATCTAAAAAAATAAAATTAAGGGGTAAGAAAGAGGAATGCATTGGGAGAAGGGGGAAAGAGAAATAGAATGGAGTAAAATATCTCATATCAATGAGGTATGAAAGAGCTTTTACAGTAGAGGGGAAGATAGGGGAGGTGAGGAGGTAAGCACTTGAACCCTCCTTTCATTAGAATTGGTTCAAAGAAGAAGAACATTCACCATCGATTGAAATGAAAAAATATCTCTCTTACCCGACAGGAAAGTAGGAAGAGGAGGGAATAAGAAAAGGGGAGGGGTGCTTATAGAAAAAAAGGGCAAATTACAGAATGTGTTAGAAGCTACATTTTTTAGGATGGACAGAAAGAAAGGACAGAGAAAAGGCTAAACAGGGAGAACAGGATGAAAAGTAACATACAATAATCATAATGGTGAAATTTTTTACAAGTTTCTCTAATCTTTATTTAGCCTCCTTTCTCAAATACCTGCAGGAATGAATTGGATGTATAAGAATACAAGTCATTCTCCAAATGATAAATGGTCAAAAGATATGAACAGGTAGTTCTCAGACAAAGTAATTAAAGCTCACCATAGTCATGTGAAAAAATTCTCTAAATCACTACTTAGTAGAGAAACGCAAATTAAAACAACTCTGAGGTACCAATTCCAAACTATCAGATTGGCTATTATGACAGAAAAGGGAAATGGCAAAACATGGATGGGATATGAGAAAATTGAGAAATTAATGCACTGTTGGAGGAGGAGTGAACTGATTCAGTTATTCTGCAGAACAATTTGGACCTATACTCAAAGGGCTATACTCAAACAGTACATACTTTTTTGACCCAGAAATACCATTATTAAGTTGGTATAAACAGCAGAGTGGATCAAAAATCAAAACCTAACAATATGCTTCTAACAAGAAACATTTAAAAATGAGAGACACACTTGGAGTGGAAATAAAGGGCTAGAACAGAATATACTATTCCTCAGCTTTGATACAAAAAAAGAAAACAACAACAGGGGTAGCAGTCATGATCTCTAACAAAGTTAAAGCTAAACTAGATGAACAGAAAAGCTATATTATATTTAAAAGTACCAAAGATAATGAAGTATTTTCAATATTAAGTCTATATGGACCAAATGGTATAGCATCCAAATTTTTAAAGGAAAAGCTACATGAATTAGAGATGGATACATAATAAACTAATAATAATGGGGTGCTTCAGTTTTCCCTTCTCAGAATTAGAAAACTCTAACCAAAAAATAAATATGAAACAAGTCAAGGAGATGAACTGAATTTTAGATAAGTTGAATATGATATATCTGGAGAAAACTGAATGGGAATGGAAAGGAGTACACTCTTCTCAGCAGTGCATGGAACTTTTACAAAAATCAATCATATATTAAGGCACAAAAACATTATAGTTAAGTATAGAAAAGCAAAGATAGTAAAAGCCTCCTTTTCAGATCCTAATGCAATAAAAAATTGCACCTAATAAAGAACCATAGAAACACAAAGTAAGAATTAATTGGAGAATAGACAACTTAATCTAGAATCAATAAATAATTTCATTAAAAAGAATAATGAGAGACACACCAATACCTGTGAGATTCATCAAAAGCAGTAATTAGAAGAATACTTATCTCTAAATGCTTATTTTAATAGAGGAAGAACAGATCAATGAACTAGGGAATGCAATTAAAAAAAAACAGAAAAAGAACAAATTTAAAATCTCCAACTGAACACTAAATTATAAATCCTAAAAGTTAAAGGTGATATCAATAAAATTGAATGAAAGAAAAACATTGAATTGATAAATAAATCTAGGAGTTGGCTTTATGAAAAATTAACAAAAGAGATAAGCCATTGGTTAATATAATTTTTTTAAAAGAGAAGAAAACAATGAAGAAAATTGCTAGCATTAAAGATGAAAAAGGTAACTATACAACCAATGATCTGAAATTAAAGCAAATACTAACTGTCATTTTGTTCAATTATATGCCAACAAATTTACCAATGTAAGTGAAATGTAAAAATACTTTCAAAAATATAAACTGCCTAGATTATCAAAGGAAGAAAAAGAATATCTAAATAAGCCTATTTCATAAAAAGTAAGTTGAACAGGCCATAAATGAACTTCCTAAAAAAATTATTAGGACCGGATGGAGTCACAAGTAAATTCTAACAAACATTAAAAGATCAGCTAATTACAATATTAAATAATTTGAAATAATAGGTAAAGAAATAGTTTTACCATACTCTGCTATTAAAACAAATATGATGCTGATACATAAACCAGGAAGGGCAAAAACAGAGAAAGGAAACTATAGACTCATTTCATTAATGTATATAGATGCAAAAATCCTAAATAAAATACTAGCTAGGAGACTACAACAATACATCACAAAGATTATATATCATGACCAATTAGGATTTGTACCAAGAATTCAGGGATGGTTTGATATAAGGAAAACTATCAACACAATTGATTATATTAATAATAAAAGTAATACAAATCATATGATTATGTTAATAGATGCAGAAAAAGCTTTTTATAAAATATAACACTCATTCCTATGAAAATACTGGAAAGCACAAGTATGAAAGGAGTTTTTCTTAAAATGATATGAAGCATCTACCTAAAATCATCAAGTGTTATCTATAATGAGGAGAAGCTAGAATCCTTCCTAATAAGATCATGAGCGAAACAAGGATGCCCATTACCACCAATATTATTTAACATAGTATTAGAAATGCTGGCAATTGCAATGAGAGAAGAAAAAGAAATTGAAAGTATCAGAATGGGCAAAGAGGTAATAAAACCATTTTTGCAGATGATATGATGGTATGTGTGGAAAATCCTAGAGATGAAAGTGAAAAGTTACCTGAAATTATATAAGAGATAGAGATACTCCATTTGAAATAACCACAGATAGAATAAAATATCTGGCTATATACCTACCAAAACACAAAATTACAAAGACGTAATTCTAAAACACTTTTCATATAAAGTCTGATCTAAATAACTTCAAAAATATTAATTGTTTATGGATGGGCAGAGCTAATATAACTAAAACGACAATCCTACCTAAACTAATCTACCTACCCAATCAAATTATCAAAAAATTATCTCAAAGAATTAGAGAAAAATAACAACAAAATTTATTTGGAGGAACAAAATATCAAGAATATCAAAAGAATTAATGAAAACATGTCAAGGAAGGAAGTCTACAAGAACCAGATGTTAAATTGTATTATAAAGCAGTAATTATTAAAACTATCTGTTATTAACCAGTGGAAATACACATCAGCCATTTGGGGGGGAGCTGGGGGGGTGAAGAGGAAAGTAAGAGCATGAATTATGTAACCATGTTAACTTTTCTAAAAAATAAATACTAAAATTGTGTTAAAAACAAACCAAAAAACTATCTGTTGGGGGGGCAGCTGGGTAGCTCAGTGGATTGAGAGTCAGGCCTAGAGACAGGAGGTCCTAGGTTCAAACCCGGCCTCAGACACTTCCCAGCTGTGTGACCCTGGGCAAGTCACTTGACCCCCATTGCCCACCCTTACCACTCTTCCACCAAGGAGCCAATGTACAGAAGTTAAGGGTTTAGGTAAAATCGAATGTAATGGACTTCTATACCAGCAACAATGCAATGACCCAGGACAATTCTGAGGGATTTATGGTAAAGATGCTACCCACATTCAAAGGAAGGACTGCAGGAGAGGAAACATATAAGAAAAACAATTGCTTGACCACATGGGTTGAGGCGGACATGATTGGGGATGTGGCCTCGAAACTACCACACCAATGCAACTACCAACAATTTGGAAATAGGCCCTGAACAAGGACACATGTTACAACCAGTGGAAATGTGCGTCTGCCATGGGTGGGGGGAGGTCGGGGGGTGAAGGGGAAAGTAGGAGCATGAATCATGAAACCATGTTAAAAATGAATATTAATAAATGTTTAATTAAAAAAAAGAAGTTAAGGGTTTAAAAAATAAATTAAAAATAATAAAAATAATAATAAAAAACTATCTGTTATTGGCTAAATGTAAGAGAACAGGCAGAAGTGAGTAGAGCCAACAGAACATAATACATAGCTACAGATTTAATATTTGAAGAATAACTTCTGAATGTTCACCTCTAGAAAATAAACTGAAAAGTGGAAAAAAATGGAAGCCATAATTTATCTATGCATATCTGTTTGCTGGATGATGCCTTCTGTGGTGTGGAGAGTGGGGAGAGGAGCTTAGATATCTGGAAATAAATTCTATTAATTTAAAAAGAAAAGAAAAAAGGAAAAGTGAGAGGACAGAAAATCAGCAAAACTGATCAATTTGTTGAAAAAAATCTGAAACTCTATGTATCATTCCACATTCGTGTTTCTCTTACTTCTGTAGATGTGGAAATTATTTATGATTTTTAAACAACAAATTCGATCTTTGAAGTTGCTTACAAGAATAAACATTTATACATTTGGGGAGAGGAATAACTGATTTTAGGCCTCTAAAATTCAATTAAAAGTGAAAAAATATTAGTAGCCCAGGCCACAGTGCTTTTAGCATCCCAAGTTCAGCCAATACACAACTTTGAAGAAAATTAAAAGACCATTCCAGGGATTTCAATGGATATATAAATATACATAAATAATGGATATGTAACATATATAAAACATAGTTCTTAGAAATGACAAAGCAACATAGTCTAGGAAAGAGCACCGACTGCATTTAAGGACAAAAGAGTTGAATTTGAATCCTAGTTTTGCTACTTACTTAATGTCTTGTGGCCTCACTTCCTTATTTGTAAAGTGAGAAGGTATGACTATAAGCCCCTTCTAGCTCCCAAACTCTCCCCCTCTTTTTTTTTTTTTAGGAAGGTCACTATTTCTTTAGCTATTCCTTTTACTAGCTACATTTGCCTGTGATTATAAAGCTGTTTGTATCCCTCCTTTCACTGCATCATTTTTCCCTACTACCGTATACAGTAAGGGAGGCAGCAGGATTCACTAGAAAGACTAACCCAGAATTATAGCGAGGAGAGCTGGGTTCATGTCCTAGTTCTGCTGCTAGCTGTCTGTGTGAACTGACACGAGTCATTTTATCCCTCTAAGCCTCAGTGTTCCCCCTTCTATTAGGAAGGGTGTGTACTAAATGAAGTTGATGTTACCTTCCAACTCCGGTGACTTTGAGCCTATGTCAGCAATCCAGCCAGTAGTTTAAACTAATCAATACAACTTACTCTGAATCATCCATTTTTAGGTTAAACCGTCCTCATATTATCTTGTTTAGCCATGCCTGGAATGCTCTCCCTCCTCGCCTTCATTCTCAGAATCTCTTGATTTTTTTCAAGGCTGTTTGCTGGATGATGCCTTCTATGGTGTGGAAAGTGGGGAGAGGAGCTTCATGAGGTCTGCTTTAATGCTCCCAACTGCTAAGGCCATCACCTATCTAATATTTATATACCTGGCATAGAGTAGGCACTCAAATGTATTTTATTTTTTTAATTTTTTTTAACCCTTAACTTCTGTGCATTGGCTCCTAGGTGGAAGAGTGGTAAGGGTGGGCAATGGGGGTCAAGTGACTTGCCCAGGGCCACCCAGCTGGGAAGTGTCTGAGGCCGGATTTGAACCTAGGACCTCCCGTCTCTAGGCCCAACTCTTAATCCACTGAGCTACCCAGCTGCCCCTTTAAATGTATTTTAACTGAATAATTGCTTTACCAATAGAATTTCTGTGATTTGAAGGAAAGTGAGACTTTTTACATTTCTGTCAATACACATTTATTTGTCAGGCACTGTGCTAAGTCCTGGGGATACTAAAAGAGGCAAAAGACAGTCCTTGGCCTTAAGGAAGTCACAAAGAGAGCCAATAAGCAAACAAATAAATACAACCTATATAGAAGATAAACAGGAAATAACAAAAGGAATGTGCTAGAACTAAGAGGGGTTGGGAAAAGCTTCCAATAGAAGATAGAATTTTAATTGGGACTTAGAGAAAGCCAAGGAAGTTGAAGGGGGAGGGGCAAGGAGGAGAAGGAAGACAGAGAAAATAGAGAAGAGAAGAGAAGAGAAGAGAAGAGAAGAGAAGAGAAGAGAAGAGAAGAGAAGAGAAGAGAAAGAAGAGAAGAGAAGAGAGAAATGGAAGTGTATGGGGCAATAAGGTGACACAGTGGATAGAGTGGCCAAGTCCGGAGTCAGGAGGACCTGGGTTCAAATGTGACCTCAGACACTTCCCAGCTATGTGACTCTGGGTAAGTCACTTTTTAACCCCAATTGCCTAGCCCTTGCTCTCCTGTCTTAGAGCTGTTACTAAGACAGATGGTGAGGTTTTAAAAAAGAAAAAAAAGAGTATATGGCAGGGAATAAAGTAAAAGAAGACTGGAAAGGTAAGGGTGGGATGGGTAAGGTATAAATGGCTTTCAACACCTGAGGATTTGGTATAGATCCTAAAAGTGCTAGGCGGCTACTGGAGTTTACTGAGTCGGGAGATGACATGGTAGACCTGGGCTTTAGGGGAAAAAGCTTCTCTAAAATGAGACATATGGAGAATCGGAATCTCATCATACCATTTCCTTATACAAATGTCTTCCATTAAGTAGAACAGGTAGGTCATTTAACTACACTGCTTCTAACTGACCTGGATCCATGTGGCTAAAGCATCTCCTCCGCTCCAAGTCCTCCTTTTGTATGGTCATGACATGGAGGTGACCCTGCATTCTCAAAGGCTATACCAGCAAAGCTCCAGCTCAGCCAGGGCTTAGGCAAGGAAAGGCCCAGTGGTGAGCCAAGGACCAGGCTTGCTTTATTAGGCGAGACCAATTGCCAAGTTGGCCACAAGTGATGCATGTTAGAACCACATAACCCTTGAAGACTTCTGGAGTGGTTCTGATCAGTGTGACGTAATGAATGCAACAGAGGGCAGACTCTGGGATCAGAAAGGCACTGAAACATTAGCCCTGTGGCTAGATTGCCTGTTAATCTGTATCAGTGGAGAGAGGTTCTTTACCAATGTTTATTTACATTAATAATATCATTAGTCCAGTCCAAAAAAAGATCTCCACTGGTGTAGGGAGGGCTCCCAATGAGTAAAGCAAGGGTTCTGAAAATACCACAGTGTTGACAAAGCAACAGAACCACACCCTCTCCTTCTTCAACAAATACCCAAGGTTTTGGCATAGTCCAGGATGCTAATTTTCCAGCATCATAAATGCTGTTTACATTGCCCTACTCTAACATGATTTTTAACAGTTTAAAAATGAAAAGTGGAATAGTTTATGGAGCAATCGTTTTTTACTGTACGGATTATTATGCTCTTGTTAGGCAGTAAGGAGCTATTTCCTGCTCAACTTTACTGTCTCAGAGCAATTGAAATCAGTTGGTTGTCCATTGAATAGCCAGGCAAATCCACAAGAGATGTTAAGAGTGGGTCGATAGTGATCTTCATTCAGGTTTTGCAGCTAGGGACAAATTTCTTCAGGGAGCTTAAGGAAAAAGGCTCTTATCACCATGGCCTCTGATTTGCTCTGGTTCATAGTCCCCCATCTGGAATGGAAGAAAACTCATTCAATACAACGATCGATAAAGTGCCTACTATGCACATTAGCAGCAATATCGCATAGTGAAAAGAGTTCTGGACACTCAGCATTCTCCAGAGCCCATCTCCTGTGCTAATAACTGTGTGACTCTGGGTAAGTGACTCTGGGGCACAGTCTCAGGGCTATACCCGACATAAGGTGATGGGACCTTTTTTCTAGCCTCTGACCTCTCTTTGGGACAGGGTGCTATCTCCCACTAGCTTACACTAAGATGTGACATGACTGCCCACCCCAGTCATCCATTGCCTTGGCACCCCTCTCTAGATACCCTTCTTTCCCTCAATCTGTGCAGGAGACCAGGCTGGACTCAGACAGACAGTGCGCCCCCTCTCCTGATGCATGATTGGATCTGCGGTTGGACTATTTTCTACATCGGAATAATCTTCTCCCCCATCATCATCATCATCAACCCTGCCAATTATAGGACTTGCTAGATACAGCTCCACTGGAGTTTCCTCATCTACGTAATGGGCATAAATAACAATATTAGCACTACCTGTCTCACAGGTATGTCATGAGGAGCAAAGGGAATAATGTAAATCAGTGATTCCCAAAGTGGGCGCCACCACCCCCTGGTGGGTGCTGCAGCAATCCAGGAGGGCAATGATGGCCACAGGTGCATTTATCTTTCCTATTAATTGCTATTAAAATTTTTTTTAAAAATTAATTTCCAGGGGGCCAAGTGATATTTTTTCCGGAAAGGGAGTGGGAGGCCAAAGAAGTTTGGGAACCACTGATGTAAATGAAGCAGTTTTGCAAACCAAAAAGCACTATAACCTCACACATCATTATTCCTAAAGTACTCTAAACCTGGCCAGACTAATGTATATAATGCACCTAACACTATAATCTAGATGAAAGCTAAAAAGCCCCAATCCAAATCCAGATGTTTGGCCAAGTAGTATCAAGCATCTGGATGTTTAGAAATATCAGATTTCTCCTTGATTTTTTCCCCTAGAATTGGTCCCAACATGTGGTGTTATGCAGACACAGCCATACTTGCTTATGAATAGAGAAAATACAATTTTCTATTTGGGGGAAATCTTTGTACAAACAATTTGAGGGCACTCAGTCCTATAGGAAGAAAGTAACCTTGTTGAAGTCCGCGTATTAAAGGCACCTCTGACAGCGCCCCAGGGTCTAATCAGTCTCAAAATGGACAATCTTACAGCATTAAATCAGCCATGCATTTAGCCAGAGCACCAACAGCCTGCAAAATTACACAGCAAAAGCAACTCCATGTCACGTACAGCCTGACTCGGACTGGACTTGCCTGCCGGGCTAAAAGCTATCTGTTTGCAGAGGTCTCCGCAGCGAGGGCCCCTTTATTTGAAGCTCCTGTTTTGAAATCACCAATTACAAACATATACCGGGATGGCGAAAATGTTATTTTTAAAAAGAGCTTTCGGTTCAAACAATTTCACAAGCAGCATCACATGTTAATTCAAAAAACTGGAAGCAACCCAAACGGCCAGTAACGGGGGGGGGGGGAATAGTTCAATAAATTCTGCTACGCTCATGTTAATGAATACTGTACTGTCATTAAGAATGACAAGTATGAGGAATACAAAGAAATTTGCAAAGACCTTCCTTGAATAATGCAAAGGAGAAAAATGCAGAACGGAGTAGGCAATAATTATGACCAGAGAAAAAGGAAGAGTGCATCCGGATGAAAGGGCAAATATAACCTCCCGATGGGGGCTTAAAGCAAGTGCCTGGAAAGTTCTGGAGAGCATTCATGAATTTAAATCAATGCAACTGTAAATAGTTATTAGCTAAGTTTAGCCAGCCATATCGATGGTCATTGTCTAACTTTTAATAAAAGAGTTAAATTTTTAAAACTCCTAATACATACCAGGAGAGTGTGTGTGTGATTGGTACAAATGGATAGCATTTTCCAGTAGTGCCCAGAAAAGTAAGAGTCTGAAGAATTGAGCTTTTGAAGATAGCACCAAACTGGTTTAGATAATGGAGGCTCAGAAGAGCTATTATGGAATTTCATGTTTCAGAATCTTGTGGTTTGGCCTTTCGATACCACAAATGTTGAGCTTATTACACAGAGAAAATACCTCTAAGGATAGAATTTTAGTCACCATAAACTATCTGCAGTCCAAAGAAATGGTAAGTTCAAATAACTAGAATGTTTTCTTTCCTGTACTCTGCATTTATTAAAAAGAAACAAAAGACAAGCCAATAATCAACAATTAAATAATAATAATAATAATTTATTATTTTAAAACTCTTATCTTCTGTCTTAGAATCAATACTGTGTATTGGTTCCAAGGCAGAAGAATAGTAAGAGTAGGCAATGGGGGTTAAGTGACTTGTCCAGGGTCACACAGCTGGGTAATATCTGAGGCCAGATTTGAACCCAGGAGCTCCCATCTCTAGGCCTGGCTCTCAATCCACTGAGCCACTTAGGTGCCCCCTCAGAGAATTGTTTTTAAAATTAGCTTCCAGGGTATGTCACAAAGTGAATTCAGCTTCGGCTAGTTTTCCTGGTACATAGGAGACAACACTGGGCTTAGAGTCTAAAGAAATAGATTCTAGGGGGCAGCTGGGTAGCTCAGTGGATTGAGAGCCAGGCCTAGAGACAGGAGGTCCTAGGTTCAAATCTGGCCTCAGACACTTCCCAGCTGTGTGACCCTGGGCAAGTCACTTGACCCCCCATTGCCTACCCTTACCAATCTTTTACCTATAAGTCAATACACAGAAGTTAAGGGTTTAAAATTTAAAAAAAAAAAAAGAAAAGAAATAGATTCTAGTTGAGGCTCTGCTACTAATGAGTCATGTGACCTTGGCCAGGGCCCTTAATCCCCCTGACTCCCAGTTTACACATGTGGAAAATGAAGGATGAGGCTAAATGATTTCCAAAGCTCTTCAGTTCTCAACATTGCACGATAGCAACTGTGATTCATCTGATTTCCTGAGATCTGAGTTATCAAAGATTAAGTTATTGAAGGCCAGTTTTTGTATCCAATGTAGTTTATTAAGTGGACCAATCTACTGTCAGAGGATCCTAGGCTGATTGCAGAAAGACTCATCACCAAGTTGGCCATGAGGTAATGACCTTTTTAGCCATGGTAGGACTTGAAGACCCTCTACTAAGATACAGAGGTGTTGTGATAAGCCTTGATGGAGGGAATCATACCAAACAAAATGAAAGATTCTTTAAGTATATCAGTGTTTTCATGTTTCCTAATTCCTTGAATTTGGTTAATATACTTCAGTCATACTCTGGTGGGTCCCATCAAATTGGAAAATTCCTCAAATGTTGGGGCTCCGAACCCAATGACACGTTCTTGTCCTTTGCTACTCTTTTCCACGGCCTATAACAACTCTACCACAGGGGGATTACCTAACATGCTGAGGGCCTTCCTCTAGGTCTCCTGACATTATGTGGTGATCATTGGAGCACATGGGTGATAGATAGCTCATTGGATCTCCCTTACTCTTAATAAGATTGGGGGACTGGACTGTCTTCCACACAGGCTTCATTGATAACATACTGTAGTCTACCTACATTCATATATACTGTCTAGAATCAAAGAAAAGAATTTGGAGATTGTCTAATACTTTTCATTTAATAGATATGAAAAGTGACAGTGTCCCTCGGCTAACTAAAATACTAATTTAATCTTAATACCCTCTAAATCAGGGGTCAGCAACGTATGGCTCTCAAGCCATATCTGGCTCCACCTCCCAACCGGCCAGTCCAGGCAGGTGTGCCCCAGGGGGCCCTTCAGCCCCCGCCCCATATTCCAGCGCCTTCCACCTCCATCCTCCTCCTTCCACAGGCGTTTATGGCTCTCACGGCCAAAAAGGTTGCCGACCGTTGCTCTAAATCAACCAGTCTTGCTGTAGCAAAGCATTGAAAGCTGGAAAGAACCTGAGAGGACATAAGGAGGTGATACCTCCTCTGTACTATGCCCCATTTGGACCACATCTGGAATATTGTAGTTAGTTCTAGGTATCCCAATTTAAGAAGTAAAGTGGGTGAAGTTCCAGAGGAGGGTAACCAGGATGGTGAAGGGCCTTGATTCCATATCATTAGGACTGCTTAAAATAACTAGATTTGTTTTGCATAGGGAAGAAAATACTTGGGCGAGAAACGTGAATGATGTCTTTAAGTATTTGAAGGGCCATCATGTGGAAGAGAGATTAGACTTATTCTGTTTGAACCCTAGAAGGCAGAACCAGAAGCAATAGGTGAAGTTAGAAAGAAGTATGTTTAAGCCTGTTCAATCAGGAAAAAGTTTGGAATAATTAGTGCTGTCCAAAAGTGGAATGGGTAGCCTTGGGAAGTTGTGGGTTTCCCCTCACTAGAGGTATTTGAGTTGAAGCTAATTTCCACTTGGCTGTAGAGTATAGTGAAGATTCTGTTCTGGCACAGGTTGGATTAGATGGCTGTTGGATTCCCTTCTAATTTCATATTCTGTGATTCTATAACCTATTTTAATCTCTTCATTTTACAAGTGAAGAAACAGGACCAGAGAGAGGAGGTGATTTGCCCAAGAATTGCCAACAGTAAGTAGCAGAGGTTGTACTTGAACCCAAGGATTCTTACTCCAAATCCACTCTTTCCACCACACTTCAGAAATTAATATGCTAGAGACAACTAGGAAGCACAGTGGATGGAGCACCAGACCTGAAGTTGGGAGGACCTGGATTCAAATCTGGCCTCAGATACTTCCTAGCTATGTGATCATGGGCAAATCACTTAAACCCTGATTGCCTAGCCTTTTCCACTCTTCTGTCTTAGACCTGATAATAAGGGGCAGCTGGGTAGCTCAGTGGATTGAGAGTCAGGGCTAGAGACAGGAGGTCCTGGGTTCAAATCCGGCCTCAGACACTTCCCAGCTGTGTGACCCTGGGCAAGTCATTTGACCCCCATTGCCCACCCTCACCACTCTTCCACCTAGGAGCCAATACACAGAAGTCAAGGGTTTAAAAATGTAAAAAAAAAAAAAAAAAAAAGAACTGATACTAAGACAGAAGGTAAAGGTTTAAAAAACAAAAGAAATTAATGCACTCCATGAAAAATTCATTGACTACACATGTTAAAACCAGTGGAAATATGCATCAGCCATGGGAGGGGGAGCTCTGGGGGTGAAGGGAAAAGTAAGAGCATGAATTATGTAACCATGTTAACTTTTCTAAAAAATAAATATTAATAAATGTTTAAAAAAAACCTTAATAAAAAAAGAATTCTGGAGGAAAAAAAAAGAAAAATTCATTGACTAGTTTGCACATTTCTTTTAGAATAATAACATAATAGTTACTAAAAGAAATGATATACAAAGTTTTTAGTGTTGTACTTATGCCAATTTTATTTCCTTTTTTGAAAAGTCCTTACTAGATTGGGGCTACATTATTAGAAGCCCAACGTTCTTTTAAAATTATTTTTAAGTTCTAGGATTACAGTATTGTGTTCTAATATAGTCACGTCTCAGAAAGTCTATGTAGGGCCCCTGTTCATTGATAATCATTTTCTTTCTTTCTAGTGTTTTTATAATTCATTTAATGAGGAGGAAAGCTTCATATCGTAGAGGTGAAAGGTGGGACACGAGCAGTGAAGGAAAAGCATATATTATCTTTCTTCCCACAGAACACTCAGGCTCATGAATAATGCTAACAGGCAGAGGAAAAGCAATGCTGCATAGCCTCTTGAGGGAATGGGGCCCAAGATGAAGCTGGTGTGGGTAGTGGGAAGCAGGTCTGGGCAAAAAGGGCCATGATCAGAGCTGCCCCTCTTGCTTCTGGGAGAACCATGTAGAAACTTTAGGACTTGCTTCTGGATATGTGCTGACCCATCTCTACACAGACACTGTTTTGGTATGATGGTGGCAGGCTCTAAAGTAGTCTCTTGGCCCTTCTTCCACACTGTAACAATGGGAATGGGTGCAATCTCAAAGTAAAAAAGAGACGACTTCTAGCTCATCCTCTTTGCCTTCCCCTCTCCGAGTGGCATCATGTAGCTTTGGAAATTCCAGGAAGGGGTAGCAAAATACTGGCCTTTCTCAAACACAGTGACATAAAGATGGTATCCCTGTGGCAGCCAGCACAAAAGGACTCCATGAAGCAAGCTTGAGCCAGGCCCCCAGATGCTTTCCCCCCTTTTTTGTGTATTCTTTCCTTCAGTAGGTGACTGAGTAGCAACCTAGAAATGGCTATAGCCAGGTTTGGAGGAGATCTTATAAAATCAAGAAGTCTAGGGTACAGCCTTCCAAAAGACTCTATCAGTAATTATAAGTTTTGTTCCCGAATCCTCTTGCATCCATGGATACTTGTGAGTCTTTTATGTTTAGCATTTCTTCACTGTGTAGAAAGAAATTACATGTCCCATATCTAATTTACATTGTACACTGAGTACCTTTTTAGAGGAGGTGCTAGATGTCAGTAAGTAATATCACCCCAAGTGACCAGAGAAGGGGAGTTAATGGATGAGAGAAAAGGGAAGTTAACTTTCCTCATTAGAGATAGTCTCTCCCAAGCTTGAACTCTCTCCAACAACACACCTGACTAGAGGACAGAAAGGGTTCTACCTAGTACCTCCAGCCCTATGGACCCAGCTGGGCAGGCTCCCAACGTTAGCTGTGCCTTGGTAGTCTTCTTTTTTTTTAATCCTTACCTTTGGTCTTAGAATTGATACTGTGCATTGGTTCCAAGGCAGAAGAATGGTAAAGGCTAGGCAATGAGGGTTAAGTGACTTACCCAGGGTCACACAGTTAGAACGTGTCTGAGAGCAGATTTGAACATGGATCTCCCAACTCTAGGCCTAGTTCTCTATCTACCGTGCTGCCTGGCTGCCCCTGTAGTCTCTTGATTAAGCTGCCATTGCCCAATGGGAAATAAATCTTTCTGCAGCATGCATCTCTCTGTCTCTCCCTCTCTCAATCTGTCTGTCTGTCTGTCTGTCTCTCTCTCTCTTTCTCTAAGTTGCCAGCTCTAACAAATCAAGCATAAACCTGGTTTGAATGTGGGAATTTAAAAAAATAACACACCATCCCCCCATAGTGGCCATAACTTGAGATATCAAAAAGATGCAACTGGCTTCCATTCCCTAAAAAAATAAGTGGTCAAAGGATAAGAAGAAACATTTTTCAAAAGAAGACTTAAAAAAAGAATATGAAAGAATGTTCCAAATCACTAACTAATAATAAGAGAAATGAAAATCAAATCATACCTGAAGTTTCAACTTATACCTAGCAAATTGGCCAAGATAGCAGGGTCGTGGAAAGATGAGGACATGAATGCATTATTGATGGAGCTATGAACAGGTAAAACCATTCTAGAAAACAATCTGGAATTATGCAAAGAATGTGACTAAGATGTCCATTTTTGACTTAGAGATTATACAGCAAGGCATATACCCCAAGGGGGTCCATGACAACAAAGAAAAGCCCAATACCCACCAAAATATTCATAGCAACACTTCTTGGAGTAGCAACAACCTAGAAACTAGATAGATGCCCGTCAAATGGGGAATGATTTAACAAATTGTGGTACCTGAATATAATGGACTATTACTGTGCTGTAAGAAATGATGAATATGATGAATGCAGAGCAGCATGGAAATCATCATAAGATTATAGATTTAAAGCTGAAAGGGAACTTAGGGTCCATTAAATCCAAGCCCCTCGTTTTATACATGAGGAAACGGAGGTTTTTGAGAGACCCAGTAACAGGCCAATGGTCACACAGGTAATAGATATCAAGCAAAACTGGAATTCAAATCTTCTTGACTCCAAGTCCCAAACAATGCCTAACTTGATGAATAGCAAAGTAAATAGAGCCAGGGAAAAATACGTATAAATAATATAACACAACACAACACAACACAACACAACATAACAACATAACATAACATAACATCATATCATGTCATATAATATAATATAATATAATATGATTACAACAATATAAATAGAAAATAACAACAAGGACAAAACAATCAAAATGAGTGCTGTCAAAATGCAAGCATGACCCTGAAGAAAAGAGAAGAGAAGATACCACCCTCCATGCTTTTGTGGATGTGAGAGATTGCGGGCATGGAACACTATGTATATAATATCGAATGTTTTTGATGATGACGTTTCATTTTACAGAATTTTTTTCTTCCTTTTCTACACACTTTATTACAACGGATGATTCTAGGAAGAGGAGGAAACGGGATACTTTGTAGATGATATAAAAATGGAACATATTAACAAAAATGTATTTTAATCAAAAAATCCAATTTCTGTGAGAAAACAGAGGCCAAATCAGAAGACTATCAAGAAGGGGATGATATGTGAAATCTTGAACTTTTGCTATGTGGTTTGGCATAGTGGATAACGAATAGAAAAACCTGGGTTTCAGTGCAATTTTGAAACATACAGGCTGGGTGACCCTGACATAATTTTACAGCACTTCGGGGAACTCTCAAGACTGAAAATTTGCAGAAAAGGTGATGAACGGCTTTGGTAGAGGGAGTTCCTCACCAGGAGCTCTTCTACCTCTCAAATCCCAGATTAGGTGCTCCCCAAATTTTGTAAAATGCAAAATGACGACAAGGGGATAAATAATAATAGCCCACCTTTACCCAGGGCTTTAGATTGAATAAAGCTCTGTACATAGCATCTCATTTGTTCCTAAAGGCAATGGTTAACCGTAGTACCATACGTCCATCCCTCCTTTCTGCTAATAATCCATGTTTTCATGGGGAATGTACTTTGTCAAAGGGTCTGTTTGGGAATCAGTTGGAAATTGTATATTGTGTCAAAACAAAATACACCAATACATTAAAAAAACCAAACTGAGGAGAAAATTATTCACACTCTATTTTGTTAGCACTATAATTAGAGAGCACCACAGAAAGGGGAGGACTAGATGAAATCCATTGTGAACAGAGGTGACTAGGCTCAGGGCATACAAGGAGTAAGAAGCTGCAATTACTGTTTCCTGGTGGATAATTAGCCTGGCCCTAGCCTTGGTGTGTTTAGGCAGACTTGGCTGTTTACTATTTGAGAGTTAGACCCAAGAAAGCCCAAGTAAGCATCTGCAGCTCTAAGAGGCCCTCTGAATGGGGTACTGAGATGGGGGGGGGGCTACTATTTCTGGAGAAGTTACAGTGATACATATATGCCTCCCATCTGTATCACGTATAGAGAGGTCATGGGGAGTAGTGTGATGTGTCTGCATTTTCCCTCCCCAGGCACCTTCTGCATCGTGATGGCTCTTGGTCCAGTCCATAGTGTTTGAGGAAAAAAAGGGGGGGGGGGTCAATTTTTCAGTACAAGGCACTATGTCAGAGACAGCCCCAGCTGCATTTCCGATCGAATGATTGTTCTGAGACTCTGCCGCATCCCCCTAAGGCACCAGACATAACAGATTTGAGCTAAAATTATTTTCTCTAACCTCCTGAGAATTTAGCATCTATTTCCATTCCCCTACCAGAATAAGTGACATCACAATTACCATAAGCACCCCTTTGTTTACAGTTTTCCGATGTCACTCAATTGGAAAGGGGCAATCAAAATTTTTTAGCCTGTAAAATTGGGAACTGATCCTATACAATCTCTCTTTTCAACCATGTACAACTCTTCGAAGAAATGTTGTTTTTTTCCTCCCACAGCTTCCCTGCTCTCCCTGCTTCAAGAAAATAAAATTTGAAACTCACCTGTTTCTTTTAAAGAAGCCAATTAAATGATTTTTAAATTTCAACCCATGTTGAAAAGAAAACAAGGACTATATTCACAATATGAGAAATATTCTAAACATTGCTGCATGTGTGAAGCTGTTAAGATGGCAGCAAATACCAGATCTTATCAGAGGAGCTAGCTAACCTACTTCAGGAATACAGAATTCAGAGACTCAAGAAACATTCCATCTTCCAGATTTGCACCCAACATGCTGAAGTGCAATTGGCCTGGGTAGCCTTCTCTGTGAATTATTAAAAAGAGTGGGGGAAGGGAAGTGACAGGGGGAGGAAGTAGTGGTTAAATAGCAATGCTAACCAAATGGAGACTGTAAGAACATTCAAGAAGGAGAGCAAATTCAAAATTGATAGAAGAAAAAATAAAACCATCATTTAGGACCTATTTTTTTTATCCCCCCCCCTAAAAAATCCTAACTTTGATCAGTGACTTTGGTATGCTTGGGGGGGGGTTAATGCCATGAAGAAAAAAGTAAAACTATTTTTCCTTTTAAAAATTCATATTAAATATGAAATTCACAAAATGGGCATGAACGAGATCGTGTCTATGTGACCAATGTAAAAAAATCATCCTTGTACAAATGACGTACATACCGTCTAGCAGATCAACAGGATACTGAACAGCTAACACCAGTGAATGGCTGGCTGCCATAACACAGATATGAGAAATATGGATCGGTCCACAGTATAACAGATGGTATTATTCCATGCAGATGGTGCTTTGTGTTAGAGCAAGTCGATTTGTAAAACTTAGAAATCATGTACTTATATTTTATACTACTAGTGTCCTATAAATTTTGTGGTATAGATATAAATAGATTACAAAATTTGTAGACAAAGAAGAGGGTCTTCTTGAAATTATTTCTCAATAGCGGCCAGACTAGGAAATGATTCTTGGTTCGGAGCACCACCTAGAGGAAATATGTGGATAGAAACATGAAACAGGAATCCAATGAAATCACATTGTTTACAAAACACACACACACACACACACACACACACACACACATCAAACCCACAAGATTAAAAAGGCACTTTGGATTTTTCAGACTATCGAGGAGGAGAAGGAGTCGTCGTCATCGTCATCGTCATCGTCATTGTTGTACTAATATGTTATTACATTCATATAATAAATCTTGACAATATTGTGTGTGCATATTTACGTGCATGGGATGGGACAGGGAGAGGGTGTGTCTGGACCTGTGATTTCATCAGCAGAAGGAACTCTTGCTGTGTAAATTCCTTCCCGATGCAGAAAGCGACTCATAATGTTTCATTTTTATCACCCTTGATATATCGAGATTTTTTTTCTTTTCATTACAAACTTGACAATTATAAGAAGATACAAACATTTCCGTTATACAAAGAAGGGCCGAAAGATGATTGTCCATGAAACTGTGATCTTCTGCTATGCAGAGTTTATATTTAAAAGCATTTATTCCAGCTAGGTCTCGATTAGTACAACTGAGGAATCTCCTTGAAGTGGCCGCATTATTCAAATTTTCATTGCATATTTCCAATGGGCTAGAACCAATTACCATATTTTACATATAATTATGCTCTAAAATGGTGTGAATTCCAATAATGAGGAGACCACTTCACAAAACTCATTATTCATTTATTCATACCAATCAGGCCGTAGCTATAAATTTACAAGGTAGTTACCGACCTGCTCCATTTGCTACTTACATTTACTTCTGAATGAACAAAGTGAGAAATCATCTGAAACTAAACAGTACAGGCTTTTTTAGACAGTCTTGTGTTAAAATTGACTTGTATCCTATTTGACTAGAATAGTATTGCCAAGAAACCAGCCAGATTACTGAGCCAAGGGAACAGACTTATAAAATTCTATTGGGATTTTATCATGTGACCATAGTATCATAGATCTGGAGCTAGGAAAGAACTTACAAACCACGTGGTCTAATCCCTTCATATTTTACACATGAAGAAACTGAGGCCCAGAGTGGGGGTCAGGCTTAGTCAAAGATGAGGGTTCCAATGTATGTTATACCTCTTCCAGTTGTGATCGGAGACAAGTCATGTAACATCTCAGAGCCTGATTTTCTTCTTCCCTGAAATGGGAATATACTTCTATTACCTACTTCACAGGGCTATGGTAAGGAAAATGTCTCATAAAATTTAGAGTCTGCTACACAGTAAGAACTAGCTCCCTGAATTGTAGAAGTCCTCCCACAGCCTTACAACAAGGTGTGAAGAAAGAGTATAAAGGAGATGTTAGGGAGTTTTCCACAGCCTCTCTACAAAGTCCAAATACCTCTTGGATAGAGTCAAAATGGAACAATTTGATTGGCTGTGCCAAGTAGCTATGACCTAGCTGAGGCTTGGGATGAGTCAAGGCCTAAACTTGGAGCAATTAGGGAATGAGGGAGGGGGTGGGAGAAGGAGGAGATTTCTCTTCCCCCAAGTCCCAGCAGCCAGCAGCAGATTTACTGATCCATCCAGCACGCAGGGAGTGGGTTTTAGAGAGTTCAAGGCTCAGTTGAGGGAACAGAGACATGGATAATGAAGGACCCAAGAGAGGAAGCAGCTTTAAGGAGCATGACCCCTTGCATCAGAGAAGAGAGATGACCACGGACTTCCGAGAGAGCCTGCTCTGGCAATTCTGAAAGCTGAGACGCAGAGAAGACTGTACACAAAGAGAAAGGCCTTCCAGGCCCTGTAGCAATAAAGTAGCCTGTACTCTGTGAAGGTGGGGGCCATATGTGCCCCCATGTGGGTGCCTTACTACCATTGTGCCATTGTCCTCCAATCTTTGTACCACGCTTGGTATGTCTGGGTCATGGTGTGGTCTAGGTTTGCAGAAGAATGATAGCTGGCTAATGTTCTTACTTTGGCTTCTTCAGAAATGATTTTTGCTAAGAGTCCATTGTGTCTTTGCTCTGGTTGTTAATAGGAGGCACACAAGCTGGAAGCTCACTAGCATGAGGGGCCCCTTGAGGTATGCCTCTGAACCCCAAGGTAGCAAAATAAGTGAATGAATAACAGAAAGTTGAGTTCTTACTTTGCATTATTATCTTCTTTATTCATTATCACAGGCTAATCTGAATATAAAATGGAATTCCTTTGTTCTCTTTCTCAAGGAAAGGAGGAAGTAACCTCTATCTGCTGATATACTTGACCTAGTGAACAAGTAGTAAATGATGGATATTCAGGAACTGGTGAGTTGCTAATTGGCTATAGCATTAGATAATATCTATATGTAAGGCGTTAGCCTGGGAGTAGAGAAAGAAGCACAGTTTTCTCAAAATAGAAGGGGAAACATTTTATTTGAAAGTTCTATGTTTGTGATAAATCATTTATTATACAATGCAAACCATTTGACATAAAAGTTACAAACTCCCTGAATAGTGAGAAAACACAGTTTAATAGGAAGGGTAAATGTGGGTTATAGAAAGCCTTGAATGTTAAACTTAGAGTTTGGATTTTATGTTATAAACAATGGATAAACAAAACTGCATCTGTCCCTTGAGGGAAAAGGAAGAGAAAAAAGTCAATGGGGGTGGGGGGTGGGGGGGAGGCAGCTGGGTGGCTCAGTGGATTGAGAGCCAGGCCTAGAGACAGGAGGTCCTAGATTCTAATCTGGCCTCAGACACATCCCAGCTGTGTGACCCTGGGCAAGTCACTTGTCCCCCATTGCCCACCCTTACCACTCTTCCACCTATGAGCCAAAACATAGAAGTTAAGGGTTTAAAAATAAAATAAAATAAAATAAAATAAAATAAAAAAGTCAATGGGGAGTAAGACTTCCATCTCCTACTGCCCTGTCCCTCTATCCCTCTACCCAATAATCTCCAGCCTTCTAATGGAAGAGAACTGGTACCTTCCCCTCAGTGATGATCATTCTCACATCTAGCTATACCCTGCACATCTCAGTGATTCTGAACCCCTATTGTTCATTACCAAACTTCATTCCCTGTCTCCCACCAACTGATTCCTTATTTCCATTCCCCTCAGCCTTCCCACCCCCAAAGACTTAACCAAACACCAACTACTCCTCAATTGCGCCCTCTGGAATGCCTGTTTCAACAAATTTCCCTCCATCTTGAATCTTTTCCTCTCCCACTACTTCCATCTTCTAGGAATCACTAACTCTGGATTGCCCCTAATAAAAAAAGCCTCCTTAGCCACCCTTTCCAAAACTGGTTACACCTTTATTCATTTCCCTGAGCTCACTGGTCAGGTGGGGGAGTTGGAATACTATTTGCTGCCCCATCCACCTCGGTGCCATTTCCAGTTTATCCCCCTGCCTCCATCATTCTGTAATTACCCAATAAAAATCCTGGTAGATAGTGTCTGCAAAACTCCAGGTCACTCCCTTTCTTCCCGCAATAGGTTTGGTACTTGGTTCATAATGTTTCTCTCTTCCCCAATTCCTGCCCTCATACTAACAGGCTTCAACATACATACTAACTCTCTCTCTCTCTCTCTCAGACACTCTAACTACTCGGTGCCTCGACCTATTCACTTCCCACGGCCTATTCCTCCACTCCACTTCAGGCACTTACAAAGATGGTTGCACCCTTGATTTTGCCATCAACCCACAAATGCACCACTTTCATCGTCAAGAATTCCCCAAATCCCTTTATCTGACTATTACCTATTGGCCTTCTCTCTCTTCCTTTGCCTTCCCATATGAAATTCTACTCTTTGTCTATATTGACTTAATGCCTCAACCCCTCAGTTCTCTCCCAGGTCAATTGCCTCACACTTGCTTCTCTCTCCCCTTTTCCCTTTTTTGACCAGGGGTGAACCAGTTCAGCTTTACATTGCTCTCATCTGAGTTTCTGTCTCCTTTATTGTGTGGCCAGTTGAACTCTGCCAAGCTTCAGCTTTGAATGTCTCCCACCATCCACCACCTTCATTCCAACATATGAGCTGCTAAAAGAAGGTGGAGAAAATCATGCAATTATTTTAACTGGGTCCACTACAAATTTATGTTACACAACCTCAACAGGGCACTGTGCTATGAGGTACTCTTTCTACATCTCCCTTATTAAGTCACTCTCCCATTCTCCACAGCAGCTCTTGCAAACTCTTTCATTCCTCCCCAAAACTCTCATGGTTCTCCCCTTCCCCCATGCTCTCATCAGAGGACTTTGGTCCACATTTTACAGAAAATTTGAGGCCATTCCCTGTGACCTCCTTCTTCCTCATCTTATATAACTCAGACATCTTCTACTACTATTTCCTCCTTTGCCCCTGGTTCACATGAAGAGCTGGCCTTGTTCCTGACTGAGGCTAAGCCTTCTACCTATATAAGTGATCCATTCCTTTCTGTCTCCTCCAAAAGATTGCCCCATGTCTGTAACTTATTTGCAATCTCCTGCTACCGACTGGTGCCTCTCCTACTACCTACAAACATGTCCATGCCTTCTCTATCCTTAAAAAAACCCTCACTTGAGCCTTCCATTCCCACTATCGTCTCATATCCCTTTTGTAAATAATTTCTAAATTTTTATTTTCCATTCCAAATTCTCTCCCTCTCTCCACAACCTCCCCCACTCATTGAGAAGGCAAGAAATACAATAACTATTATATATACGAAATCATGCAAAACGTATTTTCGTATTAGCATGTTACAAATAAAAACAAAGAAAGTGAAAGATATGCTCCAATCTGTACTCAGAGTTCATCCGTTCTCACTCTGCAGGTGGATAGCAGCTTTCGGTATGAGTCCTTTGGAATTGTTTTCACTCGCTATATTGATTGGAGTAGCTACATCTTTTACAGTTGATTACTTTTACAACGTTCTAGTACTGTATACAATGCTCTTGCGTTTCTGCTCACTTCACTTTATATCAGTTCATATAAGACTCTTAGGTTCTTCTAAAACCATCCCTTTTGTTATTTCTTAGGAGGACGATTCCGTCACAATCATATACCACAATTTGTTCAGCCATCCTCAAATGATGGGCATTTCTTCAGTTCCCAATTCTTTACCATCACAAACAGAACTGTGACAAATAATTTTGTACATATGAGTTGTTTTCCTTTTTCTTTGATCTCTTTTGGGTACAAGCAAAATAGTAGTATTGCCAGACCAAAGGGTAAGTACAGTTTTCTAGCTCTTTGTGCATAGTTAATTATTCTCTAGAATAGTTGGATCATTTTTATTTGATTATGGATAGTTTTAATTTCCACTTCTGAAAATTTGTTCTATATCCCTCCTGCCCATTGTGACTTGAAAAGACCATCTATAATAAATGCCTCCATTTTCCTCTCTTCTCAGTTTCTTCTAAACACTTACAATTGTGAAAGGGAATTTTTATTCCCTTTGTCTATTTTAAGTTAGTCAATCAAGAACTTAAAGTATCCCTACTTAACACTTAGTCACTAACAAAGAAAGTTCATGCCCTAAAAGGCCACAAGCACTGGCTCCTCCCTTCCCCCCGCCCCCCAGCAGTGCTAGGCAAATTGAAAGGCTGTGATTGATTCCTGAGATGTGAAGAGGAGAGCTGGTGGGTGGAGAAAACTGTATATAAGGGGGAGCCTGAGAGAGATTCTCTCTATTCATTGCTTGGTGGATTTCATGGTTTTTCATGCTTGGCTCTTCATTCTTGGTGGCCTTTAGCCTAGGGAGCATGAGCTCTGGTAGGATTCTTGGTGGTCTCGGCTATTTTTCAGTCTCTTTGGCTCTTCAGATTTTGGCTTCCTGATCCAAACTTTGGATTCTGGTGAGATTTGCATTAGGATTTGCATTCACGGTCTAGAGGCTCTAGGATTGGGACTTAGGGTATTTTTGGCTAGGTGATATTTTTCTACCTCCTTCCTACACTTCCCACTTTAATATCTCTACCTTGCTGTAAATAAAGCTACTAACAGTCTAGTGACTCATGGTTTAACTTTAACTTTTATAAATAGTGATCCCAATAATTCTTTATTATTTTTGTCAAATCTAAATTTTAACTGTTACACAATCTAGCTTCCAAACACATCATTTTACCAAAACTGTTCCTCCCAAGTTATTAACAATCTCTTAATTGCCAAAGCCAATGCCCTTTTCTCAATCCTATTTCTTCTTGACCTCTCTGAACTCTTTGACATTGTCGATCACTCTCTTCTCACTGATAACCTCTTCCCTTTAGGCCTTTGAAGCACCATTCTTACCTGGTTATCCTCCTATCTATCTGCACTCCTTTTTAGTATATGATGCTAGGTGCTCATCCAGGTTATGACCTCTAACCAGAAGTGTTCACAGACTTCTCTTCTCCCACAATACTACTTCCCCTGGTGATCTCATCAGCTTCCATCAAAATTTAATTACTTTACTATCTCTATTCTGATGACTCTCAAATTTCTCTATTCTGCCCCAATCTCTCATTTCCAATCTCACATTTCCAACTATCTTTCAGATACATCAAACTGGTTGTCCAGTAGACATCTTAAATTCATCATGTTCAAAACTGAACTCAATATCTTTGCCCCCAAATCCTCCCTTCTTCCTGACTTTCCTATTGTCGTTCATCCTTCTTTTTCAAAGAGGATCAATGACATCACAAGATCACAAAAGTCAGGACAGCTGGTGATGGCTTAGGATGCAGTGGCTGACCATGGCATCTTCAATGTTTGGTCAAGCTCTAGGTGCTCTACAGCTTCTGTTTTAGCCTCCTTCATGGTCACTGGAAAAAACTTCTCTTAACCACCATTCTGCCTGGGAAAATCTTCACATGCTTAGAGTAAACATCCCCCCACTCCATTCACTGATGGGTTTGAGGCCTATCAGTTATCCTCAACCTACTTTAGCCCACCTGTCAAGATGGTCTTATTAGAGTGTGACTGCTGCCAGTGTTACAGCTTCTTGGAGTCATAGTTGAGAGTGAGGTGAAAGGAGGACACCAAGGTGGATGAGCAGCCCTGAAAAGGGCTTAACAAGCCCTTTCAGCAGAGGTGCTGGTCCCAGGTCTTCCATTTCTTAATTTCTTTAGTACTGTTAAGGGCAACACTATCTTCCTAGTCCCTCAGGATCATAACTTAGGTAGCATCCTCAACTCCTCATTATTTCTCACCCCCCCCACATCAAATCCATTGCTAATCACTTTTGTGACACCTCTCAAATATGCTCCCTTCTCTCCTCTGATGCTGCCACCACCATCATGCAGGGCTGGCAGCATTGCTTCACACTTGGACTTATGCAATAATTTGCTAATGGATCTGCTGCCTCAAGTCTTTGGGGCTGAGCCAAGATGGCGGCTTTGTAGCAGTGAAAGCCTGAAACCGCTCTGAATTCTTCTAAACTGATCTTTAAAAGTTCCTCGAAAGGACAGGAGTTAGAGCTGGATGAGTGAGGGGGCTCCTGAACACAATGTGAATGGTAGGCAGAGGAGTGGATTTCCACAATATAAAGAGGCACCAGAAGCTAAACTGCAAACAGAAAAGGGCAGGCTGACCATCGCTGCCACCACCACCACCACACCTACCATGCCAAATTCAGAAACAAGACTTGAGGATCCCAGTCGTGGGCTACAGCAACAAAAGAACACTTCAGACCCACTCTTCCAGGCCCTGGTAGTGAGGTCCTGAGGTCCCTAACACTGGGTGCTCTCAAGCCTCCTCAGCAGCAGTGCAGACAGCCCCAGAACAAAACCCTGTGAACCAGAAACTAAGACAGAAATAGCCAGCAACATGCAGATTTCCCAGTCCACTGGCAATAAAATGAGCAAAGAACAGCAAAACTAAAACAAAAACAAAAAAAAACCTTGACCCTGGAAAATTTCTATAAGGAAAAAGAGCAAAGAACAGAAGCAACAGGAGATGGTAAGCTACAAGCAAAAACATGCAAAATCTTCAAGCCTCTCTCTAGTCCAATCCATCCTCCACTCAACTACCAAAGTGATTTTCCTAAATTCAAGAAAAATCCAGGGATATATCATTTCTAGGATCAACTCAAAACGCTTTGTTTGACATTCAAAGCCTTTCATAAACTAGCTGCCCCTTCTCTTCTAGTTTCCTTACATCTCATTCCCCAACGAGTACTCTTTACTCCAATAACACTGGCCTACTTGCTGTTTTTCAAGCAAAAAACTTCATCTCTCAGCTCTACCCATTTTCTCTGGCTGCCCCCCATGCCTGAAATGTTCTCCTTCATCATCGATGTCTAATGGCTTCCATTAAGACCCAGCTGAAATGTCATCTTCTACAAGAAGTCTTTCCCAACCCTTATTAATCTAGAGCAGCGATTCCCAAAGTGGGCACTACCGCCCCCTGGTGGGTGCTGCAGCAATCCAGGGCGGCGGTGATGGCCACAGGTGCATTTATCTTTCCTATTAATTGCTATTAAAATTTTTTAAAATTAATTTCCAAGGGCCTAAGTAATATTTTTTTCTGGAAAGGGGGCGGGAGGCCAAAAAAGTTTGGGAGCCACTGATCCAGAGCTTTCCTCCTATATAGCCTATTCATCCTATATATAGCGTATTTGTACATATATGTTTGTTTATTGTCTCCCTCATTAGATTGTGAGCTTCTTGAGGACAGAGACTGTCTTTTGCCTTTTTTGTATCCTCAGCACTTAGCACAGTTCCTGGCACAAAGTATGCTCTTAATAAATGTTTGCTGACTGACTGAAAGTAAAATCCCATACTTGGGTTAAGAAAACCAACTTCACACTTGGCTGCCATATCAGAAATATTATTTATTCATATTGAGCTTACAATCCATGGAAATCAGACTACCGTTTAAGACTTACCTCTCCTGTCAAGTACGGGATTTTACTTTCAGTCAGCCAAAAAAGCTAATCGACTCATAAGCTGAATTAAGGGTGGTAGACAATATCTAGAATACTGTGTTTAGTTGTAAGTACCACATGTTAGGAAAGACATCAATAAGCTGAAGGGAGGGAACCTAAGATAATGAAGGATTTTAAGATCATTCCATGAAATGATTACTTGAAGAAATTTGGGATGTTTACCAGGAGCAAAGATGATTTAGAAGGAGTAGGAGAATTATCTTCAAGTTTCTGAAGGATAACACATGGAATTGGGAATAATCTTGTTGTACTTGGCCCCACAAGGCAGAAACAAGGAGTAGAAGATGCAAAGGCAAATTTAGGCTTGAAATAATGGAAAATTTCCTAACAGACTTGTCCAAAAAAGAAATGTTCTGGTTTAGAGGCAGTGGATTTCTCAGCACTGGATGTCTTCAAGCAAAAGATGGATGACTGATGATTTGTCATGAGCTATATTGAAAAGGGTATTGTTGTACAGGCATAGGTTGCAAATAAATGGAAGGATACCTCAAAAGAACGCCTTTGAGAGGCAAAGAAAGGGTATAGAGGGGTTAATCATATGTCCAGAGACAACAAAAAACATATTTCATGAAACATTTATTCACTGCATATTGCACTAATGATAAGTATTTGCAAAAAGGCCACCATGAAAATTATTATAGCTTATGCACCAATATGAATTATTTTCTTCTTTTCTTTTGTTTAAACCCTTAACTTCTATGTATTGGCTCCTTGGTGGAAGAGTGGTAAGGGTGGGCAATGGGGGTCAAGTGACTTGTCCAGGGTCACACAGCTGGGAAGTGTCTGAGGCCGGATTTGAATCCAGGACCTCCCGTCTCTAGGCCTGACTCTCAAACCACTGAGCTACCCAGCTGCCCCCACCAACATTAATTATTGAAGATGAAAAAGGAGAGAAATCTTATGGGGAACTTTGCAATGCCATCCAAATTTAATCAATATATCCTCTGATATTTGGTGACTTCATTGCAAAGATGGGAAATGTGAGCATGGAAAAAATACATATTGGGAGAACATGGTTCAGGAAGGAAGAAGGAGAGAGGCCAAAGATTTGTGGGTTACACAGAGGCTTTTTGCTTCTACAGCAGAAGCACTTATGTTTTTTTAAAGGTAGACTTTGGATGTAGCAAGTTCCAAATAATGCCATAAAGAATGAAACAGATTTTATTTAATAGACAGAAAATGACTGGTTATTTGTGGCAGTTATCCCTGAGTTAGATTCCATCAGGCTGCTGACTTGTAGGAGAAGAAGAAGAAGAAGAAAAGTATTAAGTACACAGCTGAAACAGTTTAACCCTTAATTGAACAAGTAATTGGATAAAATAGGAAATAGATAACAGAAATGATATTGACATTATTTATAATTCTTTTTCAAGAAATTTAATCAGCGTTAACTGCTATGATAATGAAACTCAAAGAGCCCAGAAAGTTCCTTAGTTAGCAACCATCTGACTCAGTTGCCAACTGAAGAGACAAAGATGCCAAAAGAAAAACCCTGGGTTAGAATATAAATTCATCTGTAAAAACTTAAGAAGAAGGGTACTGAACACGATGAGCAGTATTTTCTCATAAGCCAGAGAGAAGCAGTGGAGGGTAAAACTAGCTGAAAGAAATCATGGCAAGACAGACAACTAAGCAAAGTCAGCCCAAAGGCACTCAAGGTTGAAAGTGAAAGGAGGGCCACAGACAGAATTAAACCGGAAAGGATTTGCAAAAATCATTTTATTTACTTTTTCTTTAAATACTTTTAATCTGTGAACTTATCAAGAAACAAACTTTTTAATACACAAAGAATAGGAAGAAAATATGATCTTTTGTTACACAGGAGTTTTTAAAAAGACATTAAGTTTCAGAAAGTAGCAACAAAATCGTTCTTTTCCCTTCCGTACTTTGTTTTCTCTTCTTTTCATCCATGAAGTCTTTTCTGAAGTCCTATCACGCCATCCACTACAACCCAGTGGAATTGTTTGTTGGCTCTGGGAGGGGGGAGGGAAGAGGAGAGAGAAAGAAAATGAATCATGGAAACATGGGAAAATATTTAAAAATTAAAATAAAAAAATAAAGTCTATCACTTCCCATACTTCTCCTTCCCCACCTCTAAGTGGAAGCCTTGGTTGTTGTTCAGTCATTCAGTTGTGTCTGGCCCTTATATCCTCTACTATTTCCCAAAGTCTGTCCAAGCTCATGTTCATTGCTTCCATGATACCATCCATCCATCTCCATGTCTGTCCTTCCCTTCTCCTTTTGCCTTCAATCTTTTCCTACATCAGGATCTCTCCTGGTGAATCCTGTCTTCTCATTATGTGACCAAAATATTAAAGCTTCAGCTTCAGTATTTGAGTTTCCAGTGAATAGTCTGAATTAATATCTTTAAGTATTGACTGATTTGATCTCCTTGCTATCCAGGGCACTCTATAAAGTCTTCTCTAGCACTCTAATTCCAAAGTGTCAATTATGAGGCACCCAACTCTCAGAGCCATATATTATTACTACTAGGAAAATGATAGCTTTGACTATATCAGTGGTTCCCAAACTTTTTTGGCCTACCGTCCCCTTGCAGTTATTCACCGCCCCTAAATGCACCTGTGGCCATCACAGCTGCAGCACCCACCAGGGGGCGGTGGCGCCCACTTTGGGAATCACTGGACTATATGGACCTTTATGAGCAAGGTGATGTCTCTGCTTTTTAGTATGTTGTCCAGATTTGCAATAGCTCTCCTTCCAGCCCATCTTTTAATTCCATGGCTGTAGTCACCATCTGCAGAGCTCTAGGAGCCCAAGAATAGAGAATCTGACAATGCTTCCATTTTCTTTTTGCCTGGAAATGGTTGCCATGATCTAAGTTTATTCAATGTTAAGCTTCAAGCCAGCTTTTACATTCCCCTCTTTCATCTCCATCAAGAGGCTTCTTAATTCTTCTTCACTTTCTGCCATCAGAGTGATATTGTCTGCATAACTGAGACTCTTGATATTTCTCCCTACAACCTTAATTCCAGCTTCTGATCCCTCTAGCCTGGCATTTCGCATGATGTATTCTGCATATAAGGTGACAATATTGTCATACTCCTTTCCCAGTCTTAAACTAATCAGTTGTTCCATGTTCAGTTCTAGAAAGAAAATCTTCTTGACCCACACGCAGGTTCCTCGGGAGAGAAGTAAGATGGTCAGGCACTCCTTTTGAGGATTTCCCACAGCTGTTGTAATCCACACAGTCAAAGACTTTACTGTAGTCAGTGAAGCAGAAGTAGATGTTTTTCTGGAGCTCCTTTGCTTTCTTCATAATCCAGGGAATGTTGGGAAAATGAAGCAAGGCAGAGTTTTGTCAAGATATCTTGCTGATAATCGCAAACATTCTTTTTCAGCAACCCAAAAAGCAAACTCTACACATGGACATCACCAGATGGTTAATATCAAAATCAGATTCATTATATACTTTGCAGCCAGAAGTGGAGAAGTTCTATATAGTCAGTTAAAATGAGACTTTGAAAAAAAATAAAAACAAGACTTTGAACTGACTGTGGCTCAGATCATGAGCTTCTTACTGCAAAATTTAGACTTACATTGAAGGAAAGTAGGGAAAAATCATCAGACTGCATAGCTATGACCTAAACAATATCCCTTATGAATATGAAGTGGTGGTAATGGATAGAATTAAGGGATTAGACCTGGTATATATAGTGCCCAAAGAACTGGCAGAGGTTTACAATGTCCAGGGGGCAGCAAGAAAAAAATCCCCCCCAAAAAGAAGAGCAAGAAAGCAAAATGGAGGGCCACTAGGCATCTCAGTGGATTGAAAGCCAAGCCTAGAGATGGGAGGTCCTTGGTTCAAATTTGGCCTCAGATTTTCCCAGCTGGGAGTCCTTGGGCAAGTCAATTAATTCCCATTGCCTAGTCCAGTGATGGCCAACCTTTCGAGCCTGGTGTGTCAAAATTCACCAAAAAACTGAGCATAACTCGGGTGGTGTGTCACTTCAAGAAAAACACCATAATTTCATGATATTTATAGTATAAATAACATACTTCTCTGTATGTGGCTGCATGCGGCCATGTGTCATCGAAAATGGCTACGCATGTCATTGTTGACACACGTGCCATAGGTTTGCCATCAGGGGTCTAGTCCTTGGTGCTTTTCTGCCCTGGAGCCAATACATAGTATTGATCTAAGACAGAAGGTAAGCAGGGTGATGTCAGGAAAAGCCAGCAAAGTCTCTGTGAACTGACCAAGGAAATAAGTAAAACCAGGAGAACATTTTACAGAGTAACAGCAATATTATACAAAGATCAACTGTGAAAACTTGGCTGCTCTCAGCAATGCAATGATCTGGGACAGTTCTGAAGGACGAAGCCTCTCCAAAGCACTGCTGGAGTCAGATCGAAGCATACTATCTTTCACAGCGATGTATTTACTGTTTTATTTGGGGGTTTTGGTTTTGTATGAGTGTGCTCGTACAGCAATGACCAATACGGAAGTGTGTTTTGCATGACCGAAGATAAGGGCTTGATGAGGCTTTACAAAGAGGTGAGAAAAGAAGGAAAGCAAAAAGGAAAGGAAGAAAGGAAAGGCATACCCAATCGAATGGAGAATTCCAGAAAATAGCAAGCAGAGACAAGGTTTTCTTTCTTTTTTTGTTGTTGCATTTTTATTTATTTTCAATATTTTCCAATTACATTTTATTTTATTTTTTATTTTAAATTTTATCTTTATTTTATTCCAGTAGCAAATTTGCACATCAGTTTTCCAAAGTTATATGATTCATGTTTCTCTCCCTCCCTTTTTCTCTCCCCCCTCCCAGAGTTGACAAGCAATTCCACTGGGTTATACATGTATTATCATTCAAAACATTTTCATATTCCAATTACATTTTTAAACATTTATTAATATTCATTTTTAACATGGTTACATGATTCATGCTCCTACTTTCCCCTTCACCCCCCGCACTCCCCCACCCAGATGCACATTTCTACTGGTTTTAACATGTGTCATTGATCAAGACCTATTTCCAAATTGTTGATAGTTGCATTGGTGTGGTAGTTTTGAGTCTATATCCCCAATCATGTCCACCCCGACCCATGTGTTCAAGCAGTTGTTTTTCTTATATGTTTCCTCTCCTGCAGTCCTTCCTCTGAATGTGGGTAGCGTTCTTTACCATAAATCCCTCAGAACTGTCCTATGTCATTGCTTTCTGTTGGTTAAGAAGTCCATTACATTCGATTTTACCACAGTATATCAGTCTCTGTGTACAATGTTCTTCTGGCTCTGCTCCTTTCGCTCTGCATCAGTTCCTGGAGGTCTTTCCAGTTCACATGGAATTCCTCCAGTTTATTATTCCTTTGAGCACAGTAGTATTTCATCACCAGCATATACCACAATTTGTTCAGCCGACAAGGTTTTCTTAAATGAGTAATGCAAAGAAATAGAAGACAATGGAATGGGAAAGACAAAAAAAAATCTCTTCAGGAAAATTAGAGATATCAAGGGAATGTTTCATGGCAAAATGTGAATGATAAATGGTAGAGACTTAACAGAGATAGTAGAGAATAAGAAGAGGTGGCAAGAATATATAGAAGAACTATACAAGATAGATTTTAACATCACTGATAACTACGGACCTGGCGTTCACTCATCGAAAGTCATACATCCTGGAGAATGAAGTCAAATGGGCCTTAGGAAGCATTGCTAGCAACAAGGCTAGTGGAAAGGACAGAATTCCAGCCGAGCTAGTCAAAATCCTAAAAGGTGATACTGTTAAGTGCTGTGCTCGATATGCTAGCAAACTTAGAAAACTCAGCAGTGGCCAGAGGATTGGAAAAGATCAGTTTTCCTCCCAATCCTAAAGTGGAAGCCTTACCTTATAACAAATATGACTATAGTCAAGGGAAGCAAATCACATTGTGTAAGTGTGAATGCACGCTTTATGCCGTACCTCTAGTCTCCCATTACTATTGTGGCCATCGTGTAACTGTCTTTATGATTCGGTTTATTTCACTCTATATCAGCTAATACAAATCTTTCCACATAAAATATGGCCTTTTGTTTTCATGTAATTTTTTTCAATTAACAAACATCTATTTTCTCTACCTCCCACCTCTCCCCTAGAGAGAAAATAAACCTGCATAGTCAAACAAAACAAATTCCCACATTGGCCTTGTGCAAATGGTCTATGTCTCACTCTGCATCCTGAGTCTAGTACCTCTCAGTCAGGAGGTGGGTAGCATGCTTCGTCAATGGTTCTCTGAAACAGGAACCCTTTTACTAAGGTGTTTTCTCCACCCAGGACAGTCCCCATTTGGTCTCTAACAGCAGAACCCCAGATGTACTTATAAAGGAGGTAAAGGCGGCAAAGACACAGCTCTGGTTTTGCCCACAATACTCTCCAATGCTGCTGGAAGCAGATTAAAATGTCACTGGGAAATACCAAAAAATAAATAAAAATACAACAAAACATTGAGAAGATTGCGTTTTAAAGCTAAGTCAATTAGTGTAGCCCACCGAGATCTTTATGAATGGAGGAGTAGCCTTCATTTCTAGTTGAGCTTGATACTATTGCTCTAAGTGATATGATTGGTGAGGGCATTAAGGAACCCACATAAAAGGTATCTGAAGGAGGATAAGATACCATAGTCTTAGGTGGCGGAGAAAATCTCAAAAAGAAGACCTAGGGAACATCAATAATCACTGACATATCCTGCTATACCATTTATATATAATTCTTTTTTTTTAAAACCTCACCTTCTACCTTAGAGTCAATACTGTGTACTGGTTCCTAGGCAATGGTAAGTAAGGAAGGTGGTAAGGCCTAGGCAATGGAGGTCAAGTGACTTGCCCAGGGTCACACAGCTAGGACATGTTAGAGGCCAGATTTGAACCCAGGACCTCCCATCTCTAGGCCTGGCTCTCAATCCACTGAGCCACTCAGCTGCCCCCTACATATTTTTGGGCAAATGGAGTTGGTGCCCAAGCTAAGATCTAAGATGGTGAAATAATCTTGTGAGATTCATCTATGTGTGAATCAAGAACATCCCTGATAAAGACATTAGTAGAGACTTTCTTCACAAGCAATATTCAAAATGGACTATATCTTTACTGTGCTACAATTAATGGAAAGAGGAAGAGAATATGAGATCCCACTATATTTACTCTTTCTGGATTATTAAAAAGCATCTGATTTCCAGTAGGACAGAACATTGCCCGACAGCAAAGTATCACCCATCGAGATCAATCAGGGGGGCAGCCGGGTAGCTCAGTGGATGGAGAGCCAGGCCTAGAGATGGGAGGTCCTAGTTTCAAATCTGGCCTCAGACACTTCCCAGCTGTGTGACCTTGGGCAAGTCACTTGACCCCCATTGCCCACCCTTACCACTCTTCCACCTAGGAGCTAATACACAGAAGTTAAGGGTTTAAAAAAAATAAAAATAAAAAAGATCAATCAGGATTCCTTGGAAAATCTAACAACAGAAATAGACCCATTCAATGATTCTCTGATAAGACATCAGGTGAGGCATAAGAAAAAATATACAGTCTCCAAAGGTCTTCATACTGTGATGGAAGCAGCCCAGGTCAAGGAAAGATTCCCTGTGGACGGTAAAGACCTACAGAAAACCTACATTGTTTATGGATGACAGTGTTCATTCCATCAAGGTTTAGGACAGTGTACAGCCTGCTGGGAAAAAATCTATAATGGCACAAAGGAATTTAGTCAGTCCACTCACACAGGAAAGTCCAAGTGGATGAAGAATGTCTATCGCTCAGACTTTGGCATGCCTTTGAATAGATGCGGCTTGTCCGAAAGCATGCACATCTGGGACAGATAGCACAGATGGATGGGCAAAAAGCACAACTCCAGGACTGGAGAAAAATAAGCTATATTGCCTTTGGGAAACTGTGAAACTCTGACTCCAAGCTTTCAAGAAAGCAAACACCCATCTCTTCAAAACTGACACTTTACTGATATTGGGATATGGCAGCAAGATATAGAACACCACTGCCCCTGTAGAGCTAAAGATGAGTATCACACAAACAGCAAACCAAAAGCGAGTGGTTGGAATTAGCAAGCTACAACATAAATGAGAGGAAACTCCAAAAAATAGGAATAAATAAAAATTTTTAAAATCATCAAAAAAATCATGTGGTGGGGGGGCAGCTGGGTAGCTCAGTGGATTGAGAGTCAGGCCTAGAGACGGGAGGTCCTGGGTTCAAATCCGGCCTCAGACACTTCCCAGCTGTGTGACCCTGGGCAAGTCACTTGACCCCCATTGCCTAGCCTTACCACTCTTCCGCCTTGGAGCCAATATACAGTATTGACTCCAAGATGGAAGGTGAGGGTTATGAAAAAAAAATCATGCAGTAGGAAAAGAAGATGAGTTGGTCATGTGACCAAAGCAAAGGATGATGGGTGAAAAGCCAGAGTTCTCTCTAGGTATCCTCACGATGTCAGGAGAATATGAGGACAGTCTCTAGCACTTAGCTTAAAGCCTTCGTGGTAAGCTTCTGAGAGAACATGGACAAGAGTAACACAGGATAAGCTGGGATCCACATCACCGGAAAAAAATTCCTAAATTAGTGAGTACATGTGTATGTGTTTTTTCCCCAGATCAAATGTAAGTTCCTTTAGGGCAGGGACTATTATATTTTGTTCTTTGTATTCCCACTGCAGTACCTAACACAGTGCTTGGCATACAAGGTGCTCAATAAATATCTGTTGAAGAGCAATGGATTGAGAGCCAGGCCTACAGACAGGAAGTCCTGGGTTCAAATCTGGCCTTAGACACTTCCTAGCTGTGTGACCTTGGGAAAGTCATTTAATCCCAATTACCTAGCCCTTACTGCTCTTCTGCCTTGGAACCAACATACAGTGTTGATTTTAAGACAGAATGTAAAGGTTTTAAAAAATAAATATTTGTTGGCTCATTTGTAAAATGGGGATAATGTTGTTCATCCTTCATTTTTGAAAAGGGCCAATGATATTATGTCTTGACTTGTGCAAAAATTGGATTGAAATAAAGTAGAGTTGCACAAAGTTGTCAGCCTCACTCTGTCTTCCAGAGTCACAGAAGTCCAGGAGCAAGACAAAAGTCAGGATGATCAGTGATGGCCTGGGTTGTAGTGTATGAACTTTTCATCTTTGATGTCTGACCATGTTCTAAGTACTCCATAGATCCTGCTTCAGTCACCTTCATGGCTTTTGTTTGTTTGTTTGTTTTTTTATTTTTAAATTTTTTTAAACCCTTAACTTTTTGTGTATTGGCTCCTTGGTGAAAGATTGGTAAGGGTGGGCAATGGGGGTTAAGTGACTTGCCCAGGGTCACACAGCTGGGAAGTGTCTGAGGCCGGATTTGATTCTCAATCCAACTGAGCTACCTGGCCGCCCCCATGGCCTTTGTAACAAACCATTCTCATCTGTTCCTTAAACCAGGGGAAGTCTTCACCTGTTTGGGGAAGACATCCCCCTAACTCACCAGTGGGTTTGAGGTCTGTCAGTTCCCCTCAAGGTTTAGCCAGTCTATCGAGAGGGTTTTACTGAGGTGTGGTTGCTACAGCTTCTTGGAGCCATAGGTAAGAGTTAGGTGAAAAGTGAACCCAGAAGGTGGATGAGCAGCCCTGAAAAGGTTGTTTGTAATAAGATAAAATAATTCGGAATAACTATAAAATCTAATATTCGGGGTCAGCATTTCAACCTCATATGTAAAAGATGAGGAAATTAGTGTTAGAAAGCAATTTATCTGTAAAACATCTCATATTTTAGCAGGCTATGAAGTTAGTTTGAGTCACTAGTCTAATATAGCACTCAAATTTTCTTCATCTTGCGTATGTGAAGTTGAAATGCAGTTATTCCAACTGAATTACATCCTACTAGCTACGACCCTATATTCTGGCCCAGCGGTATCAAACTCGAATAGAAAAAGATCACTAAAGGCCACATATTGACCACAAATGAGCCACAAGTTTGACACCTCTGTTCTAGCCTCGAAAGATATTTTTGGATCTCGACTTTGTCATCGAGCATGCTATTTAGCTCTTCCAGTTTTGTGTCATCCTCAAAAATGCTCAGTGAACCATCCAAGCCTTCAGCCAATTCACTGATGAAATGAATAGATAAATTAATAAATGAATTGTACAGAGCCAAGGACAGACTCCTGGTATAGTCTACTAAGGGCCCCTCCAAGTTGGCATCGACCCGCTGTGACTCGTTTTTTGGTCTAGACATTCAATCAATTCTGAATCTACCTACTCCTACTTTATCATGCCCACATCTATTCATCCTGTCCATATGGCTTGCATGAGAGACTTTATAGCATAAGCTTGGCTGAAATATAGGTATATGTAGGTACTTAATGGATTCCTATGATCTTCCAGACTAGACACCCTGTCACAAAAGGAAATAAAGTTAATCTGCCATGACTTGATGAAACTGTGCTGGGTCTTTGTGGTAAACACTTTTATACTTTAATAATATATTCTGAAATTAGGCCAGAATTGATGATGTACCAAGGATTCGGGAATTGGTGGCATTGCCCAGATCAAATTGAACAGAGATTCCATAATTGACATCTTTTCTAGCAACAGAAAACTCTTCTAAAACTGAAGTCAATCTAAGACAATGTGAAAGGAAAGGACAGGAACAACAAAAGAAACCGAATACTGTTTAATTAGAAAGACCAAGACGCTTAGACCTGGAAAAAAGCTAAAAAATAAAAGGGACCTCCTTCTCTTCTTTGCCTAGGTGGCGGGACTACAGATATAGAATGTTGTTTATCCTGACATACTTAAATAGCTCTTATTTAGGGCTAAGGCAATGGAATGATCTCTGAGGTCTGCATAGTGCCTCCTTCTTGACTTTGGGGAGTTTATTTTAGAGGAAAATTTATAAATTTCATATCACAGTCTTTTTATGCCCTGCCACACTTTGTCCAACCTCTTAGCTTTAGACCCTCAGCATCTACTCAGTTCTGAGGTAGCTTTTCCTTTCGTACAAATTCCTTCTCTGTGACTCAGTTTTTATACAAATTCCTTCTCTGTGACTCAGTCTCTCACACGTTGCTTTGATTGATTCAAGGAGGTGTACAGGCCCTGCTCGCATTTAGTTATGATTGATAGACTCAATCAGGAGGGTTCCTACCTAAGAAAAGTAATCATCTTTAAATGGATGGGGTGACCAGTGGAGCCACTCTTTGTTACAAGAAATGTCTTGATGGGTAGGGGAGGAGGAAGAAATATATTCAAAACTTAAGGTGATCAGTAAAAACAAAAGCTATCAATAAAATTAAAAACAAAAGCAAAAATAAAATGAATTGCATTTAGGCCCCCGATTAGGGCAAATAATGAATCCCCCTAAGTGGTCCCATTATTCAAATTTGCACTGCATTATTTCCATTGGACTGGAACCAATTACCATATTTTACATAATTATAATTTCAGTGCTAATTCAAATACATGCAGGCACTTGAGGGGATTCATTATTCACACTAATCTAGACCTGGCTCTAGTCTTGCTTTAGTGGATCAGAATTATATTAGTGGTCTGCGAATCAGTTTGAAAGACTCAGATTCTATACTAGCCCTATTGCCTATTTATTTGAGTTACATATTCATTTCTGGGTTTTGCTTTTCTGTTTATTTCTGTTTCACAAGAATTTGCTTCTCTTATCTCTTGGCTTTTCCATCCAAGACATGTATAGCTTTCCCTCCACCTCCTTCTTCCCCCTTTTTTACAGATTCCCTGTGGAAAGCTGAGCTAAGGAGGATTTTCTCTCGAAATAGTGATAAGGCCCCCAGAGCTGAGGGTCACAGGCCCAGCTTGTATTCTTCTACCCAGTGGGAACTATAGCCTCATTAAAAAACCCAGCTGTGTCAGTACTTTTCACCTAGCCCCTGAGTGATATAAAAGCTTCTCCCTTGAGGAGAGACCCTGGAATCACTGAGGCTTGGGATAGTGGTCAAGGCTGCTGCTTTGCATTCTTGATTGTACACTAACTAACAGGGCCCACTTTGTTCCCAGAAATTATGAATCTGAGGTCTAGGATGAGCTGTTCCAGCTGCTGGCTCAGGCCTGCTGAACTGTACTCATAGCCGAAGAGACTGCTGGTTGACACCTGTTCTTGTGTATCCCTGCAATTAAGCATGGTAAATCTGCCTCGTCGTCCACTTCCAGACCCTCATAATTCTGTGTGGAGCACTGATCTGTTTAACCATCAGGCTAACACACCTGCCTAACTAAATATAGCAGGCCGAATACAATCGAATCTTTGTTGATTACAAAATCTTCAGAGCCTCATTCTGAACATAAGTTGTCACTTCTTTCTGCTATTCAGATGTCTTTCTCTGGCCAATCTCTGCTCCTCCCCCTTCCCAACTTGCCTTTTCTAATCTGCTATTTGTTAAGAAATCAAGTAATTAAAGCAGATGGAATTTTGTCTAAAGTAATACTAAACAGGCTTTTGGCTGGGGGCCTGAGGGGTTGCTGTGAGCCAAGAGAATGAGTTTCAATGTAGTGACTTTGTGACATTTATTTTGCTGCCCAGAGGCGTCTTTTCTTTCTTTCCTTTTCTTTCCTCTCTTCCTCTCTCTCTCTGTCTCTCCTTCTTTCTTTCTCTGATCCTTAGCTATGTTTCAGATAAAGAATGTGGAATAAATGTGGTGTCTCTCTGTCTCTGTCTCTCTCTTTCTTTCTCTGATCCTTAGTTATGTTTTAGATAAAGAATGTGGAATAAATGTGGTTTCTCTGTCTCTGTCTCTGGCGGTCTCTCGGTCTCTTTCTCTGATCCTTAGCTATGTTTTAGATAAAGAATGTGGAATAAATGTGGTGTCTCTCTGTCTCTGTCTCTCTCTGTCTCTATCTCTGAAGATCTCTCTCTTTCTCTGATCCTTAGCTATGTTTTAGATAAAGAATGTGGACCCCCACTGCCCACCCTCACCACTCTTCCACCTATGAGCCAATACACAGAAGTTAAGGGTTTTGAAAAAAAAAATGTGGTGTCTCTCTGTCTCTCTGTGTCTCTTTCTTTCTGTGATCCTTAGCTATGTTTTAGATAAAGAATGTGGAATAAAGGAGGTGTCTCTCTTTTGCCCACGATAGACAGCTGCGTTGATACAAATGACAAAAACAAGATAAGCATGCACACCTAACTTAATGAAGAGTAAAACAAGTCTGTGCTTGGTAACTTCTCCATCTAAATTCGAGAGAGTCGAGGCACAACTCAGAAAAAAAGAAAGAGAATTTGCCGGGGGGAAGATGAGTAATAGCACTAGTCATGGGATCTCTTGCATTTTAATTTAATTGTAGAGCTAGAAGGGATCTCAGGAGGTCTTTTAGTCTAACTGGGTACTCTGGAAAGATTGTATCTTCTCCATTCCAGAAAGATCTGTGCATGCTTTATTCTTATGGATCACTCCGGAAGGATATTCCGCCCCCTCCTCCTCGGGGAACTCATGGTCGGCATGGGAAGGGCTTTCTAAACATGCTAAATCCTGAAGAAGAGCCTCCGAAGAGAGGTGTGAACAATGGAAAAGTCCTTTCTTCCCGAAGGTGTGTTTTTCCCCCCACTGAGGGGTTCGGTTCTTGTTTGGCTTCGGTTGCTAGCTCTGATCCCCAAAGACCGAAGTAGACCGAGATCCAGGCTTTTAGGTGGGATTTTTAAAGACTGAAAATAAATGAATGCTGATTTCAAATGTAACCTTCAGGCAGGTTAAAATGTTAATTACTAAAACAGTTGCCAACCGAGGACATACTTATATATTTACCAAAACAACTGCAATCTCCCTCCAGCCTTCTGGTAGAAAGACAAGATAAAGGAAGTTTGCCCTTCTCCATTATTTCAAAGAAACCAGCCCCTGGAGTCAGTCACTTCTAATCACTTTAGGAGCCCAGATAAGGTGTTGTGAGGGCTTTTGAATGTTAAAGGTACTTTCTCACCTAGGGGGCAAATAGGAAAACTACACAACTAATATGGAATGAAAAGCCCTCGTTTGGTGCTAAGTACCTGGCACTATGCTAAGCTCCAGGAATACAAATATGAAAGTCCCCAAGAGTCTGTGAAGACAGTGAAGAGTTTTGGAAATCCTGGGGATTTGAACCACTACTTGACTGTAAGAATGAAAGCGCTCATTTGATTAGAGTTCCCAGATCCAGGGGGAATGGCCTGAAGATGTACAAGGCAACAACTGTGTGGTGATGGAAACATTGAGATTTCCATTGGGAAATAAATCTTTCAAAAAGAAAAAAAAAGACTAGGGGGCAGCTGGGTGGCTCAGTGGGTTGAGAGCCAGGCCCAGAGAGCCTGGAAGGTCCTGGGTTCCAGTCTGGCCTCACACTTCCCAGCTGTGTGACCCTGGGCAAGTGACTTGAACCCCATTGCCTAGCCCTTACCACTCTTCTGCTTTAGAACCAATATACAGTATTAATTCTAAGACGGAAGGTAAGGGTTTACTTAAAAAAAAAAAAGACTAACATGAAAAGTTGGAAACATAAGCAGTAATGCCTGTATTATGAATTGGCGATAAATCATGGCTGACTAGTACTCAGCCCTTCTGATTTTCCCTAAACCCTTCCCTATTGCTGTAGAGGGTACCACCCTCTTCTCTGTTACACAGGCAGGAAATCGAGGTGTCATCTTGGACTCCTCCCTCTCTCTCACTAGTCCCCCTGTTCAATATGTAGTCAAAGCCAGTCGATTTTATCTTCATGTCTCTTGCATACACACATCCTTCACTCACATGACAGTGCCACCGCTCCGGTATAGACCTTCATCACCTCTTGCCTAGACTATTGGAATATCATTCAGGTTCATCTGGCTGGATCTCTCCCTACTGGTATCCAAGCTCCACTCAGCTGTCAAAGTGATCTTCCTAAAGTTCAGGGCTGACCCCTTCCACTGGTTTATTTTGGTGGCTCCCCAACAGCTCCAGGAGCCACACACACATACACACACCTTTCCACTCTTCCGACTTACAGCTTCCCCTCCATCCCCAAATGCTTTTCGGTCCTGTGTTGCTGTTCCTCACATTCCATCTCCAACTTCAGGCATTTGTACTGGCTATCCTCAGTCCCTGGAATGTTCTCCCTCCTCATAATCATCTCTGGCTCTCCTTGGGTTCCTTCAAAGGAGGAAACTAAAACCCCACCTTCTACAGGTAGCCTCTCCCACGCTCCCTTAATTCTTGTGCTTTTCTCTGCTGGAAATTGGATACAGTGTTTCTGATTGTCTTGTACATGGTCTATTTCTATGGAATTTACTTGTATGTTACCTCCCCCATTCGATTATGAGCTCCTCAACAGCAGGGATCATCAGTCACTTTTCTTTGTGTATGCCCAACGCTCAGCATAGTGCCTGGCACATATTAGGTGCTTAATAAACTGTTCACTGACTGACTGCCCCTTCTCCCATTGGAGAGTTCTTCCTTGAACCTTCATTTTGAGGAAAGGCCCAGGGCAGCCACCAAACTAGAAGCTCTCCCCTTCTCCTCCCCCACCTTCCTTCTCTGCCTCCCTTTATCTGCCGTCTGCCTCCAGTGGAATGTAAACTCCTTGAGGGCAGGGGCTATCTTCCTTTTTGATTGTATTGGTATCTCCAGTGCTCAGCCCAGTTTAAGACTGCATAAACACAACTTAAGCCCCTCCTCTGTGACGGGATACAATCAATTGATCAATCAGTCAACAAGCATCTATTAAGGACTTAGGACTTACAATGGGCCTGCAAATAGAAAGACTCAAAGTCTCTACTTCCAGAGAGCTTGCATTCTAGTTGGAGATACAAGAAAAACATAAGGAGATAGTTGTTCAGTCTTTCAGTCTTGATCAACTCTTTGGGATCCCACTTGGGATTTTCTTGGCAAAGAGGCAAAGACACCAGAGTGGTTTACCATTTCCTTTCCAGCTCATTTTATAGATGAGAAAACAGGCAAACTGGATTAAGTGACTTGCCCAAGGTCACATGGCTAGGAAGTATCTGAAGTCAAATTTGAACTGGGGGGAGATGAATCTTCCTCACTCCAGGCTTGGAATTCAATCTACTTGTACCACCTAACTACTTCAGAAAAATATATACAGCTTACACACACACACACACACACACACACACACACATTATATATATATATATATATATAGCTATATCCTTATATTTTTATATTGCACATATAAACACATAGAGGTATATATAGCATACACATGTAAAACCTATACACACATATATATGTACATATAAACATATGCATACGTGAGTATGTATATGAATAAATATAGGGGCTAAATAAAAGGCAGTTTGGGAGGGAGCTCATTAGCCTTGGGAGGATATCCGGAAACACTTCCAGCAGAAAACAGTGTTTGTGCTGTATCTAAAAGGAAGGCAGACACTTCCCAGCTGTGTGACCCTGGGTAAGTCACTTGACCCCCATTGCCCACCCTAACCACTCTTCTGTCTAGGAGCCAATACGCAGAAGTTGAGGGTTTAAAATAAAAATTAAAATAAAAAATAAAATAGGGCTTTAACAATTTTAAACAGAGGAGTTTATATTTTATCCTAGAGGCAATGAGGAGGAGAGTCACATGGTCAGCTCTGAGCTTAAGGAAAATGATTTTGGCAGCAAAGCCCAAAATGAACAGTTTCTCCCCTTAAGGAGCTTATATTCCTTTGAGAGGATGGAGGATCAAAATATACATAGATAAGTGAATACAATAAACATTGATTAATCTTCTATATGCAGGGCTCTGTGCTAGGCCTGCAGGAGATATTTTGCATTTATTCAATTAATAATTTAAAAAGCAAATACCCAACCATCACCACATTACAATAATTCCAATCAAGAAATTCCTCTGGAATAAATAAATAATAATGATACACACAAAATAGCATAAACCTAGAATCTATACACACTTAGAAAGTCAATATCGGTCTAGCATGTAAAAACAAGAACAATATTTACAGTATCCCCCTAAAAAGAAAACAGTTGATTCTCAGTTAAAAAGAGGACATCAAAATAATTACAACCGGCTAAAATGAGTACAAAATAAATTCATCATTCTTCACTAATATTCATTTTGCATACTGTCTCATTCCTGTAATATGCTCCATGTATATAGCTCTTCTCCTGCAACCTGATTTGGTATCTCCTGCTTTCCTGGAGCCCAAAATCTAATAGGCTAATAATATGATACACAAATCATGAGAGATTCTTTAGTTCAAACCCTCTCTAAGCAATATCGAATTCTGTCTTGGCCTTTTTTTTTTTTAAACCCTTACCTTTTCTTTTTTCCTTTTTTTTTTTTAAACTCTTAACTTCTGTGTATTGGCTCCTAGGTGGAAGAGTGGTAAGAGTGGGCAATGGGGGTCAAGTGACTTGCCCAGGGTCACACAGCTGGGAAGTGTCTGAGGCCGGATTTGAACCTAGGATCTCCCATCTCTAGGTTTGACTTTCAATCCACTGAGCTACCCAGCTGCCCCCTAAACCCTTATTTTTTCTGCAGTTTCTAATTTTCTTTTTTTTTTTTTTAACCCTTTCCTTCTGTCTTAGAATCAATACTATGTATTTGGTTCCAAGGCATAAGAGTGCTAAGGGCTAGGCAATGGGGGTCAAGTGACTTGCTCAGAGTAACTAGCCACACAGCTTGGAAGTATCTGGTGCCTGGTGCGAACCCAGGACCTTCTATTTCTGGCTGGGCTTGACTTTCTCTCAATCCACTGAGCCACCTAGCTGCCTTCCCTCACTTTCTTTTGATGTTGTGAGAACACATGCAGTATTCATCAGTTCTCCCTTACTCTTACTATGTAACCTGCCCAACTTCTTTTTCTTTTCCCTTTTTAAAACACTTTCCTTCTGTCTTAGAATCAATATTAAATATCAGTTCCAAGGCAGAAGAACAGTAAGGGTGAAGCAATCGGGGGTAAGTGACTTGCCCAGGATCATACAGTTAGGAAATCTCTGAAGCCAGATTTGAAACCAAGACTCTTATTTTTTCCAGGTCTGGCTCTCAGAGCTATCTAGCTGCCCCAATCCAGGTGGGCTTCTTAGTTTGTCCGATTCTTTTCTATCCTTTTCTTTTCAGAAATCCTCCACACAATTCTCCAGCCCGCTGGAGGATTATCTCTGTGGTTCAGTTTCTCTACCAGTTTCTTCTAACTGAACTGGTTAGCTGTTAGACAAAGATTACACACTGAATGTGATGTGCTCTTTCTAATTACTGTAACCAATGATGAATGTTAGCAGAACTGTGATTCTTAGCACTGTCTTCCCTCTTTCCCACAGTCCTATCATCATCATTTTGAAAGCCTTTTAAATTGTCTGTTTCAGAGATCTCCAAGGCTAAAAAGCCACACACACCCCTCCCCCACCTAGCAGCTAATCTACTAGGGGGCAACTAGGTGGCAGGCTTAGGCTTGGAGTCAAAAAGACCCGAGTTCAAATTGGACCTCGGACACTTAATATCTGTATGACCGTGGGCAAGTCACTTCATCCTGTTTGCCCCAATTTCCTCAACTGTAAAATGAGCTGGAGAAGGAATTGGCAAACCACTCCAGTGTCTTTGCCAAGAAAACTTCAAATGAGGTCATGAGCAGTTGGACACTCCTGAAAAATGACTGAACAACAAGAAAAAATAGCTAATCTACTGCCTAATGGTTTGCCTAACACTGTTGGATCTGCCTGTATTGAAACATTACTGGCATAGTCTTTAAAAAGCTATGAGGAAATAGTCTATGAACCTCTGGGAAGATTCATCACCATCATAATAAAAACAGCTGACAATCGTGCTTTTACTTTTTAAAAAGTTTTACCAGCATACTTGATTTAATTTTCATTGATGTCTTCTGTTTTTATATCACCTCCATTCCCAAATATTTCTCCTCCCCTCCTCTCTCCGGCCAGAGAACCAAACACCTGGGAACAAAGAATGAAGGAGAGATGGAAAAGAGGCAGTTCAGCAAAAACAATCTGCCTCTCAATTGAGTGTGATGGCACACAACAATGGTGTCAAACTCCACCAGAAATAGGGCCACTCAGCTACACATAAAGTTCTCTGTGGGCCACATAGTTACTTGGAAAACCAAATATTATCATTACCTATGTTTTGTTATAGTTTTACTTATTGTGTTAAATATTTCTCAATTACATTTTGATCTGGTTTGACTTAAAATTCAGGAATGTTGCTGCTGGCAGTGTTTGAAACCACTTGGCAGGCACCATGGCTGACTTTCATAGTCTCCCACCTCTTCCAGAAAAGGCAGGGAAGGACCTTTTCTCTATTCTTCTCCAAGGCTATGCTTGGTCATTTGAGTTACACAGAGCTCAGTTTCTTTTTATTGTTGTTGTTCTTCATTTATATGGTTATAGCCATTGCATAACTCTTTTCCCAGTTGTGCATCCGTTCACATATCTTCTTAGGCTTTTCTGAATTCTTCATATTCGTTGTTCCATGAGAAATATTGCATTATACTCACCAAAAATCTCTGACCATCTACTTCATTCCCAAGTCTCTGTGTGACAAAAAGACTAGTTGACCTTTATATACCTATTTGTCACCTTATATCCATTGCCACTGGATCTTAGCAACAGCTCTGGAAGGAGGGTGTTACTGATATGATCATTCCCAGTTTACTCATAAGAAATATGAAAAAAAAATTTTTGAAATGAATTAATTTGAAATTAGGTGCTATTGAATATCCTAAGCAGAAATTCAAACCCAAGTTTCTTCTGGTTCTAATCTTAGAGCTATTTCTACATAATCAGCTGCCTCATATCACTGAATCTGACACCCTTTGGCAATCTTCTAGGCCCCAAGGGGATTATAAACATAATTTACTAAGCTTGTCTTGGTCTCCACAACTTGGTTCTTATTTCTAGTTAACAGAAGCCAGTTGAAAAAGACAACCACATATTTCCATTGTCATGAAAATTGTTATGAGCTAAAAAAAATCAGTTCTTACACAGAGAACTTCCATGATGTGCAGGTGGCTGTGGAGAAACACTACATCCCAGATTAGTAAAATTAAATGTGACCAAAACAAATCCCAATTAAAGTCAACTCTTGATTATCACATTCCTTGTAGGATACTCGCTGCCCCCTTCTCGCTCGGCTTCTGCTAGGTCCCCGGATGCACAGGAAGAGAGTCTGAGATCTGGACACTATGTGAGTGCCTTTGAATAACAAAATCGACCACTGTTGACAAAGTTTCACCATTTTGAATTATTTGTGTCTTGATGTTTTCTGTCTGTTTCAAAGTTGACTATAAAGAAATGTTTTTCTAACAGAACACCAGAGGGCAATGTTAGCAGTTAGAAGGAGTCAATGAGCCTAAACCTGTACTAGACTAGAGCAATTAGCTGCTAAATTGGGGTCCTTCCCCTAAGACCCAATCCCCCATTACTTGGTTGTTCACACTTAATTTACTAGTCCTCCCTTAGACTTAGCCTGGATTCTCAGGATGGCTCCTTCTTGGGCCTGGAATCATTAAGAAATGGCCATTTTAACTGGATGTTTCAGCCAGAATCCAAATTTAATGTGAAAGGTATTATCTCTTTGTGCCAACTCTCTGGCTGAATACTCCGATGGGCTATCTCTAGTTAATTTACCTCCTAGGTTTGAGGACAGAGGCTAGTAGAATGGACATTTTCAAATGAATAACAAGAGCAGTTCATGTTCACTTAGATTACGAAGCACTTTCCAGGCATTATTTCACTTTAACAGGCATCTATCAAGCTGTTGTGCTAGAAAACAGTGCTAAGCCCAGAGATAGAAGACAAAAGGGAAGCAGTCCTTGCCCACAGGGAGCTTATATTAGAATAGGGGAGAATGTGTGTGTGTGTGTGTGTGTGTGTGTGTGTGTGTGTGTGTGTGTGTGTGTTATTTACACAGACACCATTGTATATGATTTAAAGTTCAGATGAAAATAGGTGGTTTTTGGAGGGTACTATCAGCTGGGGAGAGTCAAGAAAGGCTTCAGGTAGAAGGTGGAGTCGGAAATGTCTGGAAATAAGCCAGAAGTGAAGAGGGAGTGCATTCCAGACATGATGGACAAGTCTAGAGATGGAGGTAGGTTTTGAAAGTATTATCCCCATTTTATAGATGAGGAAACGGAGGTTCAGAGAGGCCAAGTGACAAAAAACTGAGGTTCAGAGAGGTTAAGTGATGTCAACACAGTCACACAGCTAGGAAGTAGATACATCTCGAGATTCAAACTCAGGTCTTTCCTGACTCCAAATCCAGTAGTCATTCTAATCCACCATCTGAATGTTTTGAACCACCATACTTATTCAGTGAGCAGGTCAAAGCTCCCTGCTCCCCCTCTCCCTTACACACAAACTAGATTGGTTGGAACGAACTCATTATAATTATGGAAAGTTATATCAAAACACACAGCCTAATTTGTACCAGCTCTGTATCCCACACATACAGAAAAATCAAACCCTGGGCTTAAACAAAGGGAGAATGGTTTTTCACTGAGGAAACCACAAGGGCAGGGACTATTCACTTTTTGTCTTTGTATTCATTCCCACTTCCTAGCATCATTCATGCCTCATACATAGCAAGTGATCCATAAATGTCTATTGAACTGAATTATTGACAGAAATCTAAAGATGAAAGTAGGGAAGTAGAGGCTTAGGCTTGTTCAGATACTCACTGGGGTCAGATGTTGAACTGGAAAGGCATGTGCAGAGAATCCAGCAAACTGCCAAGCGCCCATCTGAAAAAAGCAGTTTGCTATAATTAATTTGGGTAGCAAGAAGAGAAAGGAAAAGAGAAGACTAACTAACACTTATGGCAAAGGGATCTGAAGATTAAACTACAAAATGTAGGAATTGCTTGGGGAAGTCGGTCTGTCTCCTGATGCTGCAGTAATTATGAAGTGTGAACACCTGGTACCTAGTCTTCCTCTCAAATCCGTCCACAAGCCCATCTTTCCAGGCTTCAATATTCACATTCCTCACCCTTCTAAGCCCCTGACCCCACAGGGCCTCAGCCCTCCTAACATTCATCTCCCACTCTGCATCAGTCACCATCCCAGAAAGCATTGGCCTTGGAGCTGGAATTCCTGGCTTCTAGCTCTGTGACTTTAGGCAAGTTGACAGTCTCTAGGGTTTCTCTCCCTCTAAAATAGAGGTACCTGTCCCATGTACCTCACAGGGCTGCTGTCAGGATCCAGCGAGGCCAAGTCTGCAGGCTGCTACGGGAAACGTCAAGAGCTCTGGAAACAAAACGTCAGAGATTTCTATGAACTTCTCCCTTGGGAACACAGCCCCCTACTCACACCAAACGGGCTCCCTCAACTCATTCTAATTTACTCCCGGAATATTGGGGCATTTCAAAGCAATTAGCTGCAGCTAATATGAAATGTTTTACTGGATTTTTTTTAAGGCTGTTCTTGTAGGGTTACAGAACTCTACAGTGATAAAGAGGAGGGAGAGGAGGAAGCTCCCAAGCTACCTACCCCCATCCCCACCCCCTAAAAAAATCCCCAGTCACATATACACTCTGTGACTATGCTTTGGCAAAATCCACTTTGGAATGCAACCAGTAAAATGAACATACAGCTACTATGTTCATAAATGTGTGAAATAAGTTCAAGTTGTAACTGCAGAATAGGGAGTCCTTTCATCTTTATGTTCTGTTTGGTGGTTTACATATTACTGAAGATCAATAAAGGTGCTTCCCTGGCAACCAGACAAATAAACTAAGCAGTAGTACATATTGGGGGAACTTTAGTCTGTTTACTGAATCAGGCAGTCACTTTAGAAATACACTAGACCTCCTTATTTATATGGTTGCCGTCTCCCTCTAGACCCATTACATTTTTTCCCCTGTCGTTAACATACTGGGCTCCTGTAATTTGTACAGCATCCCCCTCCCCACCCAAATTTGCCCAACTTTTCCCCAGCAACACTTGGTAAATATCCTCATTGTTTATTGAGAACCTAGCATGGACAAGCACACAGAGGTCCCTATGAGGAGATCTTGGCACCTTCAAGATTTGCTGCTACAAACCCCCAGCTCCTACAGCAATCCCAGACAGGGGTCTCAATAAAAGGTGTTAATAAGTGTTTCACACCTTAGAGAAGCCTCCTGAGTTGACACCCAAGCTAACACTGAGGAAGAGAGAAGTACTAATCCAGCCCCTGAAAAAGCTGTTTGATTGGGGGCTGGGGGTGGAGGAGGGGCCAGATTCAGAAAGCTACAATGTGCTTTTACTACATTGTGAAGGCTGACGTCAAAATGAAACAAGCGACGTGCTTACTAATTTATCATCACCACTCCCCCCTCCCCCCCCCCAGACTCCTCTCTCTGCAAAGGGGAGAGAGAGAGAGACAGAGAGACAGAGACAGAGAGGGGAGAGGGGAGAGGGGAAAGAGAGGGAGAGGAAGAGGGAGAAAGAGAGAGAGAGAGAGAGAGAGAGAGAGAGAGAGAGAGAGAGAGAAAGCTTTAATAATTTTTTATTGAGTGCATACTTTGGGCTGGGTACTGTCCCAGGTGCTGGGGAGTTCTGAAGAATGCAGAGGACACTAGTAGTAGCCTGGCCACAAAAGGACACAAGACACAGTTTCCCTCCCTAAATGGATACGATTTAAACAATGAGCTACATTTTACAGGTTAAAATAGCAACTGAGCAAAGTCCGAAGAGAAAAGGCTCTCAATGTGGTGCAGGGGCCTCTCTTTAAGCTAGTCCTTGGCCTTTGCTTTCAGACTTTTCTCCATTCAGTCCCTTCTATTTCTCTGGGCTCCTTCCCAATGTGGAGGTGCTGGGTCTTTGTGTGCTTCTTACTCCTGCTGGGAAGCTCCACTCTAGTCCACTAAGCTTCCGCAACAACAACAGGTAATTATCATGTATTTCCAGCTGCAAGTCGTCCAATTAAGACGAGTGACCACTAGGTGCCTGGTGCCTGGTGCCCTGAGACGCCGAGGAAATTCTATTCGGGGGAGGAGAGAAAATCCAGTGACTCTCTCAAGGAGCCGAGCCGGACACTTGGAAACAGACAGAACATTATTCTTATCGAATCAAGGGAGACATGTTAAAACCATTTTTAAATAAGTCTGGGGACTAATTGTGTTCTCCTTTGATGTGGCAGTGGGAAGCTGATGGGAGAATGGAGGAGGAAAGGAACATTCCCTACCTACTTTATGGCACTGCTGGTCGAGTGTAAAATGTTATTCTATTTCCCCCTGGAAACCAGTTTTCAGAGGAGGCAAAGACACGATGCTGCATCTTTTGAGTATCCACCCCACCTTGGCTATTGACTGGCCAGAATCTCCGTTGTGCAAGTGAATCAAGCAGACCGGGAGGCCACTTGTACACTAAACCTCTAGAGGGACAAGAAGACCTACTACAGCAAAGAGAAATGGGGCAAAAAAGGCATAGAGGGAAACTTGTATTTGAGTGAAATGAGAAAAGGGTCATTCCTCATCAGGGATGGGGTTTGAGGGACCAGGTTTAAGAGGCTGGCCAGCTTTTACAGGGGCCACCGGTGGCGAAGGGAAGAAGTGGGGATTTCCTTCCCCCATTCAAGCCTGCCCCCAAGATGAGACATTCGAGTTGAACTTGAGCCCATTCATTTGATAACTATTTACGTGAAAGATTACCCAGTGGGCACTTTAGGGAGTCAAATTATAAAGAGGAGATGAATCCTCTGCCCTGGGGAAGTTTAGTAGTTTGGAATGCAAAGAAGAGAGGGGGAAGGACTCCAAGTTTGGGAGCTGGCCAAGGTGAATTCCCTAAATCCCTCTAAGTGACTGGAACCA
>NC_058136.1:38206431-38263308 GCF_016433145.1 Gracilinanus agilis | reverse complement strand
TTTTTTTAAACCCTAACCTTCTGTCTTAGAATCAGACTTGAGTGTCACTTCCAAGGCTGAAGAGCTGTAAGGGCTAGGCAACTGAATTGGGGTTAAGTGACTTGCCCAGGGTCACATAGTTAAGAAGTGTCTGAGGCCAGATTGGAACCCAAGATCTCTCGTTTCTAGTCTTGGCTCCCTATCTACCTAGCTATCTCTACTTCTTTTTTTTCAGACCTATGATTTTGCTTGTGTAGGAAACTCTCAGTATAGAAACTTCTTTCACTTGTCTTTAGCAGAGTGTCTGTAGTTTAGTCTTAATCTCTCTGGATGCCATGGGTATTTTGTGCCTTGCCCATTGTAACACAGTCACTTTGTGTAAGGAGCAAGATTTGCACCCAGATCTTTGTGATTCCAAGTCTGACCCTCTCTTCCATTCCACCAGAATGGCTCTTAGGTCAGCCGATCTTGGTTTAGATTCTTGTGTGACCTTTGACAAGCTGTTTAATTAGTCATCTGTAAAAAGGGGTTGCACTAAATGATCTCCAAGACCCTTTCTACCTCTAAATCCTCCAAGCCTAAGAACTATATTTTGAAAATGTGGTTTGTAGATTGATTTTCTGAAGAAAATGAGTTTCTCATCTGCTGTAATAGGTTCATTTCATACACTCATAGGACTGAAAGCTGGAGGAGACCTTTAGGACTTGAAGATGGGGAAGAATATCTCTTTGAAAGCTGCATTATTAGGTGGTAGGCCACGTGAGATGACCGAAGGTCCCTTCTAGCTCAAAATTACTTTTTGACTCATGTATGGGCAGCTTTCTGGGGGAAAAAAATTTATAGTTATGAGCATACTTACTGAAATGGGTGAAAAGCAGAGAAAAATTCACCTGTGACCAAAAGTCCCTTTGCTCTGTGTCCTCCATAATCTGCCTGCTGTTCTGTGGTCCACTGCAATGATTTGGTCACAGTTTCTGAGAGTCCTGAGCTTTTCTTTATTTGAATCTTCTATTCCAGTTAAAAAAAATTTTTTTTAAGCTTGTCAGACAAAGCCATTAAAATAGGTTTTAAAAGAAGATGGTCCACAAAACTGTTATACACTGATGTTTTTCTCCCTCATTCCTAATGCCTTTCTAGTTCTATTGTACTTTTTCATTTTCTTGCAATTAAATCATTCTTTTTTAAAAATTAAATTAAAATTTTATTTAATTTTATTAATAATATTTATATATCAATTCAATACATAAATATAATAACTTATAAAATTATTTGGTTTTGTCAAATTTTAATTTAGTTTATCAGTTATACATATGAGAAACTATGCAAAACATTTGCATAAGAGCCATGTTGCAAAGAAATCAGCAAATAAGTAAAAAGCAAGAAGCATAAAGTGAAAAATGAATGCTTCAGTCTGTACTCAGGAGTTCATGAGTTCTCCCTCTGGAGGCCGATCATGGTTTTCATTCTGAGTTCTTTGGATCTGTCCGAGATCGTTGTCTTAATCAGGGCAGCTAAGTCTTTCACACTTGATCTTTGCTTCCCTTACTGCCTTTTCTTAGTACAATGCCCTGGTTCCAATCTCTTCACTTTTCCTCAGCTGCTAAAAGGCTTACCAGTTTTGTTCTGCTTTTTTCTACAACCATTCTACATTTCTTATAGTCTAGTAGTATTCCACTACAGTCATGTTTTCAGTCATTTTGTTTAGCCTTTCCCCAATTGACAGACGTCTCCTCGGTTTCTAATGCTTGGCCAGATGGTGCTTTTACATTGTGTAAAGTTGTATCACTACCCTGATAATATTTAGTGTGTTTCTTCTGTGTATCCCCCCCACTTGTTGCCATTCTACTTTGTTTTAGCATGGAATCTGTTCCTCTCCCCTAAGACATTCATTCAGGTTAATAGATTGATTATGAGTCTGCGTTGTGCAGATAAATAAAACAAGTGTACTTTTGTCCTCCAAAGTTTCCCCTCAAACCACAAAGAATACTTTCCCTAAAACCCCACCTCAGTTTAAAACTATATGGTAAAAAAAAGAACATACAAATAAAACCGTTAGCTTTATATGCTGTTTTATTACTTTTTAATTTAGTTCAATTTTAAAATGTATTTTATATATAATATAGGTTATAGTATACATATTATAGAATATATTTTATTAAATAAATGCTTTCTTAGTGTGGGAATACCAAATATAAATCTTGTGAGGAAAAAAACAACTGACAAAAGATTACTGCTAACAGCTTTAGTTCAGGAGGCCACCATGGTGAATGTTAAAATAAAAAAGTATTTTTTAAAAGTCGTGAACATGACAGTAACCAGTGAACATTGATATTTCCATATATACGAAGGACAGAAAAAAGTTCGCATCTGAAACTATGTAATGTAACTTGCTTTTTAAAGTGTATTTGAAACACAATAGTACTAATATCAACCTTGTCTATGTCCTTTTGAACATCATTCTTTTCTGTGTATTTTTCAGTGATTTTATTAGTGATCTTTGACACTCTTCCCTTTTCCCTCCCCCTGTCCTTAGTATTAGCCTGGCCTCGTAACAAGTGACCACAGTTTTTTGTTTCTTATGATTTATCTCGGGCATATCTTTCCAGACACATTCACTGTGAGTGTGACTACAAGATGCTCCTTAAATGTCTTAGTAGGAAGGGGTAGGACTAGTTGAGACTCGCTTGAGCATGATATGGGGAAAATCATTGGTCTAGGAGCCAGAAAGGCCTAAAGTCAAATCTTTGCTCTAACCTCACTTTATGAATTTGTAAAATGGTAGTGATACTGACATGTCTACTGTACCAGATTGTGAGGCTCAAATGAGATGACCTATAGAAAAGCCTTTACCTAAAAGCCTTCATAAATACCAGCCATTAGAATTATTATGAACATAAAGAAAGAAAGCAGCCCGCTGTAGTCTGTAGTCTGTAGCAGACTAGCCTCAGTCAGAAGACCTGACTTCAAATCTTACTGTGGTCACAAACTAGCTATATGGGCCCGTTCATGATTATATTCTCCATTTTAGAGATAAAGAAACTGAGGCAGACAAATGAAGTGACTTGTTGACAGTCACATGACTGAGAAGTGTCTGAGGCTGATCTTGACTTCAGCTTTTCCTGATTCTAGGCCAAACACTATTCACTGTGCCCCTTCATCTCTTCTTTATCTGTGGAGAATGTTTTCGCACTCGTGGACTCATAGGCCCATAAAGCTTTATGAAGTGCCCACTCTGTGCCAGGCATTGTGCTGAATGCTCAGAAATTTTATAAATAACAAGAAAGAGCCCTTACCTTAATTGAGCTTACTATTTAATGGGGAAGACTGCACTCAGAGGGGGTGTGGGTCAAAGGGAAAGACCTGACCTGGGTGCTCGCTTCTGTCTGTCCTCCAATCTGAAAGGCAGAGGACAAAACATACAGGAAATGTGTTATAAAAGACTCCAAACAAAAAGGCCTGTGAAACTGCATCATAGAAGGCACACTTGGATATAGAGACCCACAACATATATTCAGATTCTGAAGATTCTCCTTCTAGGCCCAATCACATGTGGAGGTCTGTCTCCTCGGCACTAAAAGAGATGATTGGACCAGATAGGTTCTAAATTTCTACCTTTCTATCTATGACCCTCTTACCTTTTCTAGCCCATTAATAAAAAGCTTAGTTCCCTCTTGGAAATTCATTTCTTTCATTATGGAATTATAGATAGAGAACTGTAAGGAGCCTTCAAGATCATGAAGTCTAAACCCCTTATTTATTAATGATGAAGTTCATAGCTAGATGGATAGTTAGGGCGTGCTGTAGTGTAACACAGACATTAAGTGCTCACCTTAATATTTTAACCCAGGCTTTCCTAATCTCAAATTGCTGCTTTGTTATACTGTTCTACTACCTATTTATTCAAAGAATAAGGCAATTTTTTTTTCTTAGTAACAACTCTAAGACAGAAGGGCAAAGACTAGGTAAATGGGGTTAAGTGACCTTACCCAAGGTCCCACAGCTAGACAGTGTCTGGTGTCAAATTTGAACCTTGGTCCTCCCAACTCTGGGCCTTGCCCTTTATCCGTTGTGCCACCTAGCTGCCCCTTAAGGTAATAAATAATATTTATGTAACACGTTAAGGTTTGTAGAGTGTTTTCATACATTATCATTTGATTGTCATAATAATCCCGTGTGGCAAGGGCTATTGTTATCCATCCATAGGGAAGCTAAGTGACTTGTCTAGGGTCACACATTTTCCAAGGGGTGTGGATTCCAAATCTAGCCTGTCCACTGAGCCACTGTAGTCTCAGGTACATTGATAAGAAATCAGATCCAAATGCTTCATTTTGCCTACATACTTTTTTTTCAAACCTTCACCTTTCATCTTAGAATCAATACTGTGTATTGGTTCTAAGGCAGAAGAGTGGTAAGGGCGAGGCAATGGGGGTCAAGTGACTTGCCCAGGGTCACACAGCTAGGACGTGTCTGAGGTCAGATTGGAACCCAGGACCTCTCTTCTCTAGGTCTGGCTCTCAATCCACTGAGCCACCCAACTGCCCCCTGCTTAAAAAAAATACAACAACCTTGCCATCAGTATCAATTCTAAAACAGAACAATGGCAAGGGCTAGGTTATTGAGGTTAAGTGCCTTGCCCAGTTTTATACAGCTAGGAAGTGTCTGAGCCCAGATTTGAACCCAGGTCTTCCTGATACCAGACCTGGTGCTCTCTTCACTGTGCAACCTAGCTGATCTGTTGCCTCCATACTTTGACTAAAGAGCATTTTTGATCTTTATACAGGCTTTATTTATGAAGTAGCATCATTTGTATCAAGTCTGTCTTTGGCATCCCAAGGCCAGTCTCACATGTATATTATCTCTTCCTTCTTAATGTTAACTAGATAATGTGGGGACAGAGGAAGCTAGGGAAAGGCTTGGCAACACTTGGCAAACCTGTTATACAAGATCCCTACTATATAACTTGGTAGAATTCCTAAAGAAGAGAAGGTTGAATTCCACTAAGAATTATAACCAAAATTTCAAGTTGGACACTTTAGGTACACAGATAACCTCAGTGTGTATCTTTCATACATACTGATTTGTTGACAGTTGCTCAAGGAGCTGTCAACTCCGGATTTGGTTTTAGTATCAGATTTCTTTTTCTATTTTATTTTAAACCCTCACCTTCCATCTTGGAGTCAATACTGTGTATTGGCTCCAAGGCAGAAGAGTGGTAAGGGTGGGCAATGGGGGTCAAGTGACATGCCCAGGGTCACACAGCTGTTTTTCTATTTTTCATATGTTTGTGGTCTTGGAAACAAAACTGGGGAGTTCCAATGGGAAAACTATATGCATATATTTTGTTAAGAAATAAAGAAAATTGTCCTCAACCTCAGGGTGGTTACCTTCCACATTCTACCCAGATTAGATAACTAAGAAATTCCTTTCTTTTTTGTAATATAGGTATTAAGGATACACGCTCTACATGACTTTTACAAAAAAGTTTGTTGCTTTTTTTTTTTTTTTGCACCAGAGTAATTTCACCATAAATCTCACCTTCTCTCCAGCCCTTCTTTATAACAAAGAAAAACACTTAAGCAAAGCCACCCAGTACAGGAGGATCTGAGACAGTATATAGCATTCCTTATCCCTAAAGTCTCACCCCTGCATTTCTTTAACATCTCTAGGACTAAGAATAATCATTCTGATTAAAGTTCAGTTACTTTATTTGGTCAGTATTCTTTTTTTCTTTTTCTTTTTTGATATGTTTACTGGAAAACTTGCTTATACATGGAGAAACCTAGTAGCAGATGATGCAGTTTTGTTGGCAACCTCCAAAGGGGCGTAGTCTCAGGCATGCCAAGGTATAGTTGGTCCAGTAACCTCCGTCAGACTGGCTCAGGGGTGTTGCAGTTGACTACCTCAACATTGTATCACACAGCTTCCTGTCAGCGGGTTTGATCTGTCGTCAGTCAGCCCTAGCCTTGACTTTTGACGATGGACTCTAGTGTTCTCAGTCTATTTTTTATGCTTGACTCAGTGGTCAAGAGGAATGATGCTGCTGTTGATAACATTTTTAGTTATAGCCATGACTGCTAGCATTTATATAGCACTTAGAGATGTGCAAAGTGTTTCATAAATATTTCTCATTTTATCATCGTAACAACTCTTGGAGGTAAATCCTTTTTATTATCTTCGTTTTTACAGATGAAGAAACTGAGGAAATGCCCAGAGTCACACAGTTAGATGTGAATTCAATTCTTACTGGACACTGTCCAAAGCATCACCTAGCATTGTTATCAAGCTTTTACAAAACTCCTAGGGTTATTTTTTGGAGGATCTCTGTGGGAAGGGAAGGAGAGAGAGAGAGAGAGAGAGAGAGTGAGTTATTTTCAAAGTTGAAGAGTCTTTGGTCTCTGAAAATATTTTAACTTTCTATTTTTTTTTGTTGTTGGCTATTTAGCTCCTTTAACATTGCCTTTTTGGCCCTTTAAGCCCTTTGACTTGGTTTCTCTCTTGTGTTGGATACAGTAGCTTTTTTTTTTTTTTTTTTTTTTTTTTACTTTTGGTGCCAGATTGGCAAAAAGGGTTCAGCATTCTTCTTGTTAAATTTGATTTTTCGTTAAATTTTAAGTTCCCAAGCTGTCACTTTTCCCTCCCCACACTTCTCTAGAAAACCACCACTTGACAAAGATTCATATAAATATTTTATGTGAAACCATGCATTACACACTTCTATTTATCAGTTCTTTCTCTGGAGGTGAACATTTAGTTATTCTTCAAACAATATTGCCATTATTGTCTGTAGTATTCTCTTGGTTTCAGTATCATTCTTAGTCTTCCCCCAACAGTATTTTTATCTGAAGGAAACCAGAGTTGTGATTTCTTTCTGTTTATGTTCCTTCTCTTAGTAAAATAGATTTTTAGCCAGTTAGGAGGCTTCATGGTTCACTACCTGGAAACCAGGAGGGCCTGTGTTCAAGTCCTGCCTCTCTTGACTCATAGTAACTATAGGAGATGCTTTAGGCTATGTTTTGCTATTTGTATTAAACAAATATGTATCTTTTACACATGATCTTTCAGCTCTTTCTAGGTAGGGATTATGTCCATCTCAGAGAACCATGTGGCAATCTTCTCATAAATTCTCATAGATTTATTGTTTTGATATGGAGAATTAATGAAGTGATTGATAAAGAAAACTGGAGTATAGCAATCTGGACATATTGTGTGCTGAGGCTACTATGCCATCTCCTTTTGACTGTCTGAGTCCTGTAGTCTCAGGATCAGTTTCCTCCTGTAGAATAAAAGTTGGACTAGATCATCTGGAAAATCACACCTACTTCAAATTGGCTGATTTTTCTTAGGCCCCCAAATGCTTTTCTTTGCTTGTTGGTGGGGAAAGAGGAGATAAAACTGATGCTAAAAATAAAAAAATAAAATAGAAAAGGCAAATGCAAACTCTGAAATTGATTCCAACTCACTGTTGGGTGTTAGATCCATGACATCATTTCCTACCTTCATGCTCCCTTCTTGCCATCATCTGACAACATCAGAATTATAAGTGGAACAGTTTTCATTGATTTGTTAGCTGTTTGTGGCTCCATTGAAAAGAACCCTTTCAGGAATACCTGCTCCTTGTGCATGGACTGGGTGGCTGGAGGACCACATGGGACCATACCATCACTACCATCACCACCATTGCTGCTACTGCTGCCCACCTGCCATTTGCCTGGCTGTCAAGAGCTGCAGTCTTCTGCACTTTTGTTTCTCCAGTTTAGCTAGCTCTCTAGGGTTGTATTTTGACGAACCTGGTCAAACCTCTACTCTAGGTTAGCTTCTGCTGCTTTTCTTACGTGCCAACATGGTGGCATCTGCTTCATTCAATATTGAAAGCAGTTACCTGGATGGCTACAAGTGCCTGAAACAAGCCACACTGGGACCAAAACCGTTTTCCTGATATTTTATTCATGCTTAAAAAAATCCCAGTCATTTTAACAGCTCCTTTCCCCCTTCCTCCCTTTCCACCCTAGAGCCCTCCTAATTGCCAGGCAAAAGAAAGCAACCCGCAGGCTTTGTCTACAGAGAGATGCATTGCTCATTCTGCAGCTGTTCCACCACCTCTCTGCCTAACAGGTGCTTGCTTTCCTTTCCCTCCTCCCTTCTCTCTCTGCTCTTCCCATCCTCCCCTCCTTCCCTCACTCCCTCCCAGGCTCTCTGGAGGCTTCGCTTGCTCTAGCCACTTGCCACCCTGCTCTTGTTAACTCCCACCATGAATAGGAAGCAGCATTCTTGGTGCCCTGTCATCGTCTTTAAACTGCTTAACATATTTTGTTATCCTGAGCTCTTCTGCAAACCCTTGGAACGTGGAACTCTGGCCCAGGCTACTTTCATTGGGCTCACTGGTCAACACAGTGGATTACTAATACTGTCAAAATGCTTGGTAATGGATCAGTGGAATTGATTATCAGAGGCCCTATCACACCTTTTGCCATCTTGCCCCATCCTTAACCATGTTCTTACTGAATTCTAATGGTTCTCACTTTAGCTTTGAACCCTATGGAGGAGGGAAGAAAGCTGCTTAGAGGCAACCTTCTAATTGGGCTAGTAACTTTGCTATTAACTACACACAAATGTTCCCTTCTGAGCCTTTTAGAAAGATTTTAGGGAGATTTAAATGCCACTGGTTTCCAATAAAGAAATCTGTGCTGCTGAAAAGGACTCTTTTCAGTTCTCCCTGTGCTCTTATTGATTTTGCTCTCTCAAAGACTTTCTTGAACTGGAGATAAAGTCGAAACCCCCTAAATCAAGCTTCCACGCGCATTCCAACCAAATGTTAAAAAACCAGCATAAATGGATTTTGAATAGCCACGAGTAGTTTAATGAATGTTATTTGAAGGTGAAAATTGTGAAGACGCCCCCTTTACCTCTCCTGAAGACATGTAGTTTTGGATTTCTTGACTTAACAAACATTTGTGCAGCCCCAGTCTAGGTAATTTGTACTTTGTTGGGCAGTGGGGGAGATAAAGAATTTAGAGAAAACTTCTCCCCAGTTTAGGATTCAGGGGCTGAATCACAGAGAAGCATCTCCATGATACAGTTTTCTCTAATTTCATGAGGGTAGTTGGAGAATGGCTGTAGTCGAGCGGAAGGGGTACTGGATTTCTAGGTCGAAGATCTTATTTCTTCACTTTTTTTTTTAAACATTTATTAATATTCATTTTTAACATGGTTACATGATTCATGCTCCTACTTTCCCCTTAACCCCCCGCTATTTCTTCACTCTTAACTAACTTCAGTTCCCAAGTAAGGAAGGACTGGGAACATTCTTTCCTGGCCAGATCCTTCTCTCGAAATGCAGCTGTGGAGGAGTGAAGACCCTGAGGGTTCCAAGCCTCCTTTTACCTTCTCTTAAGTCACTCAGTCTCGCTTTGCATGAGCTTATTCTCTGTAAAATCAGGATCCTATTACTCTTAACTGCCTCTACAGATTTCAGAGGCATGTTCTCACGATAAATGAGATAATGTGAATTGTGCTTCGAAAGAAAGTTGCTCTATAAATAAAAGGCATTAACTTGATAGAGGATCTGTGCTAATGACTTGATGGTTTAAAAAAAGTCTGGTTTGCTCATTATTTTTTTAGAATTATTGCTGTTCTTTCACTATCTAATAATATTAGTAGTCTTAATGCTTCACAAAGTACTTTCCCTTTTCCTCATTCATACATGTATTAAGCATTTATATTCAGGGTTCTATATTAGCACATCCTATGGATATCAACATAAATAAAACATGGAGGGCAGCTAAATGGCTCCGTGGATTGAGAACCAGGCCTAGAGATGGGAGGTCCTGGGTTCATATCCAGCTTCAGACACTTCTAGCTGGGTGATTCTGGACAAATCACTTAACCCCCAATGGTCTAGCCCCTATCGTTCTTTCTTCCTGCCTTGGAACCAATACATAGTATTGATTTTAAGACAGAGGGTGTGTGTGTGTGTGTGTGTGTGTGTGTGTGTGCGCGCGCACACATACACATACACACATACATATATACAACATGGTTCAGAGAACTCGTTTCAAGGGGAGGAGGGAACTTAAGTCTTAAGGAGAGTCCCTATTTGGGGGCCAGGGAGGCTAAACAAGATATAGGAGTGCCTCCCATTAGTGTAGGGATGCAGAATCAGGAATTGCCTCAAAGAGGAAGCATATCGCTGGGTCCAGAAGGTCGATGATATTTGAGCCAGTACAGATGCTAGGGAAAGCGTCCCTGATATAAATAAAGTTGAGGAAAGGCACAGGAGATGAGGAAGCATAAATGGGGTATATTCAGTGAGTTATGCATAGTTTAGGTGGTAGGTACCTTAGGAGAGTGAATAATGATTGGTAAACCAGGTCGAGGAGGTTTCATTGGTAGACTCTGGGAAGCGAACCCTATCACAAGATTCAAGATCTATAAAGTTATCTATGGCAGTGAGTTTAGCAACTGTTTTTGAGTTCTCTGAGAGAGGAATTTGCTAAGATGGATGCAAATCAGAGTTACTGATAATAATTTTATTATTTTTCTTTCTTTCTTTTTTTAACATGTAATAACAAATTTCCATATAAGTTTCCCAAAGTCAAATGATCCAAATTGTCTCCTCTTCCTTCTCTACCTCCTCCCAGACCTGGCAAGCAATTTGATCTGGGTTATACATACATGTATTATCACGTAAAACATTTCCATAGCACTCATTTTTGTAAGGGAATAACCATATAGAACCAAGACCCCAAAATGAAAATCCGAATAAACAAGTGAAAAATCATTGGCTTTCATCTGCATTCCAACTCCAACAGTTCTTTTTCTGGAGGTGGGTAGCATTTTTTGCCATAAATCCCTCAGAATTGTCCTGGAGGTGATCACTTTTCTAGAAGCACAAATTTGGATGTATGGTCAGACAAAGGATCTTTTGCAAAGCTTGATGAGAAGTAAACTTTGTTTTCCTGAAACCAAGACTCTTGGAAATCTGGGATGGCTGTATGGTCTCAACACTTCCTAGGTTACTTTTAAGTGCTTTTTGAAAAAACTCATGTACTTCTAAACTACTTTTAATATTTTTAAGCCAAGCTGTTTTAGAGGTCCTTGGGGCCACAGAAATGTGGCTTGTCTCCCCAAATGGTCATGAATTTTGACCATGCCCATGTCAGCCATCTGTTGCTCTTCTAATTTCTAAGTAAAACAAGATGGCCCTAATTACAAAAGATCATATATAGACAAATGCCAAGTATGAATTGGGCCTCCATTATTTGCAGAGTAATCTTGCTCTGGAGAAAATCCAGTAGATGACCATCATCTGGCCATCTGAGGCTCAGTACTCAAATATTCAAATGGCCTGATAGAAAAAATGTGTGCGAAAAGCCATTTTCATCCATTGTTTTAGTCAAAGGCTATTTAAAACACAAAACCCTCAATGGAATGTATGTATATGGTTTTTAAAATTGTTGTTGCTATTTTTTTAAACCCTTACCTTCTGACCTAGAATCGACACTATGTAATGGTTAGAAGGCAGAAGCAATGAGGGCTAGACAGTTGAGTTAAGTGACTTGCCCAGAGTGTCTTGGTCAGATTTGAACCCAACACCTCTTATCTTTGAGCTTGGCTCTCAATCCGCTGTGCTGCCTTGCCTAGCTGCTCCCTCAAATGGAGTGTAAAGTGGACAAAGCAGTTATTTGTTAGCTTAGTATTTTCACCATTTCCATATTTTGAGTGCTTCCTGACCATCTCAATAATCCGTTTTCCCAGTTGTTGAAGATCCCAGCATAGATTTTTCTATTGCAAAGTATAAGAGAGTCATGGATGTTGAACTGGAATGAGAAGGATCTGAGAGTTCATCTATATCCTTTGTTGAACAGTAAGATAACTGTTGGAGACTTTCTAATAGTTATTTGAAAATCCATCTGGAAACACATGAGTTCAATAGATTCCTGGCAGTGGAGTAGGCCAGCGTTGCCAAAGCTTTTTTAAAGTTTATTTTTTGTGATTCTTTACTGTAGAATTACTCGGTCAAGTTGAGGGGAGAGGAAGTAAAGTAAGAAAAGCCTGAAAATGTGGTCATTGTTCTGTCAATTCAGTCACATCCGACTCTTTGTGGCTCCTTTTGGGGTTTTTCTCTGCAGAGGTACTGGAACGGAGAAAACCCCTTTTCCTTCTCCAGTCTATTTGACAAATGAGGAAACTGAGGCCAACAGAGTTAAGCAGCATGCTCAGTCACACAGCTAGTAAGGGTCTGAGGCTAGATTTGAACTCAGGAAGATGAGTCTTCCAGCCTGACACTATCCATTTTACCACCTAGCTGCCTTAAGACTGAAAATAGGAAAGGGCTAAATAAGAGAGAGCTATGATCGAAGAACATGGATTTGGTCTCGATTGGGCTTTATTCCTTTGAACTGAGGTTCTATGTTGGCAAATCTAGGGGTTATGTTATAAATTATGATTATATAGTAGACTAGAACTTGAAATTAGGAGATATTATGCTTTTTAAGCATATAGTATATTAGTGTTGTTCAATTGGAAAATGTGATATTTCTCTGAATGGCTTCTTTCAGAGACATACTGAGAATTCCCCAGGTCCTAAAGTTAATTTAATAGAATTTTAAAGCTCCAAGAGAAAAAATAACTTTTTCAATAAAAATGTCCCAGCTTTGACTAATTCCATAGTTTCGAGATGTCATTTCCTTTGGAAAAATGTTGTTCATCCTGTCATTAGATTATCGATAACCTTTACACTTCATCTTTTTGTCCATTTTATTTTTCATTATCACCTACAACTAAAGGTGAGAAGTAAAATTCAAGTTGCTTAATTTTGCTGTTTCTTACAAGCCTAAATAAAAGCTCTTTGGGGAAGAAGATTGAAGTGAATATTTAAAATGAGGCTTGAGGCTTGTGATTGTCCTCACTAGCCAGACTCCTCATTGCTATGACATCACCACTCTGGAATATAACCTTCTGGTTCATGGTTCTAGTTTTCAAATAAAAATAAGTGGAATTGTTCTGAACCAGGTCACAGAACAACTTCTCTACACAAACACTGGAGCAAATGAACTGTGGTCAGATAAAGATAGTTTTTGTGCTCAGTTAAGAAATCCTCCATCAACATTGACAAATGTTTGATAGGTGCTCAATTCTTCATGGTAAGACTTAAATCACTTATCTAGCCTCCAGTGGCTTCTAATTTTAGGCAGATAGAAATTTCAAGAATTATAGGCAGGGTAATAAAAACATTGATCCCATTGCATGAATGGATTTTAAGCATTGGAGCTAGATGGAACCTGAGAGATTTTTCACCCTGTCACTTGATTTCATTATCTTTTGCTTTTGATATTTTTAAGATAGGGTCTTCCTATTCCTTGAGGGTCTTCACCTAAGCTAGTAAAGTGCAGTAGCCCTTCTAGGCCCAATTGTACTACCAAGTGGCCCCAGGGGCCTTAACCTCACTTTCCTACTTGGGCTGGTTAAAGCATAGTTGAGACTGGTGGCCCCTCACTCATGAGAGGGTTCACCATTTTGTTGCCAGGTACAGTATGAACACCCCATAGGTTTTAGCTCACTGTGGCTCAAAATGAGAGCCCAAAGGACCTACCAATCTCCATCTCTCCTTGTAGCAGGGATCACAACCTTAGGCCACCATGCCTGGCTTGGCTTGTTGTTTTAAAGGCAAGCCAACTGACCCAGGAGTTAACTGGCCCCCAAACTTTAGTGATATCTGGGACTAGAACCTGAATTTCACGACTCAGTCCAGTAAAGGTTCTACTGTATTATACAGTCTTTAATTACATTTTACATACAAGTTAGCAGTACATATTTTTGGAGGACTAGAATAAGTGTGTTAGTGCTCAGATATGGGAAGAAGGTAAGTAGATGATGAAAGTTTCAGATCCACACATGGGAGTCCAGTAGGGGTAATTTGGATAGTGCTTTTCTAAAAAAATACTTCTATTGTTATCTTATTTTTACATTGCCTGAATTTCCCCTCATCTTCTTCCCCCAGGTCTCCAGCCTTCCTTTATAACAAAATTGAAAAGAAAAAAAGAAGCAGATTTTTAAAGTCACCAAAATTAATCAGAATATTGACAAGTAGGAAAAATTGTGGCCAATGAATCTGTTTTGCATCATTCCGTTCCATACTGTACAATTCCTAACTAGACCATAGTGACCAGAATAAAGCTGTTTGTCCCCCGTGGTACTTTTGTAATAGCTATATTGGGTAGCCATCTGCAAATACAACAAATTCTTGAACCCTTTATGTAACTATGAAGAATTGCTACCGGCAGGAGTTAGAAAATACTTTAAAAGATTGAACGGTATGAATACAGTCACGACATAGGCCACAGGTTTATGAATTTTTTTTCTCATTTATTGTACAACCTTCATCTTTATAGTTATTATTTGTGAATGTTCCATTCTGCTATATGACAGTGGAAGTTAAATAGCTCATTTGCAAACCTTTCTTAAGATTTATATGAAAGTAAGCAGAAACAATTTAAAAAATGTTTCAGCTTAGTGATTTCTTCCCCCTTCTCACTCTTTTTGCTTAATTAACATTTTGAAGGAAAAAGACTTTGGTATTTAGCAGTTAAAGAAAAAACTATCGGAATCTCATGCTGGAAGAACAAGTAACATTTCTTTCTTACTGCAAGGTCACCTATAGTCAGGAGTTGATCACAAAGTAAAACTCTTGAGTTTTTATCTTTTTAGTTAGTTATCAGCCATTAGCAGCCGGGACAAAGTTCCTGCTAATGGAACTCTGCTCCAGCAGCAAACAGCAGCCTTCTAGAAGAGGTGCGTGCCCAATGGAAACTTCATCGAAAGCAAAGTGTGGACAGGATGTCTTATTGCCAAGAGGCAGCCTACTGTTGATATTACCAAAGGATTGAAGAAAACGTATAGAGGTTATATTCATAGCTTCTGTTGAGGCCTCTTTGGCAACACAGCCCTTCCCGTTTCAATGTGTATCATAGTTGTTAGCACACCTTCTGCTGATCTGCTCTGGAATGGCTAGCAATAAGGATTAGCAAAAACTAAACTTTTATGATCAGACTAGGCTCCATATTTTTTTTTCATGTTTTTTTTTCTCCTTGGCGTATCTTTAGGCACAGGAAGAAAGATATGTCAAAGACACTTATTCTAAAACTGTTTTTGAACAGTACTTGATATTTGTTCCAGATTTTACTGATTTGCACATTTAGGTAATACCAACTTTAAGTACTATTCAGTTCAGAAAATTTTCTTTTGGTTATTTGCTTTTTTATGGCCTTTAACTATAGTAATTGACTTCCTTTCAGTCACTGTTTGGGCTGTGAAAAATCAATGCTCCCCTGCCCCTAAAGGACGAAAACCTTTCCAAAGATTTAAAAAGAAACCAATCCCACTTGGTCCCAAATCTCCTTCGGTAAATATAGCTCCACTGGGTGGCTGGAGCTAAGAGCTGGCTTACAGGAACTAATTTCAAGGTAGAGACTTAACATCAAAGGAGGTTTGTTTATCTGTAGGAAAATGCTTAGCCCTTAAGGGTGAGAGAGTATTCTCTCTACCTTATTCAGTGGTGTGGATCATAAGGGTGGTAGGATGAGGAACAGCTACTAAGGAAAGGCTATTCACATGTATTTTTTGGAGGGGGAGTAAAGTCTTCAAATATATATTGGGGATAAGGGGAAATGTTAATGAATATACTCTGCTGTTATTAATTTCATTTTTCCCTATTATTACTTGATGCCTATTACTCAAATCTTTCTATAATGCCTGATTTGTTGGTGGATATAATCCTAGATTCCTTTTTTTTAAAATTTAAACATTTATTAATATTCATTTTTAACATGGTTACATGATTCATGCTCCTACTTTCCCCTTCACCCCCCGCACTCCCCCCACCCATGGCCGACGCACATTTCCACTGGTTTTGTCATGTGTCCTTGATCAAGACCTATTTCCAAATTGTTGGTAGTTGCATTGGTGTGGTAGTTTCGAGTCCACATCCTCAATCATGTCCACCCCGACCCATGTGTTCAAGCAGTTGTTTTTCTTATGTGTTTCCTCTCCTGCAGTCCTTCTTCTGAATGTGGGTAGTGTTCTTTACCATAAATCCCTCAGAATTGTCCTGGGTCATTGCATTGCTGCTGGTACAGAAGTCCATTACATTCGATTTTACCATAGTATATCAGTCTCTGTGTACTAGATTCCTTTTTTTAAAAAAAACTCTTTTACTTTCCATCTTAGAATTGACATAAAGTATTGGTTCCAAGGCTAAAGTAAGGGCTAGGCATTTGGAGTTAAATGATTTATCCAAAGTCACACAAGTAGGAAGTGTCTGAGTCTCCAGGTCTGATTCTCTACCCACTGAGATATCCTAGCTGCCTCTGTGATCCTGGATTCTTATAGACCAGTGATGGGGGCAACCTTTTGAGCTTGGTGTGTCAAAATTCGCCAAAAAACTGGGCATAACTCGAGTGGTATGTCACTTAGAGAAAAAAAAACCATAATTTCACAATATTTATAGTTTAAATAACAAAAATGTATAATTATGATATATAACTGTACATAATAAACCAAAAACTATTTAACTTAACTGCTTAGTGACAGTTGTTTTGGCCTACAGACCTCTGGCACAGAGTGTCTACACTACACTACAGCAAATGTTTCATCCTCGGCATGTGGCTCCATACTTGTTGTGTGTCATCAAAAATGGCTATGTGTGTCAGTGTTGACATGCGTGTCATAGGTTTGCCATCAGGGTTATAGACTTTTCTAGTAGGACCTACCAATCTAATAGAGCAGCTGGGATGGACTTGGCTATCTAGGAACCAGCCTAGCTAAATGTGAAGGGACTTTTCACCAAAGCAGGTTACTCCGAGTCAGAGAAGGGAATACCAATAAAGGAGGAAAATATGGGTATTTAGGAATTTCAGGCTTAACTGAATTCTTAGCTTTTATATTACTATTTGCCTTCACAAATTTGACAGTTTTCCATATTTTTTTAGTCTTCCCCCTCATTTTTGGCCTGTGGCTCTTACTTTTTGCTTGAAAGCTCTAGACTATGGGATTGAGAATTACAGCATTTCCTAGGCTATCTATTCCAGTTGATTGTGGTTGTTCAGTCTTTTCTGACTCTTTGTGACTCCGTTTGGAGTTTTCTTTGCAAAGATACTGGAATGGTTTGTCATTTCCTTCTCTGGCTCATTTTACAGATGAGGAAACTGAGCCCAAAAGAGTTAGCTAATTTGCCCAAGGTCACACAGCTAATAAAGTGTCCAAGGTTTGGACTCTGATCTTTCTGATTCTGGGCTTAGTAATCCACTCTGCCACCCAGCTGGAGGCCTACCTAGTTCAGTGGATAGTTAAACATGAATCACCTCTACGGCATATCTAGCAATTCATTCAGACACTGTTTGAAGCTATCTGCTCCGGCAGCCCTATTCTACTTTGGTGTATTTCTGTTTTTCCTTACCTCTTTCATCCCTTTGAGGATTCTATCCATTGTTCCTATTTATGTCCTCTAAGGCCAACCAAAGTTTTCCACATAGCAGTTCCCCCATCTGCCTTCTCTAGATCAGCTCCAGTTCCTGCAACCAGTCCCCATATGCCATGATCTCCAGGCCATTTCCCAACTTTTTTCTTTTCTTTTCTTTTTTGGAGGAGCCATTGTGCTAGATGTGTGGGACAAAGGACAGCGACTTTGGGGGAATGATCCCAACTTTTTTTTGGACACAATGTATTTTTTACAATATGGCACCAAGGGAGAAGGGAGGGAAAGAACATGAATCTTGCAACCATGGAAAAATAACCTAACTTTATTAATTAAGTAACATTTTCAAAGATAAAAAATAAAACTAAAAAATAAAAAATATGGCATCTATACCTGAATAGATGTGGTCTGATAAGGGAAGGAAGAGTTCAGTGGAACTATTCCTTTGGATACTGGTCCTGCTAGTTCTAGATTTGGTAATTAGGTTATAGGTTATAGGAGATGAGTATGTGGAGTCAAGGATGTCCCTGAGGTTATGAAACTGAGTGCTAGAAGAATAGGTATTTTTCAGGAGAGCTAAGTTTAGTTGAGGGAAGGGACAGGGAGATAAGGAATTGCATTATCATATTAATCATAACCAGTCTTCATTCAGTTCTTAATCCATCCACTTCTGCATGGACTGTGGCCCACATCTCTCCAGTCTTTTCCGTGAGAGACTTTGTCAAAGGATTTTGATACAATAACTAGATAACAGTGATAACTAGACCTACCATTCTAGTAGTATTGGCATGGTTTTTTATATCTGAATGTGAATATTCCCTGAAGTGGCAAGTTGCTTTCCTTCCATGTTTACTAGTAAAATACATCATAGGAGCTCTGTCCAATGTCCTAAGGGGCCTCCTTCAATTAGAATTTTTGCCACTGTTGATATTGGTTAAATACATATACTATCCACTTTCCCTTGCTCTTTACCATGTGATTGTCCCCATTCCCTTTTCTGGTTAGACATCTACCTGATAAGAGTCTTTGATCTATTGAATGGAATGCTTCCTGCTAGTCATTAACAATAAAAACAGTGAGATCTTGTATTCTTTATATCTTTTTAGTCTATTGTGACTGTAAAGATGTTGTCTCCAGGATACTCTTTGCATAAACCTATCAGTTCCTTTGTCATACCTAGTCAAAGTTGATCCAGATGAGTATGTGTATTGTTCTGGGGAAAATGGGTAGATATGAGACCAGTAGACAGGTGGGTTGGTAAACATTTATCTCTTCAACCTTTTTTTTTTTTTTTTTTTTTTTTTTGATAAAAATAAGGTCTGAGATTTTTCCCCACTTGCATTTGTTATCTATCTGTCTTCCTTCTAATTCCTTTTTACAAACCTGGTTAACCTTAAAATAATGTTAGTAACTTTGGTGTCCTTTATCCAGCTGTTCTTTACATTTTTTAAGTGCAATTTTTACTTCCATATGTAGTTTTGGGGACTTTAATATTGGGGTACAGTTGTGGTGATTCCATCCTCATTGTTAGAGGAAAGACATTATGAATAATATTTACAGATTGTTTCCTTTTTTGTTTGTGATACCTCCTATTTCATTCTAAAATACACTTGGGCTGATTTTACTAGATGGATTTCTTGCCAAGCTGGTTTTAATCTGGATTGCTTCTTGCTATTTTATGAGATGATACTGTTCATAACCTTTTACCATCTCCTGCAAGATTGTGTAAATGAGTTTGGCTGCTTCTCTTTCCCCTTGGCAAGGCGATCAGGTATTTGCTGGCCTTATGCTTTCTGGACTCCTGTTTATAAATGGTTGATGTATATGGTCCAACTTCTTTATTAAGTGTCTATAGTCTGTGTCTATGTCTCTTTTGTCCATTTCCTAGTTTTATACATCAACAGTGTTAAAAAAACCAACCGGTTTGGAGTAACTTTGATTGCAAACCATTATTTTCTCCTTCTGACTTTCATGCTTTGGTGTCAATGTTGATCTTTTCTCAGACACTTCTGTCAGAAGTGACTGGACTGAGACAGCTGCTTTAGAATCCACTCCTAATGTTGTAACCAGTTGCTTCCTGCCAAAATATAATTCATTGTTGGTTATTTTGGTGGTGTTTGATACTTGTCATGTAAGACCCCATGGCTTTCCTTTAAATAGTATTGTTTCTTTTTTAATCTCGGTTATTTCCAGTTATTCTCCTACTCTATCCCTCACTACCCAGCCACCCCCAAAACAAAACTGAGCAAGACTTGTTTGAAGAGAAACAATTAAGCAAAGCCATTTCTTTTCTGGGTTAAGAAGTCATTATACTTCACAGCTTTTTGCTTCATTTTGATTTTCCTTTCTTTTATAATACTGTTGACCTTCTAAAGCCCTTTTAAAACCCAATAGACAATTTTTTTTTATCCTGGGACTCCATTCTAGGAGCATAGGGCCACAACCAGTAGGCAATGGGTCACACAGTCGCTCAGGGTCACCCAGCTGGGAAGTGTTTGAACCTAGGACCTTTCCTCTCTAGGCCTGGCTCTCAATCCACTGAGCTAGCCCAGCTGCCCCTACTTTAGGTTACAGTTTCTTTAGCAGATATAGACAATACCATATATTAATTCCAAGGCAGAAGAGTAGTAAGGGCTGGAGTGGGGTGGGGGGAGGGTTTTGGGTTGTGCGACTTTGCCCAGGGTCACACAGCTAGGAAGTATCTGGGGTCAGATCTGAACCCAGGACCACCTGTTTCTAGGCCTGGTTTTCTATTTACTGAGCTACTTGGCTGCCCCAATACTACTGTGATTTCTCTTGGGAAACTATATTACCCATGTTCTATAGGTGTAGGAATTCTATACACCCAAAAGACTTTGGTCCTCTCTCCTTTTCCTACCCATACTTACTCTCCAACAAATTTTTCACTGATCTCCCTTTTGTTCCCACCTTTACCTTAAGTCGCTAGGTATTAAAGTATTTGTTGATTTGCTTCAGAGAAGGGCCCTCCCAAATTCTTAGAGAATTAGAGAATTTCCCTCCTAATATGCAGCTTGACTTGACACCTGTTGGTGTATGATCTGCAACACTCTTCTAGTAAATGCTATAGGAAATGTTACCTTTTGTTGTCAGTGGATACATCATAAAGCCAACTCCTTTTCCTCTCGAAAGAGATGTTATGAAGAACCTTTCCATTTTGCTGTAGCTTCCTTTTGGTTTTGAGTTTCATTGAGAGCAGGATGTCAGAGTTGGTAGGATTTATTTACTTCCGCATTATGTCCACTCTGTCTTGAGACAAGGATAGCCTAGTTAGAGTAGCCAGTAGCCAGTCTAAAACTGGCATTCTTGGCACACTTTGGCCTCCTTTTTGGCACTCTGCCACTTGTAGTGAAGAAGTGGCAGACTAGACCGGAATGAGGGTCATTTTGTATTTTTCTATCTTTGGTGGTTTTTTCTAGCCAAATAATTTATCAAGTGGCTGGCCTACTGGTGATGAGCCTCAGAAAGCAGAGCCTTCTGTGGGGACTGTATTAGGGGCCTCCACAGATCCTGGGCTTAGTGTTGGAAACCTCCTTGCCAAGCTGAGGCATCAGGATCATAATAATAGTGACAGCTGACATAGAGAATTGTCAAAGCATTTTACATATTAATGCATTTGATCCTCACAACAACCCTGTGAGTTAAGTGCTATTATTATCCTTATTTTTATAGCAACGGAGATTTAGGCTCAGGCCAGTCCAGTGACTCCCAGAGTCCCACAACTTAATCGTATGTGAGTCTTTGAACCCATCTCTTCCTGTGTGGCCAGTGCAATAGCTCCTTTGCCAGAAAGGTTCTCAGCCTCAGAACTGTTAAAAGAATAAATGATGTTAGTCTGGTATTGGAAGCCATCCTTGTGTTCATTCCTTCCTTTCTATTTAGCTGTTTAGTAACCATGCTTTAGTCCTATAGTGTAATCGTAATAATCAGCATGCAAATCAGGCTTCCTAGCCTATACCTTTTTTTCTTTTTTCTTAAATTACCTGGGCCTGGAGTCAGGAAGATTCAGCCCCAGACACTTATTAGCTCTGTGAGCCTGGGCAAGTCACTTAAAAACTTTCAGTTTTTAATTTCAGTGGAATTGTGCGCCAGCTACGGGGAGAGGTGGGAAGTGGGGAGTTTGGGAGAGAGGAAAGAACATGAATCATGTAACCATGGGAAAATATTCAAAATTAAAAATTAAAAAAAAATTTTAATCAACAACCAAAAAAAAAAAAAAACAACCCAGTTTTGCTTCAGTTTCCTCCTCTGTAAAATGGTGGTAATAATAGCACCTACCAGGGGCAGCTGGGTAGCTCAGTGGATTGAGAGTTAGGTCTAGAGATGGGAAGTCCTAGGTTCAAATCTGACCTCAGACACCAAACCAGAAACAGTATAAATAAGAGATAGATAATTCAGGCGATTTTGTTTTAAAATAAAATCACTATCTGTCGTAGGATTTAGGAGTTCTAAAGGAACTTAAGAGGTCATTTAATCCAACATGACTCTGTATCGATTTCTCTGTACGATCTCCATTCAAAGCCAGCTCAGTCTATTCCAATTTTGAATCACTCTTTGTTAGGAAAAGTTTTTTTTCTTGCTCCCTAAATCTGCCTCATTGATATTTCTTCTAACGCTATTATTTCTGACCTCAGAGGCTAAATAGAACAAGTCTAATCCCTCTTCCAGATGATTACCCTCTGAAAATTGAAGATAGGAATTAGGCTTGCTCTAAAGGTCTTCCTCTCTTCCTGCAGCTCTTGCTCCTAGGATGTCATATCCTGTCTCTTTACTGTCCTGGATGTTGTCCTCTGGTTCACCAGTGACCATCCTAAAATGTGGCATGTAGAACTGAACACAATGCTTCTGATAGGGTTGATCAGGGCAAAGTGTGGGCACAGTGCTTGTCTGTTTCTTCCTGTACTTTGGTTACTTACTGTCCCTTTCTTGATGCAGCCATAGAAGATCCCATATTAAAGCCTGGGAAGAAATAGGGATAGAGAATAAAAAAGGAGTCATGGGCCAGAGCCAGAAAGGAATCTCTCCAATTACTGAAGTGTGTGACTGCATGGTCAGCCAGGCATTTGGGGAAAAGCCCCAGAGGATAGGGAGGATCCCTCACACTCTAGGGGCCAACCCACAACTGTGGAAGTGGAGCTTTAGAAGGGGTCTTGTATGTCATCTAGGCCAGCGTCTTCATTCATAATCAGTTCACCATTCACAAAAGTAACCAGTCACACAGACAGTCAAGAATTTTTATATGACACTACTTATACTTTGTTTCAAACAAAAAATAAAAAATACACAATTTTGCTTGAACAAGATAGTAACAGTTATTTACACCTTTTAAACTCTTTCCATGTTTTTCTGTAGGTGCCACCATTGTTGTGTTTTTGTATGCTGTCTATACATTAGGATTTGATGATAATTTTTTTACCTACTCTTCAATGCTTCCTCTTTATTTATATTTAACTTTTATCATTTCTTAATAGTCTACTGTTGTTGTATACTGCAGTTTGTTCAATTAGGAAAATGCAATGTCTCATTTTATAAATGGAGAATCAGACCCAGACAAGGGAAAGATTTTGCCAGTGCCACACAAGATGATAATAGACAGACTCCCTCTTGGCAAAGTAGGAGGACACTAATCGATGGATGATTAAGGACCCATAGGAATGAATAGTGACTACAGGAAGGTGTAGAAGGGACTATTTCCTATTTCAAGTCTGTGCCAACATAGCTGAATAGCATAAAACTACTTTTCATAAAACTTGGCCCTATTCTATTAGTTCTACATATTGAGTAGTTGTATACTTGAGCTGCACAGGGGAAAACCCAAGAAGAAAACAATCGTGGAGACATAAGAATTTGATATTTGAGTGGGAGCAAAGACTGACTTTTTATTTACTAACCTTTGAAAAGCACGTTGGACCTACCAGTGGATGAAATAGGGTGCCGGGCATCTCATAGAGAATCATAGAAACTTAGTTTTTCATAACTTAATCTTGGGATAGACTTTAAATCAATTTCCTATTTTTTTTTCCAGTAATGATCACTTCTGCCAGACAGTTAACTGGATGTGGTCGTTTCAGCCATATATTCCCTTCGTCTTCTTATCAGCAAATGAAGATGCACAAGAGAATTCTGGGTCACTTGTCATCTGTCTACTGTGTAGCATTTGATCGAAGTGGGAGAAGAATTTTCACAGTGAGTTTAAAGTCTATGATAACATGTAATATTCACAATTTATCACGAAGGTAGATTTTCATGCCAGTGGATTTTCATAAGAATTATTCCTTCAGTAAATAAAAGAAATTAATAGAAACTCATTTTGATTTCCCCTTCATTCTTCATATCAGTTATGCTATATTCTCTATCAGCATTTTCTTCCTTTTGGAAAATTTTATTTTGTATAAATTGTTCATATTTTTGTGTTGTTTTTTTTCACGTAACATGCTGATTATCAGTTTTTCTTAATAAATCCACAGCTATATATATGATCCTTATACCTGGATATTCTAGCTTGAAGTTAGTGATAAAGAACATAGCTCTGGATGTGTTTCACAGGATCTTAAGTTAGAAGAGAAAATTTTCAAGCGACCTAATAATAGCTTTCTCTTAAAAGATTTTGAAAAACTACCACGAGGAAGAAGGGATTAGAACTGCTTCTTTGGTCCTTAGAGAGCCATGGTTCACAATTGGAGAGAGGTCAATTTAGGCCAAGTAGAATGAAATGTTGGCTTTTTGAGCTGTTCCAACAGAGAATAGGTTGTCTCAGGTGACAAGAGGCATCCTTCTTGGAGTCTTGACACAAAACGGTTTTTTTTTGTGTGTGTGTTTTTTTTTAAACCCCTACTTTCTGCCTTAGTAACAACTCTTAAGACAGAAGGGCAGGGGCTAGGCGAAACGGGGTTAAGTGACTTGCCAAGAGTCACACAGCAAGGAGGTAACTGAGACCAGGTCCTCCCAACTCCAGGCCTGGCGCACTCTCCGCTTTGGCACCCAGCTGCCCTGAGAATGTTTAACAAAATAAACAAAAATACAATAAAACATAGGAGCTAGTGTTTAATTTGTGATTTTTCTGAGTTCGTATGTAGCCTTAATTCTGTTCTTTCAATTTGACATACTACTGTTGCACACCAAACCCAGGCATCTTTGAATTCTGAGTCTGCTCCCTTCACTAGCCATCATTTGGTAAACTCTTCCCAGGTTTCTTTGCTTTCACTATTTCTTATATCACAGTAATATTCTGTTATATTCATATGCTTCCATAATTGATCTGGCTAATCTAGTGATGGCAAACCTATGACACGCGTGTCAGCACTGACAAGCGTAGCCATTTTCGATTACACATGGCCGCATACAGAGAAGTATGGGACTCCATGCCGAGGATGAAACGTTTGCTGTAGTGCAGTGTAGACACTCTGTGCACTAGAGGTGGCAATTCTACCTATATTGCTTTACCTATTTTGGTTTATTAAATACAGTTACATATTGCAATTATACACTTTAGTTATTTAAACTATAAATGTCGTGAAATGATGGTTTTTTTTTCTCAAAGTGACGCACCACTAGAGTTATGCTCGGTTTTTTGGCGAATTTTGACACACCAAGCTCAAAAAGTTGCCCATCACTGGGCTAATCCCCAGTCTATGGGAGCCCACTTGGTTTCCAGTTCTTGGCTACATCCCCCTCCACCCCACCCCACCCTGCCCCAAAATACTACTATAAATATTTTAGGGGAGAAATAGTTGGGGATTCCAACAGAGTACAGTAGCTAGAGCACTGGCCCTGGAATTGGCAGTCTCAAGCTCTTTCAGCATCCCCCTTGCAAGGATTTTTACTGGCTGTGTAGATGATAGGCATGCTGACTCTCAGTTTCTTATTCTTTAAAATGAGAATAATAATCCTATAGTACTTACCTCATGAAAGGATCACATGAGAAACACTATTACTACTATTACTCATCCTCCTCTACCACAGCTACAACAACCAGCACCACCACCATCACCATCCTTTTTTGTCTATTAACTGTTTCTTCGTACACTTTTATGTCTTTGTCATTACAGGGCTCAGATGATTGTTTGGTAAAAATCTGGGCTACTGATGATGGGCGCCTCCTTTCTACACTACGAGGGCATTCTGCCGAAATTTCGGACATGGCTGTGAACTATGAAAATACACTTCTTGCTGCTGGCAGCTGTGATAAAGTTGTCAGAGTTTGGTGTCTCCGTACGTGTGCACCAGTTGCTGTCCTTCAGGGGCATTCAGCTTCTATTACTTCCATACAGGTGAGAAAAAAGAAAGCAGAACTATCCATCTCCACTCTTGCTTGTAGGGGGAAGGAAGGTGAGGAATGGTCTGCCACACAAGGACAATGCTGCCCGGCTACTGCTTGTTTAAGAGAAGTGAAGTTAAGTGAAGAAAAAATGCTATGCTCATACTTTGAAAAGGCTAACCTAGAACTGTTTTCTGTGTGTTAATCACCGATTAGGGAGCGTCAGAGGACTTAGAGCCTTGAGGGAGTCCGTGAAAAACACTTTAGGAGAGAAACAGGTTTTTGATTTGGTTTTTTGTGTAGTATGCCTTTTGTATAGTATGAGTGAGATTTGTTCTGAGCTTTTTGGCAAACACTTGAGTGACGGACACATTTGACCATTAATTTGTCCTTTTACACAAGCTTGTTCTAAGTTGGATTTTGATTTCTAAGACCCTAATAGAAGTTCATCTCCCTCCAGGGTGGTGTGCTTCTTCTAGGTGACTCCCAAATCAGCTTTTTGGTCAAATCACTGATTCACGCCATACTTTTATTCCCTTTGTGTTGTGAGCAGAACAGCAGCTTTCCAAAATTATCCCCTATGCTGAGCTTTGGAGGGACGACTTTGTACATCTTTTCATTCTTCCTTTGCTGTTAATTTGAGCTCAACTAGTTATTTGTGGGACATCCCACCCATTCATGAGAAATTGGGCATGTACTGGGTTTTATTGGCTTCTTGGGAGTTGAAAGGTTTTTATATTGAAATAAAAAGAATGTGCATTTTTAATTTGGAAGATGAATAGTTGCTTTCCTTTTCATTTCCCAGTTGATGGGCACCTTCTTTTCTTTTCTTTTTCCCTTTTAATCCCCTCTTTCAGGATCAGGAAGGTTGTTTTACATGTGCTATTCATTCTTTAGTATAAAACTCCCTCTTAACCTCCCCACTCTATCCCTGCTTATTTCACTGTTGAGTCTGATTTATTTCTACATCAAGCTCTGAGTGTGTGAGGTTGGGGGGTAGGGAGGTTATATGTATATTTAATCCTCCTTTATCTCTTTCACATAAATAGGAGTCAGGTTTATCTTACTTCCATTCCTCCCCCCTCCCTTCCATCTTAATATATTCTTCTCACGTACCCCCAATTAGGAGAATTAGTAGGGTCTAGCCTCTTCTCCCTTTCTACACCAATATTCCTTGCAAATTCCTTTTTCTTTTCTCCCCTAAAACTGTCAGAACAGAACAGAACCCTTCTCCCTCTAGGAACTTTATTTCTCTTAACTTTTTCAGTACTCTTTGAAAACATTAAGGTTCTGAAGGGACACATGTTTCTTCTATTTCCATTAGCCTTATAAACTCCTTCCAGTTACTGAAATGAATATTCTTTTGACTTGCATTTGAATTTCAAAATTCCTACTCATTTTTGGTCTTCTCATCACAAACAATAAGAGTCTTTAAAGGTCCATTCCACACCCACATCCCCACCTCAGTAGGACTATATGGGATAGGGTACCTTATTCTTGGTTGTAAGCTAATATATTTTGCCCTTTGATTTATTGTATTCTTATAACGTGTAAGTATCCCTGCTCACGTCAAAAAGATATACGGATTTGTTTGTACTAGTACTGACTTTGCTGGTACTACCCTCTTTCCTGCTAGCTCATGGGCTTCTGACTGACTTTTCCTACTATTCTAAGGTTATATAAGTCAGTTATAATTTCACTGGATTTCTTGATCATTATTAAGTCTAGTTGCAAATTTTATGGGTTTTTTTTTTTTTTTCCGGGACTAGGTATGTTGAAGCTTGGTGGTCTGCCTCTATTCAGTCATTCATCATGGATGGAAGTCTACTGAATTTTAAAATTTTTAGATTTTACATGGAGTTTTATATACACATCTTTTAATACATTGATACTGAGTTTTTTTATTTATTTTGTTGTAAATGCAAAAATAGGGAATTTAAATCAAGGCATGCTATGATCCTCTAAAGCAGGGGTCAGCAACCTTTTTGGCCGTGAGAGCCATAAACGCCACATTTTTAAAAATGTCATTTCATGAGAGCCGTGCAGTGCTCACAGTGCCGCTCCTGTAACAGCGCCTGAAAAAAAATGGACTTTATGGCTCCTGCAGAAAGAGCCATACGTTGCCGACCCCTGCTCTAAAGGAAAGGCTAATATCTTATCCATTTTATAGATGAGTAAATTGGTGCTTAGATAATAAAAATGATAGGATGGTCTTCAAGTGTTTTGTGGAACAAAATATTTTGTTTAAAATATAGCTTCCTGTTAAATTTCTTAGCAATTTTTTATAAGACAAGCTACTAATTGGTCAGAGGGTAAAAGCTCAAATTAGTAGATTAGGTAAGCTTTTAAAGTATATTCATTGAAATGACTTGTTATTTAAAAATTTGAAATAATGTAGGCTTGAGAATAATTATTCTGCTTGGCTTTTATCCCTAGTTTTGCCCAGCAAGGAAAGGAACAACTCGTTACCTCACTTCAACTGGTGCTGATGGAACAATTTGCTTCTGGCAATGGCATGTGAACACACTGAAATTCAAGTAAGCGAGGGTGGGAACAAGCAAATCCTAGGCCTCTGGGCCAAGAAATTCTTCATTTGATGCCATATGGGGGAAATACATGTATTGGTTCAGTAGATTTGGGGCAAGTTTTAGAATAAGAGTCCTTGTCCGAGTAAATGCTAGAGAGACTATTTGTTAAAATTTCCTGTATTACACAGAATTTGCCTCTTTAGAGTTGGAGTCTCACTATAATCAAATTATTAAGTAGGATGGTCGATTGAATGCAATTTAGTTAGATGGCACAGTGGATAGAGCACTGGACCTGAGTTTGTATCCATCCTCAGACACTCAATAGCTTTGTGGTCCTGGGCAAGTCACTTGATTGATCTCTTGTCTGCTTCATTTTCCTGATTTCTAAGAAGGGGATAATAGTAGCACTTACCTTCCAGGATTTTGGTGAGAATCAAATGAGATAGATATAAATCCAAGCTATTTGCACTATGATGATTATTAAAGTTACAGGTAAATCATGGTAGATTATAATAAGCCTTGGAAAGCATATTTCTGAGTTTTAGTGAGAATCCCAGCTGCCATTTCACTGATGCATTATGTAGTATCAGTGCCCATTTTTTCTTAGGCATGCTGATGGCAGACATCGGATTTATGGAACAGGACCTAGCTCATGGATCTACTTCCTGTTCTGTAGTACAAGTTGTATATCAGCCTTATATCAGTGTGTTGAGCTCCCCTTTTGGTGATTAGGGTTAAAATTTGTAGGGGATAACGACCAAAATATACTTGTGTTCTTAGGGATCGCCCATTGAAATTTACTGAGAGATCCAGACCTGGAGTTCAGATTTCTTGCTCATCTTTTAGTTCTGGTATGTATATTAAAAAATATTTGACCTTGTTTCACCAGACAGTTAAAATATTATTGAAAAATCTTGCAGATAAAAACGTTTATTTTTCCCTTTCATGATGTGGTTGCAAAAATTTCCTGTTTTGACACCTTTTAAGGATGAATGAATGGATGGATGTCTACCTAAACTAAGGTGTGATAGACCTTTTGGAACTCCTTAAGTAAAATGTAAACCAGATTAGTTTTTTAAGGCTCACGCACAATTGCTATGGAATCAGGGAAAAGGATATGAAGAAGTAACCTAAAGATAATCCCCAAGCTTCATTTCTTATTTCTTAATGGCTTTCAGTCCCCTTTGTTCCTTACCAAACTTTATCAGCTAAGAAATAGCAAATATAAGTGTAATTTCATTTATTTTCGACCTCTTCTTCCTGCACTGCCCCTCGCCCCAATTTCCAGTGGAGGTGCTGTTAAACATAGGTTGGTGAATATAGCATTTGGTCTACCCTTGTCTGATACATTTATTGGGTTCTCCTCTTTATCCCCTTATTAGACTGTAAGCCCCACAAGGGCAGGGAGCTGGTCTTAGCTGGCCAACTGACGTATTCCCTCTCCTATGCTGTGCTTTCCCATATATATACTTCCCCTGTCCCACCTGTACCTTGGAATGCGCTCCTGACATGCTTAGTTTCCTTTGAAGCTCCTATCAGATTCCACCTTTGGTGGGGACTTTTCCCCACCCCTTCCCAATTCTCCTCACATACCTATTAGAATGCAAATTCTTAGAAGGCAGCACAAGTTTTTATGTCTTTGTTGTCATGTGCTCTGTACATAGTAGATAGACATAGGCACTTAATATTTCTTTAATTTAATTCAATTAATTCTTGGATGAATGAGAAGTTACCAACCTTCTTTGTGGTCTTCTGATTTGGATAATGATCATCCGATATTGAGAGCTGACAATGATTGGAAAATGGCCCTTGGTTTGCTGGTACATCTTGATGTTGGAGGCAGTGCTGCTCTAAGTGGAGTCAGGAAGGCCTGAGTTCCAATTCCTCCTCAGACATTAGATCTAGTGATTTATTAACATGGGCATGTCACTTAACCCTTTTCAGTCTTAGTTTCCTCATTCATAAATTGAAGAAAATAATAACACCCATCTCATAGGATTGTGAAGGTCAAATGAGATACTATATTTCAAGGATTTTCCAAACCTTCAAGTGCTATTTAAAGTTTATCATTGTTGTCGTTCATATTTTTTATGGTTATCTTCCCCCTCCCGCCACCCCTGGCCAGTTCCCCCAGCTATGGGGTTCTCCACACACATACTTTAATTCCCAGTGCATTTGACTCAAGACCCCCTTATTGTTGTGGTGAAAGTAAGGTTACCAGACTTTTCTAAACCTTCACATCCTTGGTTATTTCCTTTTGATTTAACAGAAATTTATTCCAGAGCTTTCTGTAAGGTACTGAGCTAGATTAAAAGATAGGTAGCCCCTGCCCTCAAGGAGTTTTCAGTGCAGTCTTATAAGTGAGCCATGTCCAGGACACATAAATAAATCTGATGTAATCAGAGTCGTTTGTTAAAGTGCTCAGAGTCTACCCTTTCCAGCTGTACTTGTGGAGGACAAGCTCCCCTGTTGAGATGTAGGTGGATGTTAGATAGAATGCACAAAGATACCACTTCAACCGATTCCATTTATTTTTTGGATACAAAATAGGTTGCTTAGTAGTTCTTGATATTTTTTAATGATATTTTTATCCATACAAAACTTGTGTATAAGCTGTTTTGTTTGTTGTTTTTTCCTTTTAAAATTATCCTCTCGGGTATGTTTCTTTTGGGAATCATGAATGTCTACATGTATAAGTTATTCTTCTAGTCCTGATTTTTTTTTCCTGCATCTTATAATTTTGAATGGCATGTGGTTTATTTGGAAGAAGGAAAATGAAGCATTTAAATTGGCCATAAGCCCCAAGAGAGCTGGGGACAATCTACATAAATGGCTTTCTGCACAACATGCAGCCCAGTGCCCCGTGAGAACCAGAACTGTGCTGCTTAATGATAATGATGACATTATTGAGACATTATAATCCAAGCTGAATTTAATCTCAGTGAAATTTGTTTACTTGGGTGGTGGGCCTTATTCACTTATGATTTTTAAATATTGCATGGCTATTCAATAAGCTTTAAAGTATTGTTAGTCTTAGAAGTCTAATACCTAAAGAGTGAAAATCATTTTCTGTTTTGGAGTTTTCCGTGTACTGGACAGTTATACAGTAGAATTCACCTTAGAATTGATTTTATGTATTGCTTTTACATAAATCCTAAAGAAATGAATTTCTTTTGGTTGTGGCTGCTTTTTAAAGTTCCTGTGTGTTTTCAGTGTGCTTTTTGTGTATTTTGTTGAATGATCTATTTAGCTTTTTATATTGCTCTTGGGTTTTTAGTATTGTTTGGGGATTTTTTTTTATTTTGTTTGGTTTTATTTCATTAAAAGATATAATTTTTCATTGATGGTAAGGGGAGAATCTTAATATACCTTGCTAGTGTTTTACTCAAATTAGTATATAGCATACTATCCTGAAAGTTATTCTCAAAGATTTAAGTTCTTTTGGTCACCTTTCATTTTTCCCCCCCTCTAGGTGGCATGTTCATTGTTACAGGTAGCACTGACCATGTGATTAGAATATATTACTTGGGATCAGAGTCCCCTGAAAAAATTGCTGAGTTAGAGTCACATACGGTAAGAGTGAAATGAGAAATTTCAGTTTTCCTCCATGCAGTTAGTTTCATTTCTTTTTATGCCTGTATCCTGTTTTAATATATGTCTGTGTTCTATAACTTGCAGAGATTTTGTATCTTGACAACAAGGTGTCTTTGTAGTAATGAAGATAGATCAGTATAACATTTAGGTTTTGGTATGTCTGTAAATGTTAATGAGAAGTTCTCCTTCAAGCTACATTGGAAGAAATGAAAACATACGTGGCTGTTTCTTTGAAAAACCACATTGAAATTTTTTGAAAATCCCTTTTTAAAAAAAAAAAAGACTTTTTTAGATTGCTATGCTTCATTAGTTATGCTACTAGTTGCTTTAAAATTCTATATGCCTAATAGAAGACATACTAATATTAAGTATGTCTTAGAAAAAGTTTCTTTGATGGAACTGAGTTGTTGATCTTAGTCTGATTGTTTTCAGAAATTCATCAAAGATTTATGGAAAGTAATCCCACTTAGTTATCAATAACAGCCTTTCATATAGGGAACAGCTGCTTGCTTAGAGTGAAAGCCACTAGTGACTGGCACCTTTCTCTCTCTGGCTATCTTCACTCCCCTGTGGCTTTTTCAGGAAATGTGGAGCCATGATAGCACAGTTCTACCCCTGTTCACTTTCCACACATCCCTTTCCCACAGTCTAGATGCTTACTGGCTCTGGAACCTGGTGGGAGGCAATGCTGCTGATTTAAGAAGCCCTCTGTAACTGTACGCATAGCAAGCTCTCTTGCCAAAATCGTAAAGACAGAAATTAAAAGTACTCAGCTTTATATTTCTGTATGTTTTCATTTCCAATCGGTATTGAAGCCTCCTTTAGAATGGTATTTGTACATTAATACAAGTTTCTCTGAAGCATGGCTTTAAAAAAATAGACATTCAGGCACAGAACGATTCATGTTTCAGAAATTTGCTGCAATATCGACATCTGCCTTTAACCTCTGCCCTATGCCTTTGGGAATATTTACACTTGCTGCTTTTCTTAGCTTAAGAACCTATTTTTAGACTTCTCCTCATGTGATGGCTCTTTCTGAACCACAATTGTGCCTTCTACTTTCTATTAATTGTTCATTGATAACCTAATCATAGACTAGCCACTAACTGCAGCAGCAAAAACTTGAGATCTGGGTTTGTGTGTCTGTTGAGCAGATGCTTTTACCAAGCTGAACGGGGGAGGGCTTAGTTACTTATATTTGTGCTGGACAAAGCAAAAGATCCATTTTTTAACTACCACCCATCCTGGGATTGTGTACAACTTCATCAACGATTGACAGTGAAGGTGGGTGATATGGAAAAAGACTTAGGAGAAAAAAGATGGATGTTGGGAAGGGTCTAGAAGGCCAGTATAGTTGAGTATATCTTTATTTGTGAAGCAGCACAAAATAATGAAGGAAAGGCAGAAAAAGCAAACATCCCCTGTCCCTGATAAAATCAGGGGCTGTTGTTAGACCTTGAAAAGATGGCTTGCCTTCAGAACATCTGAAACCAATCAATGAATTTGGCAGTAGAAGGCCAAATCCTCTGCTAAAACATACCACAAGGAAATATGGAGCAGGATGAGTCAGGGATGTTTCTGAACATCACACAAGTTGTGTTATCATTTTTTTTTTTAAGCTGGGGAAAAAAAGACTTTAATAGTGGAACATTTTTATTGAAAATTAAACATAAGCACAGCTGGGCAAATTTACTAGTTGTGAAAAGACTTGTAGTTTTGAGGTGCCTTTTAGTTCAATTTTTTTATGAGTGACTGGAGTAAACAGGAAAAGTAAATTTTTTATTGATAGTTTAATTCTGAACACATACCTTCAAAAATACTCTGGTCAATCATTTTTTAAAATTATTATTATCATTGTTGTTATTTTAAAAACCCTCACCTTCCATCTTGGAATCTATACTGTGTATTGGTTCCAAGGCAGAAGAGCAGTAAGGGCTAGGAAATGGGGGTTAAGTGACTTGCCTGGGGTCACACAGCTAGGAAGTGTCTCAGGCCGTATTTGAACCCAGGACCTCCCGTCTCTAGGCCTGGCTCTCAATCTACTGAACCACCCAGCTGCCCCTAAAATTATTTTTAGAAATTTTATTGCTATCCTTTGTTTTTACATCACCTCCATTCTCCTCCTACTGCCCAGAGAGCAATCCCTTATGACAAAGAAGAAAAACAAGGGGAAAATTTGCTTTATTAATTTTTGGTTAATTATTTTTTAAAGGACATTCAAATAGTATCTGAAATGTAATGCACACTAAATGTCAAACACTTCTGTTGCAGTATAATGAAGCAAACTGGAGGGTGTGACTCATTTGCCTACTAAAATAGAACAAAAATGTATAGATTTTTCATTCAGTTACATTTATGAATATAACTATTTTGTGGTGGCATCTGAGCTTAGAATTCTATAAGAAGAAAGGTGATATGTATTAAGCTCTCACCCCAAACTGCCCAGTTTGCCTGGATTCTAGTTACTGCTAAACAGAAAAAAAAAACAAAACACCTTTTTTATTTGAGCTGTCTTAGGTTGATGCCAATAATCACTTATTTCGATTATTTAGTTGCTGATTTAAGGAAATGAAATATTCCACTTTTAATTTTAGGAATCCAGAATGATTGAAGATTCCATTTATCAAAATTTCCTTCTCTGTTTCCCATATGACTATGAAAGGAGAAAGACCACAACCTTGTATTTATTGCTTGAAAATTCAATTCTTTCTAATCAAAAATGTTTTGTTTCATATCTTAGGACAAAGTTGTTGCAGTTCAGTTTTGTAACAATGGAGACAGGTGAGATTTTGGTGTAATTTGGTGAATGTACATCTTTTTTAGTGCACAGAAGTCTTTTTCTATTATTTTAAAATCTCTTCCTATCTCTCCTCCTTCTGCAAAACACAAACCAAATACCTGTCCAGCTCCTTGTCAGACTTTATTTGTATAGCTACCACCCCATTCTTTCAGGCTCTGAGGCTTGAAATCAGGAAAGCATTTCTCATTCATCTGTCGGTCCTTATGTATTGTTGCCTATTCTGTTGTCTCTGTGCACTGGTCTCCTTATTCTTTTTCAGAAGGCCATCTACTTTGTAGAGCCTTCTTGGCTTGGTTCTTTGTCTTCCTTTACATTTTTTCCAAACTGTTCTTCCACACAGAAACTTAGAAAACAACAAATTGTATTGTATCTATCTGTATTCATTTGAATCCAGTTCCAGCCCAGCCTGTAAGTTTTGCTGGCCTCCCTGGGCAGGAAGTTTGACACCTGTCTGTCACCCCTATTGTCTTTTCTACCCATTTGGCATTTCTACCATTTGACACCTCCTTGTGTTCTTGTTTAACTCTTTAAATGTCTCCATCTTATCAACTCAAGTGAAGACACTGATTGGGGCATGTGTCTCTTTGGTGTCCTCACTAGAATACTAACTAATAAAATGAGATGATGGATTCAGTGCATCCCTTGTCCTAGGCAAAATGAGTGCCAGGAGTGTTGGCTGGTTAAGGAAAAAAAAATTCTTTTGTTGACTTTGATGTGATTCTTTGGGTCCTTTGTTGTGGACATGTATTCCTCATATTATTTGATAATATCTTATGTTCAAAAGGGCATATTGCAATGATTCATTTGTTTATCTCCCGTAAATATTGAGTAAGGCTGGCTGCACAGTAAATATTCTTTGTTCTAATCTTGCCAGAACCCTAAACTAACACTCAGGGCTGATTGGGTCTACTGATCCAAGCCATTTGAATCTGTATGCCGAACATCCTTTCCTTCTCTGAAAAACATTTTTTCCCCCATTTGTATCTTCCTAATAATAAAAAATAAAAACAAGGGAGAAGAAAAGTTTAGCCAAACTAACCAATATATTGAACAAGTCCGACATATAATGTGCAATGTTCGGCGTCCATACACTCCCATCTTTGTCGAGGAATGGACAAAGCTCATTTTTTGGGCCCTGCCTGGCCGTTGTAATTTCTAATCCTTCAGCTCTGTCATCTTTCTTAAAGGAAAGGATGACAATGCTGCATTCTCATTGTTTGACAACTATGTTTTGATCATTTATTTTAATACTATGAAAAATAGTATCCATATATAAATCACTTTGTTAATATTTGAATTTGGTTACATCGGAGGTTAATTCACACTCTGGCATATAGTAAAATGTAGTGTCTTGAGATGAGGTATGAGACCTGTACTCTTAAAGTTAGTGTTTTTAAGGACTGTATAGTATTTTGTACTTGTTAATATTTTCGAGAACAAAAAGACCCAGGTCAGTTAAGTTCCAAAGTGGTACTGTGAGTCTATGTGAAAGCGTTGCTTTGCCTTCAGGTAGAACAACACCTTGTACTATCATGTTTATTTGATGCTAGTATGTGTGGGGGAGAGATACAGTTAAAAAAAACATGTTAACCAAATTACTGTCACACTCAGTCAGTATTGAAACATTTGCTGTTTCAGTGGGCTCTAGCATGTGTATTTCAATCCCTGAGTGCTTTTCTAAGGCTAGAAACACTACATTTTCCTGGCATCTTTACCCCACTGATGGCTTTTCTCTTAAGTTTCGGTTCTCCATAAAGTACCCATGTAATCTGTTGCACTTTATGCCTAAAAATGACAAAGCTTTGTGAAGATGAAATACATGTTTTTAAAAGCACTTTTTTCTCTTCAAATTACTCAAAAAATTCACATGGTCTCTTTATATGATAATGAGGATATGTGCTGTCTCCATTTTGTAAAGACGTTAAGCTGATAGGAAGACTCCCTGAGGTTTGAAAGGGCACTGATTCCACTCGGAATGGAGCCAGGACTCACGTTTGGACTTCATGACCATACAAAACCTTATTAGGAAGCTGAGAGGCATTTGGAAAAGTCTTTTAAGTCTAGACAGAGCATGCAACTGCAAAGCACGATGATACTTTTGAGAATAACAAGAGATGTTTATTTTTAATCTTGTTCCAAAGCTTGAGATTTGTCAGTGGAAGTCGAGATGGAACTGCAAAAATTTGGCAGTATCAGCAACAAGAATGGAAGAATATGGTGCTTGACATGACCACAAAAGCAACAGGGTAAGAGAATAGTTTCGTTATATTGGTATGGCAGACTATCATGGGAGTGATTAGGAAAATGAGGTCAGGAATAAGTATTATCAAGAAATACTTTACCCTATTTTCAGTTTTGTTCAAGTTAAGTTGGAACGAGGTTGGAAATCGTTTACATTTATTGTAGGTGGCACAGCCTTTTTGGTTGAGTCATTTAGTATCATCAAATAATTCCTGTTTTGTACTTGTCGATCAGACATACTCAAACAATAGATCATAGCTGATTTATATTCAAGTTGTTTTCCATTATGACCCCATGAACTACTTTCTTCCTAAGAACGTTCCTTGCTTTACTGGGACCTTGTTTCTATGGTTTCTTTTTGGCTCCTAGCTACCTTGTAGTTGTCACTTTGGATGTCATTGTACATTTAACATTTGAGAGGTTATTATTCATCTATTTCATCATGTCAGTAAACTCCCTTGACTTACCATCTTGTCATTTAATGAGTATGCTCTCTATTATTTCATCACCTGAGTCACTGATAGTAATATTTAGTAATTACCTCTTTGGGGCTATAATTACCCCTTGATTGACATTTTGGATGTGACCCCAAAGCCAATTCTATATCCATTTATCGAATTGTGCTCAAATCACAAAACTGTTGTGTATTTGATAGTCAGAAATCTTATTAAATTTGAAATATACTGTTCCAATTGCTACCCCCCTTTATTTTCAATGCCTCACGTTTTATGGAAGGAAGTAAAATTGGATGGGACAAAATTTCGTGTTCATTTTTGCTACTAGCCAGTAAAGCTTTGTTCTGTGCTTTTTAGAAGCATTTGAGAAAGGAAATAATAACAACAGTCATTAGATTACACTTTTTACGTAAGGACATATATTTTCTCACTCTCTGTAATTAGATATTCTCTGACAAATCATGGATTTTCAAAAATAAAAGCTTCCTAAATCCTGTCATGATTTTGTGATTTTAGATTTTCTTTTCATAAGTTCGCAAGGTGATGAATATTTTATTATTTTACTTTCAGATTTCTTGATAACATTTTATTTTGCCATAACCAGATATTTCCTAAGGAAGACCTATTCTGAATTCCTTCTATTTGTTATTCCTTTGCCTTCATAAACTACAATTTGGCCTGCTACATATTCATTCTCATGTACATAGTTTGTTATCACAGATGTTCCTGCTGTGAACTTTTTTATAGTTCTTGCTATCAGTAAACGAATTTGAAAAGAATATTAACTTATGTAATTCCAAATGGTTTTCTGAAACAGCAGAACAAATTCATAGCTTCTCTAGCAAGAGCTTATTGTGCATGTCTTCCCATAACTCTTCTATCATGGGGATTCTCATTTTTTCCTATCTTTGCTAACTTTCTGATAATTTTGTTCAGGCACAACTTAATAGGTGAAGACAAAGTGATGAAACTAAAGGTAACCATGGTGGCTTGGGACCGTTATGATACTACCGTTATTACAGCAGTGAACAATTTCCTTTTGAAAGTCTGGAATTCCAGCACTGGGCAGCTTCTTCATAATCTAACTGTGAGTATTTTATTTTGGAGTGGTTCACTATTCACAAGAATCAAGTATGTTTCCATATATTCAAAGAGCTTTGCCATGAGCGGGAACAAAATAGGGCTTTTTTCATCCCAGCCTTATATTCTTTCTGAGCCTCAAAACTACTTTTATTGATAGTTTTCAATGTCTTAAGCAAATTCCTTTACCTCTCTTATCCATCTACAGGGAGATAATGCCTACAAATTGAATGTGGTTCATATGGTCTCTCAGGTTTCCTTCTCTTTATTTGGAAAAAAACTGGTAAAGGATGTAAGATTTTTTTTTTTTGGTGTGTGTGTCACATCTTGACTATGGTACCCTCCATTCACCTGTTTTCTGCCTTAAGCAAGTAATGCCTGTAAAGACATTGGTATTTAGAATTATGAGAGCTCTTTTCTTATTTTGTTCTAATTTAAGACATAAATTAGTCCCTGGATTGGTATATGGACTGGGATATTGTTATTAATGCTGTATCAGAATCTGTAAAATGTTTTGAACTCTCCAAGATATTCCACATAATTGAGAATGAGGTCCGCAGCGGAAGTCCTGGACAGATTTGGTGACTATCAAATTTGTGTGAGACTGCTGCACATTATGCTCTTGAGAGATTTTGAGCCTTGCTTCTTACCTGCTTATTTCCAATAATTTGCACTCTGAATCAAAGAGTTTTCAAGTGTCTTTGTGATATCTCATCTCAACTCTTCCCTTTATGGACTGGGCAACTAAGGTTCGGAGAGCTAAAGCCTGGTCTGTGGCCAAGTCCAGAATAGAACCTGAGCCTCCAGGCTCCTGCTCTAGCCTCCTACTTTCATTTGGTTCTTGCATTAAATGACCTTAGCTTTTTTTTTTTTTTTTTTTTTTTTTTTTTTTTTTTGGTATTCCCAAACTTAAATTGTACCAATAAGTTTTCATTAATTTACAATTTGATATTATAACTTATACTATTTTGAAGTTCCTTTTCCGTCAAAACCCAGGCTTCTACCTAGTTTAGAAAGATTGTCCTTTCCTATTTTTTACCCTCAAAGAAATAGTTTCTCCTTTTTTTCTTCAATGTGCTACATTTTATTTATTCTTTACACATTTATCATCAGTCCCTCTTGCTTCCTCTTCCTTATTTGAACAATTAAAAAAATTATAAAACCCTCCTAAGAAATATGCATGGATCTTCAAAACAAATTCCCAAAATTGAATGTCTCATTTCCACATTTTAAGTTCATCACCTTTCTGGGAGATGGTGGGTATCATTCTTAAGTTCTTTGGGTTTTAGTCCTCTGGCCCCCCCCATGGTTTTGATTGAACTCATCAGAGTTCTTAAGTCTTTAAAAGTATTTTTTCTTTATGGTGTAATTATTTTACAAGTTGTACTAATTTTACTCACTTTGTTCTGCATCAGTTTAGAGAGATCTTCCCAGTTTCCTCTGAAATTGTCATTTTTATCATTTCTTTTTTTAAACCTTTACCTTCCATCTTAGAATCAATACTGTATATTGGTTCTAAGGCAGAAGAGCGGTAAGGACCAGGTAATGAAGGTTAAGTGACTTGCTCAGGGTCACACAGCTAGGAAGTGTCTGAGACCAGATTTGAACCTAAGACCTCCTATCTCTAGGCCTGGCTCTTGCTCCACTGAGCTACCTAGCTGCCCCCCCAGTTTCATGATTTCTTAAAGCTTACATTCCATTACATTTATGGAGTCTTATTTAGCCATTCCCAATAGTTGGGAACCCCTAAGCTTTCAGTTTTTGATTATTAAAAAAAGAGGCATACCTGCTCTTTGTGGTGGCAAAAAATTGGAAAATGAGGGGATGTCCCTTGATTAGGGAATGACCGAACAAATTGTGGTATATGATGGCAATGGAATACTATTGTGCGGTAAGGAATGATGAGTAGCTTGATTTCTGTATGAACTGGAAAGACCTCCATGAACTGATGTGGAATGAAATGAGCAGAAGCAGAAGAACATTGTATACAGAAAGCGAAACATTGTGGGACGATCACATGTAATCGACTTTGCTACTAATAGCAATGCAATGATCCAGAACAATTCCAAGGAACTTAGGAGAAAGAATGCTATGCATACCAAGAGAAATAACTGGGAGTAGAAACAGAAGAAAAACATATATTGTATAACTTGTTTATATGGGTATGCGATTTGGATTTTTGGTTTTATAAAGATTATTCTATTACAAAAATGAATAATATGGAAATAGGTATCAAGTGATAACACTTGTTTATAACCCAGTGGAATTGCTGGTCAGCTCCGGGAGCAGGGAGGGAAAAGGAAGGGAAAGAAAAAATCATGTAAACATGGGAAAATATTTTAAAAATAGAGATAAAATTTATTTAATTTTTTTAAAAGGGCATGGATTTTTTCCATTCCCAAATGTGCATTCTTTTTATTTTAATTTTTTAAAAGTTTTTATTTTGAATATTTCCCCCTAGTTACATATTTCATGTTCTTTCCCTCTCCCCCAAACCCCCCAGCCCCGCATAGCTGACACACAATTATACTGGGTTTTACATGTATCATTGATTAAGACCTAATTCCATATTATTGATAGTTGGACTAGAGTTATTGTTTAGTGTCCACATCCTCAATAATATCAAAAGGGCATAATTTTGAAGACATAATTCCAAATTGCTTTCCATAGTGCCTGGACTATTACAGTCCTCCCGGCGGTGTGTTGTTATGCCTGTTTGCACACAGCTCCTCTAGCATTTGTCATTTTCCTCTTGTCATCTTTGCCAGTCTGTGATGAGTGTCAGGTAGAACCAAAGAGTTGCTTTTGGATGCATTTTCCTAGCTATTTTCTTGGCTTTTTTTAAACCCTTCCCTTCCATCTAAGAATCGATACTGTGTATTGGTTCCCAGGCAGAAGAGTGGTAAGGGCTAGGCAATCGAGGTTATGTGATTTGCTCAGAATTAAGTAACCAGGAAGTATCCGGGGTCAGATTTGAACCTATGACCTCCCTTCTCTACACCTGGCTCTCAATCCATTGAGCTACCTACCTGCCCTCATCATTTTTTCATATGCTTGTTAATTGCTTGGATTTCTTCCCTTGAAAACTGCCTGTTCATGTCAATCCACAGATTGATACCTATTTTCACAAATGTTGACACTGTCTATGTTGTGTAATACAGGCAGAATCATACCCTAATATACTCAGTGGCATATCCATTGTTTGTTATGTTGTTACAGTGATGCATTTCTAGTAATTGCTTATTTGAATAACTAGATATAACAAAGCCCGGGAACTTTTTCTGTATCAGCGTAAGTGAAAGAGGACGAGATGGCAAGGGTACATCTCTAGCTATTCCCATGTCCTTCCATCTGTTTAGTATATAACTCTTGACCACTAAAGCCTATGATGTTTTGTTACTTTTTTTGAGTTGTATAGGTGGTTTTGAAAATTCAGGAAGGTTTCTGACTTAGATTTGGGGGAACATTTTGAAGCAGGTAGAGGTGAAAGGTAAGTGCATTTATGGTAGAACAAAATCGATTTCCCCCTCCCCCCCATTCTCCTCCCATTGGGTAGGATATGTGTGAAGCAGCACATTATCACATGCAGGTAATTGCCCTGATTTGATCAAATTCTAGAAAAGCCAGTTGCTCTATTATTTCTCATTGTTGAGACAGCCTTTGTTTTAACTAAAACAACAAAGACTTTTTTACTGAGTGACACCTGTGGGGACTTAAGCATAGTTTTGTTATTTGGAACCCATTGTTGTGATACTCATTAAAAGAGATTCTTACTGCCATGTTTACATTCAGCATTTCCAGACCAGTCCACACAGCCTTCTTAGATAATGGACTATTCTTTCAGAAGTGACAGCAATCCTGGTATCTAGTCATTAACAGGGTGTAGTGGAAGGACTTTGTGCTTTGCATCAGAGAGACCTGAACTGCATCGCTTCTCTTTTAGGGAAAGAGAGAGCCTGTGATCCAGGCACCAGCTCGCTCCATACCCTTGAGTATCCTTTTTTGTAAAATAGGACTGACACCTTACACATGCACAGAATAACTGCACCACAGAGTTATCGTTAGGAAAGGGCTCCATTACTATTCGTGAGGTACCTATTTGGTTAAAATAGAGCTTTTTGTGCTGCTTCAGATCCACCAGCTCATGGTAATAGTGAAAGCTTATGTAACCCTCTTCCCTAAAGAGGGCACTGTGGCCCTTGGGACATTCTGGCCTTTTCCTTTGTGGCTGCCACTGACAGTGTTCCTTTGGGTCAGAGAGTGCTATGAATAATATTTTCTAATGGATGTGTTGTAATTGGATCCTCACTGAATCCAATTTTTTGACTGATAGGGGAGAATGTGCAGCTGCTTGTGTGAAGTGTGGATGAAAACGAGGTTTTGTCTGTGTGTCCACAGTCACTAAAAGACCCTTGTCCAGTTTTGTTGTCTAGTCCTCTAAATAGCAAGACTAGAAAATATCAGCTCCTCTGTTCAAGAGCTGTGGTTGTTGGAATTGTCTGATTTCTGGACTTCCATTTGACGTTTCTGGTTCTGTAAGGACTCCTCAAAAATTGTTGGCATGTAAAAGGGCTCCCTGTGTCTTTTTTTATGTGTGCATAAATGTAAAATGAGTATGTGTGCATTGCTCACTTGTGATTGCCAGTAGTTTCACTGTGCATACTATGCATAAAGCACTTCTTGCACCTTTGGTGGAGGACAAAAGGCAAATGGTAATGTTACTCCTCAAACTCTGTTCGTACCCTAGGGACACGATGATGAAGTGTTCGTTTTGGAAGCACATCCATTTGACCAAAGGATCATGCTTTCTGCAGGACATGATGGGAACATTTTTATTTGGGACCTTGAACGAGGAACCAAAATTCGAAATTACTTTAACATGGTGAGAGAACCTGGGGTTGCTTAAAATCTTGGTTTTAAATAATTTAAGTACTGATTTCTATTACAATGTATATAATAAAAGGGTTATAGAAGAGGCCTTGGCACTACTTAAGGTGTACTCGTTTCCAGATGAACTATAGACATTTTTCAAGTAAGTAAAAAAAAATAAAAGCATTAATTGTTTTTTATATGATTATGAAGATAAAAAAATTTTAGGCTACCTCTGGGTAAATAAGCATTTTTATTCATTGTGCACATATGTTTAGCTATCTTTCTTAGACACTCATCTTAGAATCCCTCAATTTCCACCATAAAAAAATATGTTTTTAACTACCAAAATGTATGAATGTTTGACCAGAAAGAAAGATGGGGAAATAATGAAAGTGATAGCTGTCTGAGAGCTCATATGTCATTCGGAATCCAGGCACCTTTGTGAGAAGAGGAAACATTCCTATGCCCCTGTGGTGAATTTTTATAAGAGACTGTGAATAACAATTGCATTGGATGGAGTCACTAAGGGATGGGTTTTCATCTCAGTACTTGGAGGGATTTTTAAATTGAGATTCATTGGTTTTATAACTAAAATATATGACAATCAATAATCAATACATGTCGGTTAAGAGACTTGTTTTGGTATTTTGTGATTTACTTAAAAAAACAAACTTTCCCCTCAAGTTAAGTCAAGATGTTATTAGCAAACATTGTAATACCTAGGCTGATTAGCATTATTTCCTTTTCAAAGGGAGACTTCGGACAAATCTGAGGAAATTAAGAATGATTATTTTCTCTTTGTGCCAATCAGTCACAGGTAGAAAAAAAACTTTGGACATCACCCCGTTTTAAAGTTTTAAAGGCTTTTTTTTTATTTTGTTTTGTTTTAAAGTTTTAAAGCAATCATAAGATCATTCCTTGTTCAGTTGTCATGTCTGTGACATGACATCAGTAGGATTTGTGGTGTTTCTCTTAATAGTAACCAATTCATTTGTGTCTAAAGTGGATCTTAGAAATCCCAAATGGAATTCCTCTTCTGACACTAGCCAAGCTTGCTTGTGAATAAATAGCATAGGGCTATTGATAATAACTAATTCACAGGAGGCTTTTATTTTGAATAAAATGCAGAAAGGTTTTAAACATTTCCATTTAATAAAATACTTGATGACTTGAAAGATTGTCAGCTGGGTCTGATGTCAAGAATCGTGGGTTTGAAGTCCAGCTCTTGACACTTGCTAACTTTGTGTGAACACAGGTAAGTAACAACCCCTAAGTCTCAGGGATTTTATAGAGAAAGACACTAAATTTGGAATTAGAAACCTCCTGGGTTTATATCTGGGCTCTAGTTTGGGCCAGATGAGTTACCTTTCCTCAACTTTAGTCTCCTCATTGTTAAAATGAAGTCATTCTACTTAGTAATGTGTAAGGTTCTTTCCAACTCTAAAACTGTAGGGTTCTCTGATTTACTGCTTCCTCTATTTAGAATTATACCCAGATTGATAGCCATAGAGCATATTGGATCGCTGATGAATTTAAAAACATATTAACAAAAACCTCACGGCATACTGGGCCTGAGGTCTAATACTGGTAGTTGACTAGCTTTGTGGCCCTGGGTAAGTGACTTCATCTCTGTTTGCCTCATTTTCCTCATCTGTAAAGGGTGGGGAGAGGGGAGGAGGTCATAATACTACCTACAGAATCTAATAAGATAATAATTATATTACATTTAGCACAACTACCTGACACATAGTAAGTGCCATATAAATGTTAGCTGTTGTCATTATTGTAGTTAGCATTTTAAAATTCATTTTTGATTGCTTTTTTGTGTTTCAGATTGAGGGCCAAGGCCATGGTGCTGTGTTTGATTGCAAGTTCTCACCAGATGGGCAGCATTTTGCCTGTACAGATTCTCATGGACATTTGCTACTGTTTGGTTTTGGATGCAATAAAGACTATGAAAAGGTTAGGGTTTTTTCTTCCTATTTTTGTCTTGGAAATATTTTTGAGGGTTTTCTTCAGGTGAGCCTTTTTGGATTCTAAATGATAATTGTGAGTTGCTTTTAATATACAGAATGAAGAAATTGCCCCTTGAAAATTAATATTAAACTGTAGGGATGATATATTCCTAATAATAGGTTGTATAAGAATTCTCTTGCTGAAAGAACAAGAATCTGACCCCTCTCCTTAGCACACAAAAAAGTGCTCTTTAGACTGAATTTTCTCTTGGGTCACTTTGAAGGTCTTCATTATTATTTCCTTTACCTGTTTGTGAACCCGGTTTTGAATTCTGCTGTGAGACTTCAGCAAGCACTTAAACTCTTGAGTGACCCAATTTCCCCATCTATAAGATGTGGTAGTTGGGTTAGAGCAGTGATGGCACACCTTTTAGAGACTGAGTACCCAAACTACAACCCTTAAGCTGTATGTGAGGACCAACCCCTCCGCTTTACCCCAGCCAGGAGAAGGGAGGAAGAGCTGCTATTGGGCTGCTGGGTAGAGGGGAGAGTCATGTGAAAAATGTCTTCAGGCATGCATGGAGAAGGAGAGGGGAGCAGCCCCCCTCTGGCATGTGGGTTCTCTCCAACAAGGGGTTAGAGGGTCTCTGAGATCCTTTCCAATGTGATAGCTATGATCCTGCTGACCTTTGAAAGTAATTCTTTCAACTTAGTTTGTTATAATCTGTGTATTTCACTTATAACCATAGATTCAGAAGTTATATAGTTTTACCACCTACCCTGTGCTTTGTGTGGGAGTGTCAGTGGATTTGAACTCTAAAGTGAGTTAGTGATTCTAATGTGGGGAAGGGAGTAGAGAGATGTTTTAGGCTTGTGCATGTGCAAAAAGGTGGAAGGTTGTGTACATGAAATTAGTCTAGAAATAAAAGAAAGGGGAGCCAGCTTTTGAAATGCTTTAAATGACAAAGGAGTTAGTTTATATCTTACTCCTGAAGCTTAAACAGGAGAGTGACCTGATCACACCTGTGCATTAGGAACATCCTTTTGACAGCTGTATGGATTATAGATTGGAGTAAGGAAAGACTAGAGATCAAGATACTGATGAGAAGCAAGAGGACCTAAACTTCAGTGGTGGCTATATGAGTAGAAAGAAGGGGACAAATAAACCTAAGCAATAGTGTCGAGATTTGACAACTCTTTGGATAGGAGGGGAAGGGCTGACACAATTCTGAGATGATTAGATAATAACCAAGGTGATTAGAAACAGTGATACTCTTGGCAGAAAGAAGGGAAGTTAGAAAGAGAATTAAGATTTATCGTGAATAATTTTGAAATGTCTGTGGGATTCGGAGTTGGTCATCTGCAATGAGATGTTAATTAAACCCATGGGAACAGATAGATTGACTTAAAGAGAGAAGAAAAGGAGGCTGGGGCATCATTCAGGGGTTAGGATACACATGGTAATCCAGAAAGAAGGCCTAGAAGAAGGGGTCAAGGCAGATAAAAGAATCAGGAAGGAGGAGAGGATATGCGAAGGATGATAGTTTCAAATTTTGTTAAAAGGTTATTAACAAGAGGCCAGAGGAAAAGCCATGAATTTAGGGATTAAGGAATTGTGTTGGAGACAGGAGTCTCATTTAAATTTTAGATCGGAAGCAAGATGCACAGCATTAAAGGGATGAGATGACCACTTTTAGGGGAGAAATTTGCCTGTGGTCCTTTGAGGAAGGCAGGCCACAACCTCATCTCCCTTTCTTTATCTATAACATGACAGGATTGGACTTGATGATCTTGACCATCCCTTCCAGCTCTAAATCTTGGGATCCTGAAGTGCAGGACCATTATTCCCTGGATGTTATAATCCTACTGTCTTAACATCTCCTCCCAGCCTTGGCTCTTTTCTTCTTTAGCTAAATATTCCTACTATCTCCCGCACTTCTTGACTTACAAAAGTCATTGTCTTCTGGCTTGCTTTGCGATTTGTCTCCCCCTTTTTAAAGAATGGCTCCAGAAATTGGACATTGTACTACAAATGTCACCTAAAGATTATATGTTGTTCTTTGTACATGAAAAGAATTTTAAATAAAGCTATGTCCTAGGTTTGTGGAAAAGAAATGCTTGGAGACAGTTTCATACCAAACCAGAGAAGTATGCTGAGAGATGAAATGTTTTGTTTTTAAAAATTAATATTAATTGGAACAGCTAGGTGACTCGGTGGTTTGAGAACCAGACCTGGAGATAAGAGATCCTGGGTTCAAATCTGGCCTTAGACACTTCCTAGCTGGGTGACCCTGGCAAGTCACTTAACCCCCATTGCCTAGCCCTTACTGCTCTTCTGCTTTGGGACAGATAGATAATATTGATTCTGAGACAGAAGGTAAGGGTCTTAAAAATTATTATTAATGTAATTATTTTCCTTAGACTTATACATTTTAAAATAATTAATGAGTGTATTTACTCTTAATCAGTGTTTGAATATAGAAAAAAGGCAAAACTGCAAAATCATTAAATAATTTATTGCTTAATATGGTTTTATTTTATCACTCATAAGGATTTGGGAAACAGGTGACAGAAATTAGGGTCTTAGGAATGGTCCCAAAATCTATGGGACATTTTCAAATCTGATGGCCTTTTTTTTTTAATCTCATCCTCATTCCGTCAGTGGTACTGCCTAGCATTTCTATTAATCCAATTGCCCAATGTTGTTGTTACCTTTGATGCCCCTCTCTCCCTTGTCCTGCATAATCAGCACTCACCAAATCTTTTCATTTCTCCAGCCACGATATTTCTTATAACTGTACAAGCCTTAGTTCAAGTGATCATCTTGCCTATTATTATAACAACCTTCTCGTTGGTTTCCTGGCCTCATATATTTCACTCTAATGCATCTTCTTTCATACATCTGTTTAAGTTATTTTCCTAAAGTGCGGCTTCTTTCTTGTAGTATCAAGCATGAGCTCCTTTGTTTTCCTTAAAACCCTTCACCATGCTTTCCCTTTCTAACCATATTGTATACTTTGCTCTCCTTCCTGTACTTTCCAGTGTGGCCAAAATGGCCTTGCACTTGATATCTGCCTCTTAAAATCTCATGTTTCTTTGGAAGCCCTGTTCATGTGGCATATTTCCCATGAAATCTCTTGCTCCCCTCTTCTCCTTCCTTATTTCCTTTGTTTGTTCACCTCCTGCCTCATCCTTGAAAGCAAGGATTGTTTGATTTTGACCTTTGTGTCCTTAGTGCTTAGTACAGTCCCTTATTATGTATGATAGGCACTTAAGAAATACTTGATTGATTGGCCTGGGGTTTTCAGAGGCTGAAAATGGAAACGGGGTGCTTAGTTTGGAATGAACTAAAATGCTTCTTTATAATGTATTTCTATATTAATTTTTCTATTATCTCTTATCAAGATTCCAGATCAGATGTTCTTCCATACTGATTATCGACCCCTTATTCGGGATGCTAACAACTATGTACTGGATGAACAGACTCAACAAGCCCCTCATTTGATGCCTCCCCCATTCTTGGTGGATGTGGATGGCAACCCTCATCCTACACAATTCCAAAGGCTGGTACCAGGACGGGAACATTGTAAGGATCAGCAGCTCATACCACAACTGGGATATATTGCAAATGGTATGGGAACTCCGAAATTTGTATTAGAAATGATTATCTTACTAACCCATTCAAAACTCATGAATCCCTGCCAGTGATCGTTTGTTACTGATCTTCCTGTGCTACATTAGTGCTGTGCTTTACCTTGGCAGTGGAACCTGGGGCATGGGAGTGGGAGCAACAACACAAATATCCTTTCCCAAGGTATAGCAAATATAATGACTTCCTTCCCTAAGAATATTAACCATAGACTTGTGCTGCTCTCTGCAGCATTCACTTCCAAATAGAGTTCAAAATGCTGCCTCCAGCAGAGCTCTTGTAGTATCTTACAGGTTTTAATCTTTCCTTTAACCAAACGCTATTACCAAAAAAAAAAAAAAAAAAAAAAAATAAGGTAGCATTCACATAGCACTCTAAAGTTTGCAAGAAGTATGTTACGGATATTATCTCGTTTGATCCTCACAATAACCCTGGGAGGGAGGTGCTGTTATCTCCCGTATTCCAAGTGAGGCAACCAAGGCAGACAGAGCTTAAGTAACTTTCCCAGAGTGAGAATACTAGTAAGCCTCTGAGGCCCCACTTGAACCTGAGACATCTTGACTGCAGGTTCCGCACTCTGTCCAGTATACAACCTGATTGAAAATTGATCTGTGAGTTTTAAGTAGAGAAAAAGAATTCCCAGGCCTCAGTCCAGAAATGGCTAAACTGTCCGTCCTTTGAACCTTGAAACTGAGATTGATGTTGAAGGATTTTTCTAGTTTTTTAAGGTGAGAGACAGACATGTAATTTGGGAGAGGAAGGGACTCTGTAGCAACCCAACCTCCTCCCCATATCCCAACATGATATTTCTGGGAGAAAAAAGAAGTCCTCACCCTTTACTATCCCCTTATCCTTGTCTCTGGTAATTTCTAAAAACAATTTCTTTCTGCTGGTTGTTATAGACTACTGTATGAAAAAGAAATATTCCAAAGGACTTAATCATGTCTTTCAAAGACAGTCATACACACTAAGATACAAAATAATCTAAATAATTTCAAATGATCAGAGTTTCTTTAAGAAGAGACTTCATTTTCTCTTTACTCTGTCATTTGGTTATAAAAGCAATTTTGAAAATATGTTCCTCACTATTTGATCGGTGGAATGTCCTATAGGATAAGAGAATGAAGATAATGTATCACATTTGCTTATTTGAGTTCTTTTCTAATTGGCTGCATCTTTTCAACTGTAAATTTTAAAAAAATTCTGTAGATATGGGTTTGCTTTATTATATTTTGAGTTCTTGCTAAGTGCTTCAGAGTTTTTGATAAGTCACCCAAAGAGGAATTTACATATGGCATCTTGAATAGAGTTCGGTTTTTTAATGTTTTATTTTATTTAAGAGAATGTCTAGAATGTAACTTCTTGAGTACAGAGACACCCCTCCCCCCCCCCCCTTTTTTTTTTTTTTTTTGGTCTTTGTGTCCTTAACACATAGGACATCACCTTTTAGTGGCTTAATAAATGATTTTGCTGATTTTGTTGAATGCTTATTTTGATGGTGTCATGTGTGCGTTTTTTTGTTTTTTGTTTGTTTGTTTGTTTGTGTTTTGTTTTGTTTTTTGGTTTAATTAAGGTGATGGTGAAGTGATAGAACAAGTGATTGGTCAACAAACCGTAGATCAAGATGGACATATTCTTGATGGAATGATCAGGGAACTGCAGAGAGAGCAGGACTTAAGACTGTTTAATGAAGAAGGAAATTCACTTAATCATAGACCATATTCTCTAAATGGAGGTATGTAGTTATAGTTATCATGTTGAATTTTCATACTTTTAGTCATTTAATTTCCATGGGACCTATTGTGATGGAGGACATTTGTAAATTATTTCCAAATTCTTACTACTGTTGTAATGTACGTAGTATGTTGTATATAGTGGTTTTGTAACGTAGGTAGTAGTACAATAGTTTCAACCTTTTTTTTTTAACATGTGGACAAGAAAAATTAAATTTCCCATTAGATTGTAAGCTCCTCGAGAGCAGGGGTACCTTTCTTTTTTATTTGTATCCCCAGCCCTTAGCAGGATGCCTGCCACATAGGCATTTAAATTTAATAAATGTTTACTAACTAAAAAGGGGGCATAAAATATTTAAAACAGTTTCAGAAGAATTTTTTTTACAGCATTCATTTTTTAAAATACTTTCTAGCTTGATAACAATTCTTTAGACAGAAGAGCAATAAGGGCTAGGCAAATAGTGCTAAGTGACTTTCCCAGGGTCACACAGCTAGGAAGTGTATGAGGAAGATTTGAACCCAGGTTCTTCTGACTCCAGGTTTGGCTCTCTTATCTGCTAAACCACCTAGCTGCCCCATAACTTTAATTTCCAGGGCTTTAAAAATTTCCATTCCATGTTTGTCTCATATCGACAGATTACAGTGTAATGGATTCTTCATTCTCTTTCCTGTGTTTTAAGGTACTTTTTTCAACTTTTGTATTTTAAACCAAATTTACAAAAGTCGAATATTGAAGAACATATAGTATGATTTTGGGGAAATGTAGAGTCTACTGCTCAATTGATTTTTCATTTGCTCCTTTTTAATGATTGAAAATAGCATAATAGCTCTACTGTTGTTATCATGTGTTATGTCTTTTCCCTAAAATATGATGAAATGTGTTTAAGGTATCAGTATTATATTCATATTAGTACTTCTATATATCTGATGTGTGAAATAAGTAGCAAAAAATATCTTTGTTTTGAAGTTGTACTACTTCTTATCTGGCAATTTTGGAAGGGTTAATTTTTTGCTGTGCTGACATAATGAGGATGTATCATTTAGGTAATCTGGTCTCTTGTGGCCAGAAAACAAATGAAAATAATTTAGGTTGAAGCAAGTCATATTGTATTAGGCCCATGTCTTGACTTGGGCAGAGGAAGTGTACACACACATCTCTTACAAGTGACATAGAAATGAGTCATTACTTCAGATCATTTGGAGCTATATAAACCCAGATATACTTGCTAAATCTAGCTCAAGATTAGTAATATGTATTTCTCTTTATAAAGTTTCGATCAGACCCTTGATTTAGTACCCCATTAATCTAATTCTTGCCTTTGAAACATGTTCTTGATTATGTTGTGAAATAGTAGTAGAAGATATCAAAGGGCCATCATCTTTGTCCACAGTTAGTTTTTCTTTCTTATTTTCTAACTAGAAGTCGTGGGGGAATACCTGATCACTTTCTGTAACTTAGAATTAGATTAGAGAGGTTAGAGACCTTTAAAGTCATCTAAACTCATCCCTTCATTTTATAGGGAAAGAAACTGAAACCTATAGTGGGGCTCACTAACAAAATGTTTTGCCTAAAAGTCATGTAGGTAGGTAGTAAGTGGCAGAGCTGGAGTTTGCATCTAGCTCCTCTGTTTCAAAATCCAACTTACTCTGCCTCCCTTTTGTTAGAGTTTCAAAGAGCTCTTTACCTTATGAAAAAATTCACTGCTGAAAAAAGTCACTGAACGGTGAGTGACAAGGATCACTGCTCTAAATAATATCTAATTTCAATCAGTCCTGACTTATTAGGAGTAGAGATTTTCGCTTGGCTAGTATGGCTGTATTCCTATTCAGTTTTAAAAGATTGCTTTTTTATTCATCTTAATGCTACTGGTTATGCATTGCTCTTTCCTCCCACATTCTAACACATAGATAGATATCAGTGTCATCATCAACAGCATTTTAGGACTCTACATTTCATTTTCAGTTCTCTTTGAAAATGTTTTGGGAACTTTTTAGGGAATGCGTTATATTTCCTTGTTTTTCAGCTCTGAGAGGTCCAAATATGGACCTGCCGCCTTCATCTAGCGGATTCCGACCCATTAGCCAGACTCATGGTTCTTCTCGAAGTCAAATGGCCATCCAGAGAGATTTCATGTGGAGTCGAAGAGTGGTGGTCAATGAAATCAATCCCGGTATTGGTCGGTAAGTTATTAGTTGGGATCATCTCATATTTTGCTCTGAGTTCACTTTTTTTTAGTCAACCATCAATCCCAAATTACACTGTCACATGAAGTGATTCTTACTCCAGAGTCTATTAACATTTCATTAATCATAACTTTTTAATATTTATTTACATGCCATTCCACTTAATTATTCTTTGGTCAAATACTTTCTTAGACAGTGAAGCCTAGGTACAGGACAAGTCTAGCACAAGAAACAGTATATATAATCCCCAAATGCCATTATGACCAATCATTTACCACACCTTTTAATGTTTCCTTGATAGAGATATTGATTGCAAGTAAATTGGACACAAGCAATAGTATGTCTTTGTGGAACAGGTAAAGTTGAGAGATGGGACTCAGGTTATGAGTGATTAATAATTTGAATCCTCGGCTGTGTGAATAGAGCAGTAATTTCACCTTGATCTTATTCCCTTTCTTAGTCCCTTAGTCCTTTCTGTGGATCAGGCTCATATACCAAAACCATGTCCTGATTTAGCGTCCCAAAGCCATATGTAACATTCTGCACTCAGAGTCCAATTTGTCTCTATTAAGATGAGAGAGAGTGTGTTTCATCATCTCTCCTCTATCCTCTTCTATTCACTGATCCACTTAGCTGCCTTGGTTACACAGTGAGGGAAGTGTCTGAGGCTGGTTGTGAACTCACCTTTCCTTACTCCAGGTCCAGTGTTCTAACACTGGGCAACAGCTGCCTTTGGTCACAGCTACACTCACTAGTTATTAGTGTGTCTCTTCCCATAGCCCTTCAAAGATTGCTTCTATCTTTTGTCCCTTCTACCATTATGAGCACACATTGTTGTGAGTTCATTTTGACTTTTGACTTGTTTTCATTAGGGTACAAGAAGAGTTGCGGACTGCAAAGGGTGAAATAGAAATTAATCTTTATAGTTTTGAGAAGAAAAGGAAGCCATCTCATGCTATTCCAAGGGTAAGTATTTGTGGGATAATGGTTGTAGTATTCATTTTATTTGCATATAACCATTGCTTGAGGCAAGCTCTTTGTACATTGGGCTTTTGGAGGTTTGTTGTGCAAATGCCTAAGAGATATGAGACATAGGGATGTTTGTACTGGAGCAGTTCTCTTCTAGTTAGAAGACAGTGTTAACAGTTCTTTTTACTTGGCCCTGGTTATCCAGTTCCAGTGTATAGTTATGCTCTCATTTTTTGATCATATTCCTCAAATTACTCATTCATACCAGTTTACCATATCTTACCAGCGTCAAGCCCAATGATCTTGTTTAATTTTTTTTTAAAACCCTTATCTTCCATCTTAGAATCATTGGTTCCAAGGTAGAAGAGTGGTAAGGGCTATTTTATTCAAAGGCGAGTGTAGAAGTAGCATGGTAGAAAGAGCACCAAGCTTGGAATCAGGAGGACCTCGGTTCAAATTTTACCTCAGACACTAGCTATATGAACCTGGGTACGTCACTTAACCTTCTTTACCTAGCTCTTGCCCTTCTGTCTTAGACTTGATAGTAAGGGGCAGCTGGGTAGCTCAGTGGAGTGAGAGTCAGGCCTAGAGACAGGAAGTCCTAGGTTCAAACCCGGCCTCAGCCACTTCCCAGCTGGGTGACCCTGGGCAAGTCACTTGACCCCCATTGCCCACCCTTACCACTCTTCCACCTATGAGACAATACACCGAAATTAAGGGTTAAAAAAAAAAAAAGACTTGATAGTAAGATAGAAGGTAAGGAGTTTTTTTGTTTTTTGTTTTTTGTTTTTTTTGAAAAGTGATTGTTGTAGTCATTGAGAGTCCTTCCTTAGTACATGCAACAAGCCCCTTTGTAGTATTATTGAGAACTAATAAGCTGTACTTGTATGAATGGGCAGCCAACAAAGAGCCATAAGCGTTTGAAAGTTGCTTAGCCTGAAGGAAGACCTTAGAATAACTAGAGTGGAAAAAGAAGTAGGCATATTGAGTCCATAACGGACTCATAATTGCTAGGAAGTATTTTGGTGAATTAAAACCATTTTAGCTAACTTTCCAAAGAAATCATTCGACTCCCAGATATCCCTAGATCCTTGATGTCCATTATTTTTGTTTGTTTGTTTAGATCAGTGGCTCCCAAACTTTTTTGGCCTACTGCCGCCTTTCCAGAAAAAATATTACTTAGCGCCCCCTGTCACATACTGTCACCGCCCCCTTACAGTTATTCACCGCCCCCAAATGCACCTGTGGCCATCACCTCCACCCCTGGATCACTGCAGCACCCACCAGGGGGTGGTGGCACCCACTTTGGGAATCGCTGGTTTAGATTATTATTTTAACACCTTCATTTGGGTCTGAATTTTTATTGAGATAGAATTATGTTATTAAATTATTTCATAGCAATTTTATGTGCTCCTCTCAGTTAATCTCTTTTTCTTCTAATCCAAATTGTTAAAGGACAGAATGACCTAAAAAAGAGATGCCATCTAGAGAGGTTTTTTTGTTCACTTTGGAAATTATTTTTGAATATAGGAATAATGCCAACTATTTCCTTAACAACAAATACACTTCAGATTTTCCCTTGTTACCAATTTACAAGTCTTTTAAACTTGCTTTTGAAAAATGGTAATTTAAAATGGAAAGGAGCATAAATTTTCATAGTACTTCCATGATTGAGTATAAAAAAGTATTGTCTTTGGATTCAGAAGATCAAATCTTTTTATATTTAGTCACTATTCAGCAGTGGACTTGTTACCCAAATGTCCCTGGGACCCAGTTTCCTCCAGTGTAAAATGAAGATTTTGGACTAGATGGCTTTTGAGATCTTTTAGCCCAGGATCTTTGATATATGATCCTATAAATGTATATATGTTCAACTTTTCGTTCTTTATCCTTGGATCACCCAAAGATATGTGTCTCTTGCTTACTTCCTTTTGGAATAGAATGGTCAGTATTAGGGCCAACCTTGTTGGTGTATGGCAGTAGACCCCAAGTAAATTGGTGTCTTAATGTCTACCTTAGACCACAACCCAAAGCTGAATGATGACGAATGGTTTCTGGTTGTCCATAGTTTCAAACCATCTTCCCTCCATTTGCATATGTAATTTAGAATTAAATGTAATATAGTTTTTAGTTTTCTTTTTTGATTATAAAGTTTACAGAATGGTATTTTACTTGAAAGATCATTTTATGGTTTATTTGATGCAGATATATGTCCTGCTTTTTAAATGGGACCACTGAAATTTTTTAGATAACTAAAAATGCCTGCTTTCTTTTGAAAGTTACTTTTCTTTGAAAATGTTAAAGTCTCCAGTCTTGGTTTAATCATTTCTCATGTTTAGTCAGCAGAATACATGCTTGTAATCAGATCTTCAGATCTCCCTTTAATTTGATCATGAGACCCTACAAAGAAGAAAGCTTCAAGATTAAAATGAGCTATTGTGCTCCAGCTTCCTAAATTTATCTTAAGCATTCTCCTTTGTTTTGTATTTTCTTTTTCTTTTTTTTAAAACCCTTACTTCCGACTTAGAGTCAATACTGTGTATTGGCTCCAAGGCAGAAGAGTGGTAAGGGTAGGCAATGGGGGTCAAGTGACTTGCCCAGGGTCACACAGCTGGGAAGTGTCTGAGGCCTGATTTGAACCTAGGACCTCCTGTCTCTAGGCCTGGCTCTTAATCCACTGAGCTACCCAGCTGCCCCCTGTTTTGTATTTTCTTATAGAATTTGTTTTCATTCTGTAGTTGTTTGGGTTTGTTGATGTATTGAAATAACTGATGAAATTTAAATCTTTTTCATCCCCTCTCTTCTCTCCTCTCCTCTCCTCTAAAGAATGATTTTCAACCTGGTAGTGGACGTTCGTTACGAAGAACACAGCGGAAGCGCCAACATGCTTACCAAACACGCTCCACAATAGAGCATAATCCACAAGTATCAACTCAAAATGCAGTTGCCCAGGAAGAATCTGACAGCTCCTCAGAGGTTAGACATCCACGGTTATTATTCTAATTGATATGTTTATTAAATTTACATGTTTTCAAACTGTTTATATCTTGAGAGCCATTTATTTCCTATTTCTCTGTCATTTTCTGCCCCCAA
>NC_058136.1:38138794-38206043 GCF_016433145.1 Gracilinanus agilis | reverse complement strand
TTTGATAGGTTACAGCTTTGGATGAGACCTTGGTGTATCGTCATTAACTTAATTAACTTCTCCCTGATTCATGTCTCTCCCCCTCTCCGCCATGCTCTATACAATTGCTGAAATGATCAAGTTTGATCATGTCATTCACTTATTCAGGAAACTCCAGAGGCTCCAAAAAGAAATTCCTTTGTTTGGTATTTAAAGTCCATCTTCCCTTTCTGACTTTATTTTATATTATTCTCCCTTTTGCATTCTTTGCAGTCTTCCCATGCTGGCCGCCTGACTGCAAATCCATGCATGCGCCATCTCATGCCTCCTTACAATTGTGCTAATTATTCCCCCATTCCCAGAATGTACTTCCTTCTTGCCTCTGCTGCTTGGAATCCATGATTTCCTTCAGAACTCGTCTCAGATGCTACGCTACCTGTTACCTGACCTGATCGGTCCACCACTTCCCACCCTCCCAATCTTGCTATCACCTTCACTCCCAAATTCCCTTTTATTGTATTTCTTTCAGGACTGGCACTATTTCTTTTTTTTTGTCTTTATGTCCCCAGGGAGGGTCTAAAACAACGGCCAACACATTAGAAGTTTAATAAATATTTCTCAATTGTTTGAAATAAAAAGAGAATGCAGTCATACCACCACAGGGATGAGGGTGTGGGAAGGGAGGGAGGATGGGAGAGAGAGACAGAGAGACAGAGAGACAGAGAGAGAAAGAAATTTTGAGGCCTGGGTTCTAGTTTCGCCTCCACCCAAGAGCTTTGTGGCCTTGAGCCAAATCACTTCATATGAGTTATTGGACCAAATGATTCTCAAGGTCTAGAATGGAGAAAACAGGACCAAAGTGATTAATAGGGAGTTGAAAGCAAAGATTATATAAGAAAATGACAGAAGTACCTGATGAGTTCAGTTGGACTATGACTAAGCCACCAGACACCGTACAAAGTACCTCCCAACATACTGAAAGAACTGGGGGATACCATTACTGAGCAGCACAGCTATGATCATGGAGAAGTTGAGAGGTATCGAAGGGCTGATTTTCCAAACAGGTAAGATTGTAAAGTTTTCAAATTATAGAACTAATAGATTGACTTTAGTTACTGGTAAGATCCTAGACTCTACTGTTAGTAAGATGATAAGTGTTACCTTTGTGATTCTGGGCAAGAGTGATTTCTCTGTCCTCAATAACACTACTAATTTAAGTGAATTCCCTGTATTAATGGAATTACTGGTCATTTCTTAACAATTCCCACAAGGGAAAAGGATGGTCAATAGCCACTTAGAAAAGAAAGCTCTGATAATAAAGCTCCAGAGTAAGGATCTTGAAAAGCTTTTAGTATTCCTGTAAGGAAATAAGAAGTTGTAGGGCCTGGTAGTAGAACCATGGTTAGGTAGAATCAGAGAATACCTCAATACCTTAATGACGAACTTGATTTTCTTTTTTGGTTCTTCAAGTCTGATGGGATTCAAGTTCTGGCCTGGCTTAGAGCTGAACACAAGAGGGTGTTGATGAAGCACATACCTTAAAACAATCAAGGGAGTGTGGCATCTGGGGGACCAGAAGTATTCTTAAAAGTGACTCCCCTTCTCTAACCATGATAAGTCCAAGTGGAGAGGAGAAGGGTCCCTTTGTGGGGACAAGGCAAAGATGATAAAATCAAGAGGCATTACCTTAGAGCCCAGGGTGCTTGGCAGAAAGGACAAGATTGAAAGTAGGAAAATTTAAGTGGGGAATAGAATCTCCTTAGTCAAAGAAAGGATATTCATCCCAAGATAACTACTCTGTAAATTCCGATGGGACCAAGGCTCTTAAGCACATCAGTTTATGACTGCTTCTTGTGAAAGAAGTTGGACTTCAATGAGATAGCAGTATAAAAATCACTGAATCCAAAAATCTTGGTTCTGCTGCTTACTAAGTCTTTGATCTTAGTGGGTAAGTCACTTTGCCTTTTAGATAAAGGTCATCCCGATAGCCTCTTCTTACCTCTGGCTGTTGGTGTGGTTTGTGATACCTCAAGTCTAAGAATTCTTGGTTACAGCTTTGGTAAGAAGGACCTTAAGATAGAGATCATTAAAAGGGCTGCTGCCTAGATGGTGAGAGTCCTCGAAACCATGAGTTATGAGGTCACACTGAGGAAACTGGAGACGGTTAGCCTGGGGAGAGAGAATTTGGATGATAAAATATTATAATAGACATAGTTAAAATATTTGATCATTGAAGAGCATTGGGTAGGAGGCAGATTGGAGCTGAATGTAAAGGAAAACTGCCTGATAATTAGAACTATATGTATACCAAAGTAACACCCACCTTTTGGCTGTGGCACAAAATTTTTTTGGACATTGTGGCCTTTTGGGGGTTCTTTGATTCTATGATGTGCCTTTTAACTTTCTGGAGAGGCCGAGTTATAGAATAGAGCTTTCACATTAATGTTATTCCATCACATTGCTTTATTATCAGACTGTGTAGTTGATTATTTATTTGTGTCATTTATTGAGAATATTCTTATTTGATTAGAGGAAGGAACTGAAATGCATATGGTGTTAATAATTTATGACATGTGAAATCTATACAGTATGCATGTTTTCTCTTATTTGCATTTTTGTTTGTCTGGTAGATCCTTAACTACCCAAACAGTTTTTTGAATAGGACCAGAACCCTATCATAAGCATGTTAGAGGAGGAACGAAGGCGATACCTTAACAACTATGGATAGAAGAAGAGTTCCTGACCAGGCAAAGGATAGTGAGGTTCACAAAAGAGGAAATGTACAGTTTGTTTCATAAAATGCTAAAGCTTTTTTACAGATAGCCTTCATGCAATTAGAAGGGTTTCGGGGAACTGGGAAATAAGAGCTTTGCAGAAAATGTTTCCAATGAAGGTCTGATACCCAGGATGCTTAGGTACAAATATATAGTAGTAGAAGATCCTGAAGAGTCAAAAGGATGTGAATGGGTAGTTCTTTCAAAAAGCAAGTTATCAACACAATTGGAAAATATGTGGGAATAGCAAAACACCATGACAGTTTTTTTCTCTTCCTCCTCTGCCTGATTTTCCCACTTCTTTACTCCTATGCTTTAACTTTGGTGTTTTTTTTTTAAATCACAATGATATTTAATTCTTTTTTAATGTTTTGTTGATGCTTTTTCTCTTTTCATGGTCACTTCCCCAAGCCTCACTTCCTTTCTCTTCCCCAAACATACCTCGTAACAAAAGACAGCCTTGCAAAGCCAACCGTAATGCCAGCCTCGTCTGACAGCATTTCATGCTACACCTATAGTCTACCATTCCACTGTAAGATTTCTCAGGCTTCTGAAGTTCTGACAGAGTTCACCTTATTTTGAATTACTGTTTTAAAATGCTATATGCTCTACATTATATTCACTGCTTCCCTCAGTTTACAAGATTTTCCTCCCCTGGCTTGGGAAGTCTTGACATTTAACGTGTTTCATTTACTATAACGACTGGGCATGATATGTTGATAGACACAGATATTTTGAAAATAATGAAGTTTGAATTTAGGAAGTGGTATATGTGGGTTTGGGCTTGGGCTTGAGTTATACTTGGGATTGAAAATGGCATCATTTGCCTATTGGTATTGAAATTATAACTTGTGCTTAATTGTAGGCATATACTAAATCCAGTCACAAAGATGCATAGAAGAAATCCTACAAGTATTTCATTAGAATGTCACGTGATTCTCCTTGAACACAATTTGTTTAGTGTTGTGTTGTACCAGTCATTTCTGCTGTCACCCAATGTGTGTTCCCCTAAATTATCACTCTATACAAAATTGAGTAATAAAAAACAGGGAAATAGGGGGTTGGAGGAACAACACTCAGAAATTTGGACAGTAGCATTAAAAAAAGGATAGAAATCTTAATAAAAATGGTTAAGAAATATATAAACATTATAATAAATATTGGTAGCACTCAGAACTCCTCAGCCTGCCCTCTGATTCCCACAGAGCCCAAGCTAGCAAAATCTACAGCTTCTGGGGGTTTCAGGAGGCCCTGACTGAAGGAGTATGAACCAACCTTCCATTCCGCTGTTTCATTCCTCTCCCAAGCTGCACTCCAGACTTTCCTACCATGGCCAGCTTGCCCTTATTGCAAATGTGAAAGTGACCAACTTGGGAATGCCAAATTTAAAATCTTTAGTGAAATGTCAAATAGATCTGAGCTGCCCATGATCTTGATTGATTATCTCCAAATCTTGGTCATTTATCTCCTTCTAAGATGGTATTAATTAAGATGATGCCCTGAGAGCACATTCTCTAATCCCCTCCAAATACTATCTAAATAATAGAGTGAGACTGCCTCCTATCTCATTAGGCATTTCAATGGAAGCAAGAACAAAAGAGTTTAAAGACATTGCACTATAAGAATTGATCAAGTAACTAACTATTCAAGCAGCATATGTGTGATACTGTAAGAATAACCTAATTAGTGGGACACTAAATACATTTTTTCCAGTGTTCTTAACTTTGAGGTGAACTAAGCAGTATTCCAACCTGGTGTAGAAATGGATTTTCAGTTCTAATGCGAGAAGTTATAAGAGCATATCTCAAGCTTATGCAAACATGATTTTTAAAAAGCTGCTCTAAGAATGTGCTCTCAGAATCCAACAAAGCCTAGTCATTTGTTAAAATATTATATTAAAAATGTTAGACACCAGTTGAAGAATCTCAAATCATTCGTTCAATCAGCTAACCCAATAAATGTGGTACTTAACATTGAAAAAGACACTTTACTTATAAGTGGGCATCTTTAGAGTTGCAGCTTGGGAGTGATTGTGAAGTGGTAAAGTTTTCTATGTTCTCAGTGTTTCTCATGAAAGAAATCCCACATAAGCAAACATGAAACTGCATCACACTCCAGATGTTCCCTAATATACCAGTCACATTGGAACAAATTGGAGTTTTCAAAACACGGATTACAGCAGAACTGACCATGCTACCCTAGAAGAGACAGTGAAGACTTGATTTCATTTTGGTTGCAGGAGGAGGAAACTGGAGGCACTAGTGAAGCATCTGGAGATGATGTTGTTGCTGAGTGGCAAATGGAAAGCTCTTCCAGGTACTTGTAACTGTGTTTATCCAAATTCTTGTTGAATTTTGTTGAAGATAAAGTCCTGAAAGTTTCATGAATCTGCTAAAATGCAAATTAAAAGAGCATGTGGCTCACCATTCCACAGAGATACCTGAATCTTAATTCAATCTCAACAGACACCTTGGTAATAATAATACTCTATTTATTTAGAAAGTCTCATCTGAATTATTTCAGCAACCAATCACACTGCTGCCATCTTTTCTTCTTTTTTATCCAAAAAGCATCTTACCTCAAATAATTTTAGTATTTCAATAATGATTTTTCTCTATGCTGACACAAATGGCCATCATGTAGACATTTAAAAACGAACGTATCACATTTAAATGTGAATCAGACAGTTGCTTTGCATTACTAAGATCTTTGTACGTTTGTTTTATTTAGTGATTCATCCAGTGATTATTCCGATTGGACAGCAGATGCCGGAATTAATCTACAGCCTCCAAAGAGACAAACCAGACAGACAACACGGAAAATATGTATCAGCTCTGAGGAAGAGAATTTGAAGGATACTAAATCACTGGAAGAGAAGAAAAATAAACCAAAACAGACAAGAAAAAAGGTCTGTAATTTGAGGACTGAATTTTTTTTGGTCTTTCATATGTTTTTAATACTGAAAGACTAAATATTTAAAATTCACTTTGTGATAACATCACTAGTTTTAGAGAGTGTTTTCTTCCTATCTCAAAATGCAGTTATTATTCTTTATGTTGTTTCAAGTTGTCATGCAGAATTATAAAGTATTTAGTGGAGCAAATCTTATCTTTAGGAGGAGGGGGAGAGAGAGAGAGAGTTTTGACCTCTATGTAGGAAAGGTAAGAAAAAGTAAATGGTATGTTTAATATATAACTTCAGTGACAATTTTACTTATTTTTAGTTTTCCCTGGTGATAAGGTGTGATCTATCTATTTCTTTGAATCTAAAAGACTGTAGTTAAGAATACTATTGCCTATTTGATAGATTGAGGTCTAAAATGACCTAAAATATTGTGGATTGCCTTTGATCTCATGCATTGTTATAAAACACTAATATTTATATTAAAGACACAGCATTTATTTCAAAATAATTAATATTTCTTGATTCATTTTGAGTGGCACCTGAAAGCCTAGTATTATCAGCAAAGCTTTAGTTAAAAGTTCCAGAAAGATAATGTTTAAAAGTGAAATAAATGTGTTGAGCTACATTATGGACCTGATAATGTTTAGCATTCGATATCTGTTATTGTCCTTGTATTTATGACCATTGATGTCTCAATTTTATATTTAAGAAACCTAGTGCACTGCCTGCCGTAACAGGTGAACCCAGTGAAGAGTGGCTTGCACCCCAGTGGATCTTAGACACCATCCCACGCCGTTCTCCATTAGTTCCACAGATGGGAGATGAGGTAATTCTTGATTTGCTTGCATGGTCATGAAAACTAGTCATTATTTGCTCTAGCAACTTAACTTCTAATGGTTGAATTGAGAACATATTTGTAAGTGCACACGAGAACAACGGAAGAGGCAGAAAGACTTACAGGAAGCTTTGAATGTTACATGGTGAATTTCCAGAGAAAAGCAAGAGATGACAGATTTGTGTACAGTCCTTTTTTCTTTGTCTGAAAATACCCATTTGGTGTTAGTTTACAATAGTTGTTTTTTTTTTTAAAAGAAGCTATTACAATTTGACCCGAATATAGGTCTTAATTCTGGAATGTTGGAATTTTACAAAATATCATAAACTTAATTAGAGAAGCACTTAAAAACTAAAACAAAAAACCCTTCTTCTGGTTGGACATTTTATTGAATAACTTAATGAAGAAAATTAACCATATTCATAATTGACTAGTACAGAATTAAATGAAATCACTCTTAATTTCTTAATTTCTTAATTTCTTTATGAAAATTGTCATGTTAGCACTCAAGCACCAGAAGGCTTCTCTAAGAAGTTTCTCCATCAAAAAAAAGAAATGAACTCTTAACTTAGATCAAAAAAGTGACTGATTACTTGATGTGGTTGTTATTTCTGAATTCATTTTCATTATATAGTTAGATCAACTGATCAGAGCAAAGGTCAAATTCAAGACTAAATTGGATGAAAGACTAAAAATTAAAAAAGCACTACTTACTATCTCATTTGAACAAGCTGCTTTATCAATGCTATACCTATTATTTTCTAGGTATTTCATAATTATTGATTGATTCTGAAAAATGAGAAATAAGACAAGAATCAAGGCTAGCTTTATCACCATTTCTTTGACAAATTTCACTGATTAATCTTCCAAAAGAGACCAAAAGAAACCTGAGAATCCACTTAAACCAGAAAACACGTTTCCCTGTAAATAAGAATGGCAGCTAAGTATTTACCAGTTGCAGCTACAAACTCAGCAGTCGGGAAGAGAAGTCTAGAAACTTTAATGTTAATGTCAGCTAAGCCATTGTACCCAAGAACATAAGAGAACAACAAACTGATGTCCCAAATATATCTAGAGGAATTGGTCACGTCACCAGTAGTGATGTAAGAAGCACATTTGGGCCTATGCCGTTTTGCTAGACTGAAGTGGAAATCACATTCAAGGAAGTCAGCTTTGGTAAAGAAGCTGAACCTGACCCACAATGCACAGAATATATCCCTCCTTGAGAGAACATATTTCAAGTCACTTAGGGATTGATTTTAAAACTATTTCAAAGAGGGGTGAATTCCAAAAGAACTGGCATGATCATGGTAGTAATACCCTCAAAAGTGGGTAACTGCTGACCCATACGCCTCTACTTCCTTTAAATTTTGAATTCTGTTCTTTTAGTTTATTTTTAATTTGGAGGGTAATGCAGTTCCAAACTGTGTTGGTCCTCATATTAAAAAATAAAAGTAACACTTAAAATTTGTCCTTAAAAATCCATATTCTCTACATAGTTCCTTTAGTTCTATAGTATACTGATTTTCCGTACTGGGCAATTGACATCCTTTACTCAACTCTTCTCTCTAGTTTTCCTATATGTGAGTAAAACCTCATCACCTTTTTTTTTTATTTTTTTATTAGGAATGTAGTAAATATTCATCGTTTGTTACTGATTGAGTTCGGAGTGTAGATTATGTTACCCATTGCAGATCATATTGCAAAGAGCTGTACAGGAAGATCTGATTTAATGAAAATTAACTTCTAAAAGGATTGTGAAAGCATTGCCTTGTCTCACTACGTGGTCTCTGTCTTTATGTGTATGAATGATTGCGATTACATAGGCATTAAACCCTTTAATTTAATTTAAGTCGTTCGCTTTCATTTTCCTCCCAAGGATGAGTACTGATGCATTTTTTTTTTGTGGGAGACAAAAACAGGATGATATTTGTAAGAGGGTTTGGGCATATAGAATTTCAACATGACATTTCATTTAATAACCTCTTTTCTTTCTTAGCTTATATATTTTAGGCAAGGCCATGAAGCTTACGTACGGGCTGTAAGAAAAGCAAAAATATACAGTATTAATTTACAGAAACAGCCATGGAACAAAATGGACCTCAGGGTAAGCTTGCCAAGTTCATGAACCTCTAACTTCAAAGTACCCTTGCAAATGAATTAAACAATTTATTGCCTTGAAAGACAGTTTGGTGGGCTTGGTTTTTGTTGTTCTTGATCCCCCACTTGGAATGTTGCAATGGTTTCCCTATTTCAAACTTGTCTCACCCAGCAAGCTCAAGGATAATTATAAAAACACAGGACTCATTCTACCACTTGTGCACAGGAAATATGCAGTGGCTCCCAAAACCCTTCAGCAATTAGACTCTACCCTACTTTTGGAGGCTAAAGTCCATGTTCTTCTAGTTCATGTACTCAGTATTTCCAGGAAGCTGGTAAACTAGTTCATAACATTCTATCTCCTTCGATACATTTGGACCATCCCTAGAATGCATTTGTCATGTACTTCCACCTCTAGGAAGTCCTAGTATAGTTCAGGGTCAAAACATAGTAGATAGTGTGGAGTCAGGAAGGCCTGTGATTAAATCCTACCTCTTTGACCCTGAGCAAATAACTCTTTCTCAGCCTCAGTTTCCTCAGCCGTAAAATAGAGAAAATAATGGCACCTTTCTCATAAGGTTGTTACAATCAAATTAGCTAACACTATGTAAAGTGCCTAGAGTGCCAGGCATTTCCTCACTCTGTGTATATGTTTTATCCCCTCTAAAGACCAGAAGCTCTTTGATGGTTACTTAATCAATAGTTGTTGAATTTCCTGACTAGTGCTCGCATTTATAGAGCTTATTTTGCTATGTGTCAGGCTACATATGTAAAGCAAGCAAGAATAGTTCCTGTCTTTAAAGATCTGGGATGTCTACATCCTGGCAGCCCTATTAGCACCAAGGGAATGGGGTCAAAATCCATGAAAATGGTAGAGAGGAGGTGGAGGAATGGGTCCGATGGTAGAGTCAGTATGACTCATGCATCTTAGCAGCATAACCCAGGGCAAGTCACAACCCCAGTTGCCCTGCCTTTACTGCTTTTTTGCTCTGCAACCCATACTTAATATTGATTTTAAGGCAGAAAGTAAGAGGTTTAAAAACTACAAGCGTGATGTGGAGTGGTCTGGAGAGTAACATATGGCACCTAGAGCTTAATTGCAAGTAGTGTATCATATTTCCATTTTTTAATTTAGTTTTTCGTTCTCATCTGTCTTTTTTTTTTCTTTTTATTGTAATTGAGGAGCAGCTGCCTGGCTTAGTGGTGGCCTCAACTCTAAAAAGGAAGTTCAAAAGTGAGAAGATAGTTTAAGGGAAAGATAACAATGGTGGTGGTGTTGATGATGATGGAAACTAGCTTTTATAAGACCACTGATGGTTTACGTTATTATATTATTACAAAATGAGCTCTTTCGATTCTTACCTCAACTCTGAAGTTGATATTATTATTATTGTTTTACAGTTGAGGAAAATAGACTGGGAGAAGTTTGAGCTCTTATCACTTGAAGAAACCTTGTGGTCCTTTACAGTAACAATCCCTGATGTTTGTATGATAACTGTGTATTTTCCCAAGCACTCACAGTATCTGAAGTACTTGACAGATGAGATGTGGGGAGTGAGAGACAATGAGGAGTCAGGGCCAACACCTAATTTGGGACCCAGGCTAGGGTTCAGAAGATGTGGCCTCTGCAATAATAGGGAAGTTAGGAAGGAGTGGGAAGGGCTTGGGGAAAAATAATTATTTTAATTTTCAATGTGATGAGTTGAAGGTGGTGTGTATGGGGCACCCATTTGCAGCCGCCGATAGGTAGTGGGGAGATTGTGAGGCTGCAGGTCAGGAGTGGTAAATAGATTTGAGAATCTTCTACATAGAGATGATCATTGAATCCATGAGGTCCTCAAGGGAGATAGCATGAAGGGAGAAGAAAGTCTTGAGGGACGCTCATGATTAGCAGATATGATATAAATGATCCAGCAAGAGTGACTGAGAAGGTGTTTTGTATATCACTGATGTATTAGTAACATAGATCAAATTGAAACTAAACTAATTTTTTGCATGAAGCCTAGATAAAAGAAAATATTTAATTTTAGTAGTAGGAGTTTGGAAGATGAATTAAAGTTAAGGACACACGAAGTAGTGGGCTACAGAATTGCTCTTTCTTCTGCAAATTTCCAAATAGGACAAGAAACTATGTTGAGTCCTTTGGAAAAGACACATGGATGTGATACTCCCTCAAATTTCATTCTAGCCCTACAATGTTAGAAAATGGACAATTTACAGGTTTACGTTTAAGATACATATGCCAAAAATAGTTTCTTTGCTATCTTCTGAATAGGAACAAGAATTCGTGAAGACTGTGGGAATCAAGTATGAAATTGGACCACCTACGCTTTGCTGCTTGAAGCTCGCATTTCTGGATCCCATATCAGGCAAAATGACTGGAGAATCTTTTTCCATTAAGTAAGTAGCACCTTCTGGTCATAGAATCTCTTTTTAAATTCACCATTGAGTTTTTGTTGATTACTTTCTATATGTACAGCATCTAGTGGTTCCCATCCTCAGTCATGATGTGAATATTAAGGGAAATTCCTAAGACACAGCAGAATCCAGTTGTTGTTTGCTCCTTTTATTTATTCCTGTGGGCTTTTATTTTGATGACCATATTTTAATTTGTTGGCAGATTAATTAGAACCTTAAATTATGTTTAATCTTTTAATAAACTTTTATCTGACACCACGAATTTTGTTTTAGAGGCAATCTCGTCAAGCACACTGATAGGAAAGTTTTTTTAACTTTTGCATATGTTTAATGAGGTAGGCATAACTTGCATTAAACAGCCCTTTCTGTACTTGGAGTGCAAAGTGAAATCATTTCAGGGGTCCCCACAATGGAAGATTTTGCATATGTGTACTGGGTGCCTCATGACTTCACTCATAAGATATTTGTATTTCCTGATTTTATATCTTTGTTTCTTAATACTGATAACCTTATGTAAATGCCTTGAATGAGTGGGAGCATATAGTTATGGCAGAAGAAGGTTGGCCTTGGAGACAAAATAACTTTGTTTGCATCTCTGCCTGGGAGCAGCCAAATAATTCATTTCCCCTGACCTCTCTGCCTTTTTCTGTGTAGTGGGGAGTTGTAATTCTGCCACTGCCTACTTTGTAACGTTGTCAGGGAAAGATTTCTTTGAAGCTTTTAAGGCACTAGAAAAATCGGAGTTTATTAGTATTATATATGTATTTTATAGGGATTGATGTTGGTATAGTGAACTCTTTGCCACTTCTCTGTTATAGAGTTGCCAAAGGTAGTGTAGCCAGCATGTATGTTGGACATAGGGCATATTTCTAATTTTTTTTCCCACAAAGGTACCACGATATGCCGGATGTCATAGACTTCCTTGTTCTCCATCAGTTTTATAATGAAGCCAAAGAAAGGAACTGGCAGACTGGTAAGTAGATTTTGTCACCTTTTATGGGCAGAACTTTAAGGTATGGGATGGTTTTGTGTGTGTGTGTGTGTGTGTGTGTGTGTGTGTGTGTGTGTGTGTTATGGTCTTTGATTAATAAATCTCTGAAATACATTTGTATTGGAGTGAAAAGGTGTGATGTGATGCTGAGAGCAAAAAGATAATTAACTAAAAATGGCAGGAACTCCATTGCTTTTAAATTTGTTAGTGAGTAGTTCAATAGAATTAATTTAATAGTACACTTGAAGAATTGACATAAGATCTGTCCAACACAGTATTGTCTTTCTGACCATTGCAACAAAGGAATGCTGAATTAATTCATAGGTTTTCCTCTGTGGCAATTTCAGAAACTTAAGGATGACTCCCATATTTTCCATGGATCTGAATCCATGAATTTCTGTAAATCTTTTTTTTAGACCTCTTATTCTTTATCCTCTGTAACTTTATTAACAAGAACCCCATAGGTATGCCACCTGTTGTATAAAGGATGACTTTTTTGGCCAGGGGTGTGGGGGGGTTTCACATCTGAAAATATTGACCTTCATCTGAGAATTAAATATGGTGCACATTCTCTGTATTTTTATTGTCTTGAATTTGGTGGATCTGAATGAATATTTTCTGAATGAATATTCTTAAAATTTAGTGATTTATACAACAACCTGAATTACAGGTTCCTTCAGAACATCTAATTCAGAGATCCTTTTAACCTTTTTTTGTAACATAGATCCCTTTTGGCAATCTGATCAAGCCTATTGATTCCTTTTAAAGTTAATTTTTCAAAAAAAATTAATAATTGAAGAAATTCCTGAATTTCAGTTAGGTATTAGTGAAAATAAAGATATAATTATTTTCCCATCCAAGTTTATAGCCCCTTGGAAATATTTAATGGAACAAGGCCCATTGATCCCAGCTTAAGAACTCCTGATCTTACCCAACCCCTTCTTTTGTCAAAAGTGTGGGTGCGTCAACTTAGACTATAGGATGGTCCTACTGCCCTTTGGATCATTTTATTAACTAACCACTCAACAAACATTTATTAAGCACCTGCTATATGCCAGGCACTGTCACATTTCTCTGGCCCTTCTCTAGTTCTCTTGTATCTTTTTTGATTTGGTTTAACCAAAGCTACCCTATTTATTCCAGGTGTAGATGCACCCCTGTCTTTGTATAATCAGAATTGATTGATCATATTTGTGCCTTTAAATCCATTCTTGTCATGCCTAGTGTTTTATCGTCACAGAAGAATCTTGAGCTTTTGTTTTCTAACTGTTCTATGTGCTAACTACATAATTTTTAGCTTGGATCAAATCAGAGCCAATGATGCAAAGCCAGGTGCACCTTACCATGGTGATGATACCTCCTCACTCAACTTCATGCTATTTTCTTAGAGTCTCTCTTTTTTTGACTTGAAATTTCACTCTCTAGGAGATAAATATACTCAATATAGTTCCCTTTTTTGTTCTACATGATCATTTATACAGTCCTTAAATCAGCTCTCCCTATCCAGGGCTCTTATTCTTTATAAAAGGGGCCACCGACTTACTGTGAATACTTTTCCATTCAGAAAGCTATCCTATTCATCATTCTGACTTATGAGCCACTTTCCTTTCCATGAACAATGGGCATAAAACCAAATCAGAGGTTTTAAAAAAATCTCTTATTTATGCTCGCTTGATGCCCCTGAGCTCAAACTTTTTGTTTTATTTCTTAAAATAATTATTCTTAATGGCTATCCATCCTTGCCTATATGTGAAAATACATATGAATCCCTGTTTTTATATGATGACCCACAGACTATTGTTAACAAATATCATACAAGCATGTGTTAATGTGTCCATTTCAATGACAAATAATTTATTTCTACCTGAAGCAGTCAGCGATTTCTTTATTTATGGCAATTACATTCAGCTGGAAAGCTTTACAATAATAGCCTACAGAATGACTGATACATAGTTTTCACCAAGTATGTGATAATTTCTGAATAATCCGTCACATGTCAGTTTGTACCTATGCCACTCTTAGTGATCAAACAGGTCTAGACTTGTTTCTTGGACATATTTTTCCCCATTTTTTGAAAGATACCCTATTTTCTAGTAAAGTAAAACCAAGTGAAAACAACCAACAAAGAAACCATATCTTGACAACATAAGGAGCATTCCATACTTATCCCTTCCTGCTCCAACATAGAAGGAATGTGTAGTTAGTTTTCCTGCTTTTTGCCGAGCTCAAGGTTGTTCATTGCGATTAATTTAAATTCCCAAACTACTTTTTACCTTAATGGTTAAGTGAGTTATATATGCCACCAAAGAATCACCTTGGTCTTGGATTAACTGATTCCTTTAGTTTAATGGAAACCAAAGAAAACTTCTCCTGTGGATGAAGAATCAGTCACAGAACCAGGACAACTTAGATTCAGGTCTCCCTCCCATTTAATGTACTAGCTGTATGATCCTGGTCAAACCACTTAATCCTTCATCCTTCCGTCATTTATCTAGTCAACTCTTCTAATCCTGTAAAAGTTGCCGCTTGGTTGTGATCTGCAATTGGTAGAAGGGATTTCCTTCCTGGTAGCTTTTTATACTGAGGAACTTGCAAATCCAGACCCCTTTCTCTTAAACCCACCCACCACTCCTCCATCCCCCGGCAGAAATAAAAAGCAGTTTTGATATTAGGGAGGTATCTGTGGTATACTTTCAAGAGCACTAAATTTGAAGTCAGAGAGTTGAGTTCATATTCTAGCTCTACTACTAACTTACTTTGTAACCTTACCTAAGTCACTTCACTTTTCTGGATTTCAGTTGCTTCATTTTTTCAGTGAGAGTGTTCAACCAGTTCAACTTCTAAGGTTCCATCCCAATCTTAGGATTGTGTGATCCTATATGGCAGGGAGAAGATTGTATGTATGGGTTCAGCTATTCTGGAATGCACTTTCATTCTTTTTGTGAAGCACTGTTCAACAATCTTTGAGCTTTGAGCCTACGATGCCAGTTCTAGATCCCCTTCCCTTATTTAAGCCAGGGGGAAAGGATTAATAAGTGAAACATATTTATAGAAGTTCATTTTGTGGTGATAAAGAATTGGAATCTGAGGGGGTACCCACCAACTGGGGTGAAGAGCTGACTACGTTATGGCATAGGAATGTAATGGAATCACTTTTGCTCCTGTAAGAAAAGTTGAAGGGAGTAGTTTCAGAGAAACTTGAGAAGACTTGTATCATATTCTTACGCAAAGTGAAATGAGTAGAACTAGGAGAGCAGTTTATACATAATCACAATATTGTAAAGACAAATACCTCAGGCTTTAGGAACTTGGATTAATATAGCGATCGACTACAATTCTAGAGGACCTGTGATGAAATTTGTTTCCCACCTCCAGAGAAAGAGAGGTGATGGGCTCAGTGTGCAGATTGAGTCATATTTTTTTCTTTTGGCACATAACCAATGAAAGAATTTGTTTTGCTTGACTGTACATGCCAGTTTTGTAATAGGTTTGGTTTCCCCCCCAACCCCCCTCATTGGGGATGCAGGAGGGAGAGAATGCAAACCTGAAACTAAATAACAATGATTTTTTTTTTAAGAGGGGAGGGAAGATTTTTATCTCTGTCATGTGGGGAGGGACCACACCGGGAGATGTAATTACATTGAAGATTTTTGATCTTCCCAATTTGAAGTTTGAATAACATAATAAGCAAAGAACTTTATGCTCTAATAAAGAACTTTTATAGTAACAGGGAGTAACTATTTTAGCTTGCAAGAGCTTTTGGAAAACAAGTAAAATAGGAAAAGTAAGTTTTAATTTTCTTAGCTATATTAAGTGATTATACTTGAATACTTTGAATCCCTGACGTGATCCATATGGGCATATATTTCCTCCCGTGGTACAAATGCCACCTCATCCTTACCAGTGAGATTCTTATACATAACCTCTTGTAAATCCTTCTGGAATGCCACCCAACTTAATAAAAGTCATATTCAAGTTTTTGCTATTATATTTGGATCATATTTTCAAAGTAATGCTCTCTTCCTCACCTCTAAAATTTGCTTCCTTGAAGAAACTGCCACCTGTATAGAAACCATGCTCTCCTACCCAGCTTACCTAAAGTCTCACTAATTTTTATCTAACCTGTAATTCGTAATTCAGCTAGTTTCCTGAATTTCTGACCCATAGCAGATTAAAAGTAGAAAACTAGAATAATGGTGGTGTTCAGTTGTTAGATGTAGGCACAGTGAAAACAGCAGTGACATTGGACAGTGTGAGAATGAAATTATAGTATATGATTGTGATGGAATACTATTGTGCATTAAGAAATGATGAGCAGGAGATTTTGGAAAAACCTAGAAAGAGTTATGCGAATTGTTGGAAAGGGAAGAGTAGAACCAGGACAACAGTCTACACAGTAACAGCAATATTGTGAATGATTAGCTATTCTCAGCAGCACAATGATAATAAGACAAATCCAAAGGACTTTCGATGAAAAATGCTATCTGCCTCCAGAGAGAAAATCGATGGAATCTAAATGCAAATCAAAGCATGCTTTTTTTAACTTTATTTTTCTTCGGGTGTTTTTTTTTTTTGGGTCTCTGTTTTCTTTTAGAACATGACTAATATGGAAATATGTTTTGCATGATAGCTCATATATAACTTATATCAAACTGCTTGCTTTCCCAATCCCAGCAAAAGGGAGGGAGTGCAGGGAAGGAGAGAATTTGGAACTCAAATTTTGAAATGAATGTTAAAATTGTTATTACATAAAATTGGGAAAATACTTTTCATAAAAAGAAATTACTAGTAGCCAAGTTTTTTTTATGTTATAGTACTGGAAGGGGTAGCATCCAGTCACCTCAAAAATTTCTTTGCCTAGAATCCTTATAGTTCTACATAAATCAATTTTAGTTGGTTCAACAAGAAGTAATTAGTAATATGTTTTCAAGTGCCTTTTAAAGATTCTCTTTAACAAAAATTTTAGGTGACAGATTTCGCAGTATAATAGATGATGCCTGGTGGTTCGGAACTGTGGAGAGTCAACAACCTTTCCAGCCAGAGTATCCTGATAGTTCTTTCCAGTGTTATAGTGTTCAGTAAGTACAGTGATTACATTGGTAATTTATCCAAATTTAATGCCACAACAATACATGGGCTTTATAAATCTCTTTGAACATTTTTTTAAGCGGAAACTCTTAAATTATTATTTAATCATCTTATCAGTTGACATGTAGAAAACTATCTTTTCACTATTGGTCCATTTAGTAAAGCAAGTGAATATAACTTGGACTCTGTTTCTTTTATTTTTCTTTTAAGATTTTATCTGTATTAAATATGGATTCTTTCTTTCCTTCCTCCCTCTCTTTTCCCTCTCCTTCTCCCCTTCCCTCCCTCCCTCCCTCCCTCCCTCCCTCTGTCTCTCTTGAATATTATAACTGACATTTTATTTGAGGAGTTCTGATGAATACACTGCACCTGTTCCATTCTTAGTTTTTCTAATAGTTTTCTTTTTAAGAGATCCTACAAAGTTTGATTTGGGAGTTAACACTTATAGATTGGAAAAGAAGATATTCCTAGTTTTGGGGTTCATACTAAAGATAGTAGAGGAACTATTAATTCAAAGAATGAAGACATTTTTAAAATAGATACCCTTTTTTCTTAAAAACACATTTCCCAAAGTGGTCATTTCTTCCAGTTCTTGACTCAGAATTAGATATAAATTGAGGAGTGAAGGAACCAAAGCTATAAGTTCAGTAGATTGAACTTTATAGTTGAAAGTCATCGTTTGTAGTCCACATTTCTTTCTTAAGGATTCACTTTTATCTAGTTAAAAATGATCTCAGAAAATATTACATTTTCAAATAATACAAAAATTTCTATCTTGTGTCTATAAAAATAAGTGCATTTGAATTTGATTTCTGTCTCATTGCTTTTTAATAGTTGGGACAATAACGAGAGAGAAAAGATGAGCCCCTGGGACATGGAACCAATTCCAGAAGGAAGTAAATATCCTTTTGAAAATTCATTCTTTTCCTGAAAGTAACATGACAGTCCCCAGGGATTGAAAATCAATTGTTTCTGATTTATTCTTCTTCCTACTAGCTGCCTTGCCAGATGAAGTTGGTGCTGGTGTCCCTGTATCTCAGGAAGAACTGACTTCTCTGCTCTACAGGCCCCAAGAAGGAGAATGGGGGGCTCATTCTAGGGATGAGGAGTGTGAACGGATTATTCAGGGCATTGATCATCTTCTTACCCTGGGTATGATAGACATAAAAATGTGGGATATGGGAATTTATTTCTACTCTCTCGAACAGAATCTAATTTCACAGTGTGCTGTAGTCAGTTATAGTAAGGGAAGAAACTGATTTTTTTTTCCATAGTAGTGCTTTTAAATGGCTGGTCAAAGTAATGAGTGCTGTGCTTTCTCTGATGTTCTTTGGGGACTAATGGTAAAGGTAGGCCTAAAAAGAACATGGGTACCTTGGTCCTCTCTATGTCACTGTGGCTAGCAGTAAGGAGATAACCCTCTCCAGATTTCTGCCCCCTGACTCTTACATCTGGTTCAGGTGGGTCCTCTGGGAGAAACATTAGGTAAGTCATTTCTTTATTTGCATGCTTTGCTAAATGTCACAACGCATATGGAGTTTTCCCACCAAACATCCACAAAGTTATTTGAAATATGACTTTGAAACAAAACGTTATAGTTTCTTTTTAGATCTTTTTTTATTCAAAATGTGCCACTCCACCAAATTGTATTGAAGTTTACGTCAGTGGAGCCAGGATATCAGGATGGGTAGATTTTGTTGCTTCTAAGTGTGAACTCTTACAAATGGAAAACAATATCAACTCATTGTTCTCTGATATAGTCACCATCATACCCTCTCCTTACAAGCATTCATGAGGAATGGATCTCATTTGTTACTAACAAACGTTCTTTTGGTTTTTTATATTATCTTGTTTGATCTTGTCCTTTGCAGATTTTGCTAGCCCTTTTGCAGTTCCAGTGGACCTTAGTGCCTACCCCTTGTATTGCACTGTAGTTGCTTATCCAACTGACCTCAACACAATTAGACGGAGACTTGAAAACCGGTTTTATAGGTTAGTTGAGTCTAATTTTTGTAGAAAATATAAAACATTGGTTATTTGTTTCTTTTGAGCTAGTTTGATATAGCAGTGTCTGCGCTGTAGTATGAAATAAGAAATCATTTGAAATGATCCATCAAAATTACATCCAATTAATTTGGACCCAATTTGCATAATTAATAAAAAACATGGTATGTTATTCTACATGGATAAATGTTTTCAAAATAACCAGTAGAACTGTTGCTTCTAAAACCATGTTTCTTGGCATCCTTTTCTTCCCTTCTCTCCCTACTCCTCAGTCCCCCCCACCCCACCCAATCACTTCTTACCCAGAACATACTGTGTTCATTCTTATTTGGCATTTAGTCTAGGATTCTGGTACCATAACCACATGCCTTGTTATATGGCTATACAATTTCTTCTTCCCCCTGTTTGCATATAAGTCATGTACATTAATTTGATCACTTTTGGTATGTTATACAGAATGTTGTTTCACATGGTTTTTATCTCTAAAATATTGGCATAAATCTGCTTACTATTGCCAACTAACAGGTCATTTTCCCTTTATTCAGGAGAATATCAGCATTGATGTGGGAGGTACGATATATTGAGCACAATGCTAGAACTTTCAATGAACCCAACAGCCCTATAGTCAAAGCAGCCAAAGTTGTAACTGATGTTTTGCTTCGCTTTATTGGGTAAGAGAGAATAAATAGGTTTCTTATAAGGAGAGCCTTTTTTTTTTACTTTAAGTTGTCATGAAACACATTTTGGTTTGCCCTTTTGTTTTGCAGCGATCAGAGCTGTACCGATATTCTGTCTACATATAATAAAGTTAAGGCAGAAGATTTGATAAGTACTGAGGAAGATGGGGACCAGGATGTTAGCAATGAGGTAAGAATGTCAGAAAAAGTGAATAATCTGCAATGTTGCTTGAACCAAAAGAAGATGAAAAATATGTTTTAGTTAGCTATTATCAATTTGTCTGATCAATATCTGTATCTTTTTAATATTGTCCTATTTAATATTCTTTAATATTTTTAATATTCTAATTTTAATATAACTCCCACCCATATTTTGGAGGAACATTCCAAAGTTGCTAGTGTTCAAAGACAGGTGAGCTATTACCGTGTTATGACTTAAAAGCTTGCAGTAATAAAGAATCAAGTTTCAGCTTTTACAGTTTTGAAAAGAATGCATTTAACATTCTTAGTGTTTATTTGGTAGAACATAGACTAACTTAGAATTTGCATGAATTTTCTTATTTGGTGGATAGTACATGTAAGCTTAGCATATTTTAACCTCAGTTTTCAGACTTTTAATTGGCCTCATGAAATGTCTTCATTTGCCCAAATGTATATAACTTACACTATTCTTAGAAAACAGATGAAGCTGAAAAGTGTAATTATGCATTACTAGAATGACTTAGATACTGTTGTTCATAAAATTAGGAAAACATAGGAAATCCCATTCGATTTTTTTTTTTTTAACCACAAAACACAAATAATTATCCTGCATAATTTTGTGTTTTATTTTTCACCTACCACATGGCTTCAGGTTAGGCCATCACAATAGTTTTCTCCCCGCAAAATGGCACAGAATTTAACTGCCAAATTAATTAGGATTAATCCTATTCATTGGCCCCATCTTATAAGAAGGGATTTATGCTGGTTTCAGTTCATTTATGGCCTGATTTTTGAGAGGTTTTTTATTTATCTCTCCTGGAGCACTTGGCCTATGTTTTTAAAACTGCCTGCGTGTATATGTAGAACTCTAAGTTCAACGTCTTTGTTGTTAAAATGGCTGTTTCCTGTAGTAAAACCTCAAATTGTAGGCCACACGTTCACATTTTTAATTTTTTTAAAACCCTTACCTTCTGTGTATTGGCTCCTAGGTGGAAAGAGTGGGCAGTGGGGTCAAGTGACTTGCCCAGGGTCACACAGCTGGGAAGTATCTGAGGCCGGATTTGAACCTAGGACCTCCCCTCTCTAGGCCTCACTCCCAATCCACTGAGCTACCCAGCTGCCCCTCACATTCACATTTTTAGAGTTGGGTTTCTTTTTATTTTTTCTTTTTAATTAAAATTGACTTCAGCCAGTCACTAATTATGTGTATTTCTGCATTCACATAGAAAGAATAATGCAAATATTTAGCCTTCTTTCTCTTTTTAACAAACTAGTGAGAGATTGGTGCTAATGATTTTTATTGCCGCCACTCAGATTGGAGGAGGAGGAGAAGGAAAAGGAGGGAGGTTGGGAAGAGGAGGAAAGGGTTTTTTTCAAAGCATGCCCTCTGCAGCCTTTTGTTTTGTTGCTGTCACCAAGGAAGGAACCTTTGAGAACTGTTTTGCCTACTTTAGTAGATTATTAATTATTCAGGTAGTTTAGAAAACTTTGAGTATAATTTTCTTTTCTTTAATTCTAGGTGGTAGAACCACCAGATTTAGATTCTGATGGGCCTGGAACCTCCTCTGGAATAACAGTAAGTAAAGGAGCTAACTGCTGAGAAGGAAGCACTTTATTCAAGTTTCCACACCAACAAATGTATAATTCTCTTTAAGTTGCATTTTTCCTTGTAAAGCTGAGGGACTTCCATGAAAAGGATACTATAGAGTGAAATTCATATGTACCTACAATGGATTGATTCATTAAAAGGACTAAAATTTTTTTTAAGTGTTAGAATGGAAAACTTGAGTTGCTGGGATGTATGTGGGCCTTGCAAGTGTGCTTCTTTACCTTTTGAAGATTCCATGAAGTATACTCTTAAAGCAGTAAACCCACTTATTTTTCCACCATGTTAAGAGAAAATTTTATTACCCTGCGTAGCTAGATGGCACAGTGGATAGAGTGCTGCGCCTAGAGGCAGGAAGAATCAGCTTTGCAAGTTTGTATCTGGCCTTAGATACTTCCTAACTATGTGATCCTGGGCAAGCCACATAACCTTGCTTGCCTCCATTTCCTCAACTGTCAAATGAGTTGGAGAAGGAAATGGCAAACTACTTCAGTATCTTTGCCAAGAAAACTCCCAAAGGTGTCACAAAAAGTTGGAACCAACTGAAATTATAGAACAACAAATTATGATTCCTTAATTACTTGCTCTTATTTTGATTATTAATTAAAAATAGGAAAATAATTTTTTAATGAAGATTATTTTACAAAAAGTTTTTGCTTACCTAGTAATAGTGATGGTGAACCTTTTAGATATGGAGTGCCCAAACTACAATCCTCAAGCCACATGTGTGCACGCCCCACCCCCACCCCCCACCCCAGACAAGGGAGGGACGAAGGGCTCCCATTGGGCTGCTGGGCAGAGGGGTGGGTCATATGATGTGAGAAATGTCCTCAGGTGTGCATGGAGAGGGGGAGGGAAGCAGCCCCCTCTGGCACACATGTCATAGGTTCGCCAACACAGACCTAGTATGTACAAATCCCTGTTATGTACTACAATCTTAGCTTTTAAATGTAGTTTCCCATAAAACTTATAGGTAAGATGCTCATCCAAAACTTCCATCCAAGCAACTCCCGTTGAATGGGTAAAACAGTGTAAAGAACTTTTGAGCCTCATTTATGAACGTGAAGACTCTGAGCCCTTTCGACAACCAGTTGATCATTTGTCTTACCCGGTAAGTGTGTCCTTCCTTCAGTGAGAACCAGCGCTGTCTCACTTTATGTACAGGAACTTTTCATATGTACTTCCTAAAGTCACTGACTTGTGGAATACCTGTTTATGCCCTAGTCTGAAAATCACACTCTGTACCTTGAGACTCAGCTCTTTTTCTGTGCTCTCTATATTCTACCTTTGTCATTTGGTTTTTAAAAAATTACAGTAGAGTTTATCATATTATATACAATCAGTGAATAAATTGTACAAACTATTCTAGTTCTGCTTAGCTCTTAATGGATCTTTTTTTACTTAAGTACAATTCCAAACACATTATCAATACAATAATGACCACATTTCATTTTAGCAGAGAGATTCAAATAGGGAATAGGTCACATTAGAAGCTATTTCTGATATTATTTATATTTGAGTTTTAAAAAAGCAGTCTGGTGAAGTCTGAGGACTTCCTCTCAGAATAATGTTTCTAAATGCATAAAACTATATGTAAGATAACGAAGGAAACCAATTATTTTCAATTTTTTATTAAACTATTTTAAAGAGCAAATTCATAGACTTCCTCTGGTTGAGAAGCTCTCCATCAGAGATCCCCCCCCCCCAAGCCCCCCAAACCCCCCAACTCATCACTCCTAAGCTATCTTCATCTATCTACAAGTTCTTTCTTAGAAATGTCATTTTAGCTCAGGGAAGGTGTTTTCAAAACAGAAATTGTTAAATCTTCCAAATCTTTTGACTTTTTTTTTTTTTTTGGAAGGACAGATCCATTTCATCTTTCTTCTGGGACGCTATCAGAGAATAACCAGGAAGGACAGGTTTCAAGATCATTTGTAGCTACTGTATAGCATTCTTATTTGGGAACTCTTGCATTATCAACATTAATATTTTCTTAATGGCAATCTGAATACATAGTACGTGCTCTCTGTTGTGCTTGGGTAAGCAGCAGCAAGGAAAAAGATTGCCCAAATCCATTATTCTAGTGTTTGCATCAAAAAGCCTCTTAGAAAACAAACTTTTTAAAAACAGGGTTTTTCCTTATTACAATGAGCCTTTTCATAATTTTGCAAAACCCTCCAACTTTTCTGACTTTGTCTCTTCTTTGCTTCCAAAAAAAAAATTTAACTCGAAAAAGGTTACAAGCCATTGTCCATTGGAGTTCTACTTGAAGATTTCTCTTGACCATTTCCCCAGGAGCTAAGGTTGTACTGATACAGCATTTGCCTCCCTAAGATCTTCCCAGATAAGCCCTGGATTGTGATTTTCAATCATCAGGTTTTGGCAATTAGAAAGTTTTTTCTTCCTCTATGACTCTGAATTGATTGCCTAAAAAAAAAAAAAAAAAAAGCCATTTTGAATAGAAATTAACTTGTTTTTTTTAACAACAAAAAGATGCATCTGAAGCCCTTTGAATGACTCCCTTAAAGGTAAGAAGGGCCAAGTTGAGGAACTTTTTTTAAAAAGAGGATTTCTGATTTCTTCTTTGCAGAAAATATAATGTTTTTATTGTTTCCAAATTCTAAATAGATTGGGGGAAATTTAGTTTTGAGTGTTTTTTGCTAAAGATTTTGATTTCATTTTTTTCCTCCTTGGCCGAAACAAGAGCATGTTTTTCTTAAAAAATATTCAAATTGAATTCTAAATCATTGTCTTGAACCTATGCAGTAAGTCTTTCTCGTAGTGGGTTCAATCCTGCAAAGGTTTATTTCTATCATTCCATGCCATAAGAGAGCAAGCCTTTTAGAGGCAGGGAGGGGGATGGGTTAGTTGACAATATACGGTTATTATAAAACTTTAGTACCTTTTTACACATTGGAAACTCTTCAGAGGTGGAGTCAAGGAAGCCAGCCTTCCTTAATGATAGGTATTCTGTATTGTATCCGAGCAGAGCCATTTGCATCTTCAGAGAATGGGAATAGTAGGTAAGGGCCTTCTTGGTCTTACTTGCACTTCTAGGAAGAGCCCCAGAGATTTCTAATCTGTGGTAGTTGTTTTGGTTTGGAAACACTGGGAAGTATAGGGTGGTTTGGGTGGTACTGTTTGAAGCAAAATGGAGGTCAAAGTATCTGGTTATGCTAAGCAAACCTCTCTCTTCATGTGTATTATTGAACACTGTTGCCAAGATTTAGATATGATAACATACATTAATACTTTTAGGATTATCAAGATATTATAGACACTCCTATGGACTTCAGCACTGTGAAAGAAACTTTGGAAGCAGGAAACTATGCCAGTCCTTTGGAATTTTATAAGGATGTTCGCCTAATATTCACCAACTCAAAAGCTTATACTCCTAATAAAAAGTCAAGGGTATGAGTATTCTTCATGGAATCATTATTTTAACCATTTTGTAAAAAAACAAAAACAAAATTCTTAAAAAAAAAAAAAACAACTCCTTGAACCTCATCTAGGCAACCAGTCACTTTTTAAACAGTTAAGCAAGGTGCTGCAATGAATATAATAGCTTAGTCACTTGAAATATCTTTACTAAAACATGAGTTATTAAGCATGCATGTTGCATATTAAGGTATTTTTGCATATCAGTGATGTTGAATTAACTTGTATTCCTTTCACTTGCCTTCTATTCATTCTTTGTATTATTGTACCTCAGTCTGTCAGAGAAAGATCAAGACAATAGTAAGTAGTAAGAGGAAAATTAGGCAAGTGTTAACTTTTTGGTTAAGAAAAATCATTTGAGAGAAAAGTGGTTGGTATTGTGATGTGGCAAAAATGAAATATTGGAATGATTTGTAGGCTTCTTTTCGTTACCCTCATTTCCATAGTTGGGTATGATCACTCTTCGGAGCCTTTAGCATCTTAACTTCATTAAATATTTCCCCAACATCCTCTCAGAAATATAACTTAGAGGGAGCAAAATAGGCAGTTTTTAATATATTCTCCATTGGTACCATAGTTTTCAATGATGCTTTTTCTCACCAAATAGTCCTATGTAAATGAGTTCAATTGTAGTTCATTTATCATTTCGGTGAGTGAAATTTCATAAGTGTCGAATATCAGTTTTGTCTGAAATAATGATGCTGACTTATAGTCTTTGTTTTAATAGAACTAAGTTCTGTTTCCTGGTTTCAGATCTACAGCATGACTCTTCGCTTATCTGCCTTATTTGAAAATCATATTAAAAATATAATCTCTGATTATAAATCTACCACCCAGTGTCAGAAGAGGAAACAGCCCCCGTACAGAAAACGCCTCCGGAGCAGCAGTAGTTCACCAACTAGTAGCAGAGCATCAAGGTAATTAATTGTACACCAATGTTTTTCCATATTATAAATGAACCGTGTTATAATTTGACCAAACTCTCTAATAATTTTACTGTTCTTTTCCTTTTGCTGGTTTTTTCATTCTCTTGCCTCAAGTGCTTACTATATATAAAATAGGTAAATCCTTTTACTACTCATTCATTACCATCATTGTTTAGGACAGTGATTCCCAAAGTGGGCGCCACCACCCCCTGTTGGGAGCTGCAGCGATCCAAGGGGTGGTGATGGCCACAGGTATAGTTTTCTTTCCTATTAATTGCTATTACAATTTAAAAAATTTAATTTCCAGGGCGCTAAGTAATATTTTTTCTGGAAAGGGGGCGGGAGGCCAAAAAAGTTTGGGACCCACTGGTATAGGACATGTCAAATGTGGAATAGTTTATTTGAGAGCTAAAAGGAGTATTGTTAATGATTCTGGGGTTCTTTTTTTTTTTTTTTTTTTTTCAACTCTGACTTCTTTCTCTAGTGCTTTCTTCCTATGGTGTTTAGTCTAATTGGCAGATCACTGACCTGGGAATTCAGAGACCTGGAGTCTTGATATTCTTACCAGTGTGTGACTGAGCAAAGAAATTGCCTTGCATTTCCCATTCTATCTCTGATAGTTATTGTGATAACGATATAGAGAGACTATGAAAAACTGAGTTGAAAGGGGAGAATAAGCCCAAGTTATTATCATACTTTGTATAATAAGTATCATTATGCATTTTAAATAGATTATAAGATACCACAAGTATTACACTGTTGTGCAGATGTGCGCTGGGCTGTATTAGGTTGGACTATAACATTCAATAACAACCTGAAATGGTAGTTATTCCTTTGATCATTGGTCATATGTAAGGAGAACTTGATGAAAAAGGTCCAAGGTAAAGAAAAGGATTACAGTGAAGCTCCTAACTGGCTTTGAAGCTATGAATTCCTTTTGGCCCCATTCTGGCAGTGTGATATAGGTCTTAGCATTCCAAACCAGAGGTGTCAAAGCATAATTGAGAATAATACTACATAGATAATGCTAATTTGTCATTTTCAAATTTTCAGTATGCAACTGCAGGAATCTTTTTTTTTTTTATTTGCATTTGACGTCAGCACTCTTAACAACTTTGTAAGACTTAATTCTAGAGAAGGTGCCTACCTCCATTGATAGGGGGAATTTCCTCACCTGGTAGTTCTTTAAACCATTTAAATCACAAGTCTGATTCCTTTCCCTATCCCCAGCTTTCCCAACAAGTATAAAGAGTTACTCATCTGAAAATAAGCAATCAGTTAATTAAGAATCTTTAGTCAATCCTTTAATGCTACAAATTGGTTTGCATTTGTGGCATAATCATATCTTTTTAAGTAGGTAGGTTGTTTCATTTTACCCTGAGAAGTATTACTTCAGAGCCATGTCATTTTTCCAGCCAAAATACATGTGCATTTATTACGGGATAGGGTTTGGGGGTGAAGATGACATCCTTTGTAATTAATTATTTTCAATGGACAAAAATCTACTTCACCCTCAAACCCAGTTTTGTAATCAAAATTGGCCTTTTATCCTTTGTAATCCTCTCTATCCTTTTGTTTGGTCAGGAACTCTTTGCTCTATCCATAGATCTGAAGAGTAGTTTCTTCCTTGAACCTTTTTTTTTTTTTTTTTTTTTTTAAATATCATCACCCTATTTATGTCTAAGTCATATAGATATTGAGATATTCTTATTTTCTGCCTGGATGCTTTCCCGTTTCCCCCAGGAATTTTGTCATATAGTGAGTTCTTTCCCCTATATCTGGGATTTGTAGGTTTTATCAACCACTGGGCTTCTTCTCTCCTTCTTTCTTATCCATTTACTACTTTGTAGAATAATTTGAGATGTGGTTCTGGTAGACAGACCACCTTTGCCCCTTTTTTCCCCCCTTCATTATGTCCCTTGACATTCTAGACTTTTTATTCTTCCAAATGTATTTCCTTATTTTTTATAGCTCTTAGTAAGGAACCCTTTTGTTTGTGTGGTTGGTGTGGTTCTGAATAAGGACATTAATTCATGTTATGTAGCTGTTGTTTATTATATTAACTTGGTCTTCCCCCTGCGCAAGTAAGGTCTTCAGTTATTTAGGTCTGTCTTCTGGTCTGTCATTAATAGCTAACATATTTATGTAACACAAAGCTCTTTACAAATTTTATCCTTAGAACAACCTTAGGAAGTTGGTACAATTACTATATCTTCATCTTACATATCAGGAAACCGAAGCACACAGGTTAAGTCACTAAGTGACTCAGAAGTCTCTCTAAGAGCAGATTTGAATTCAGGTCTTCCTGACTGCAGTGCCACCTTGTTACTTCTATTACGTTCATGTAGTTTTTATATATGTCTTTGCAAATAGGGTCCCAAGTGTTTTATACATTCTGTAGTTATTTTAAATGGAATTTTTCTTTCTTTCACTTCCTGCTATAATTTTTTGGTAATATGTAGAGATGCTAATGATTGATATAGGTTTATTTTGCATCCTGCAAATAAGCTAAAGTTATTGTTTCATTTAATTTTTAGTTAGCTATATTTCTAATTCTAATTATATTATTTTATGTCCCATTTGCTTAGGTTTATTCCTTCAATTTCTTTCTCTCAAAGCTATAGCATTTCAAGCCCTGTATTAAATAGTGATGCTGGTAAAACCATGAACTTTATTCCCATGACACATAATTCTGGCTTTTTGTTTTAAAACAGATAATACTTAGATTAAGGAATGATCATTTTGTCACAAAGCCATCTATTATTTTTCCCAGAAACAAGTATTGCAGTTTGTCAAAAGCTTTCTTTTTTCTATATTAATAATAGGATTTTGTTCTTGTTAGTAATCTGATCTATTGTGCTCATAGCTTTCATAGTACCCTGCACAGAGTCAACATTTAGTAAATGCTTGTTTCCTTTATTTAATTCCATTTTTTCCTTTTCTTAGTATTAGACCAACCCTGCATTCCTGGTATAAATCCAATCTGGTCATTATGGATAGCTTGCAATGTGTTGCTATGGCAACCTTCCTACTATCTTATTTAGAATTTCTGCATCAATATTCATTATGGATATTTGTCTAGAGTCTCCCACAGTGACTCCCCACCCCGCCCCTGTTCCACTCTCCTTGATTTTGAAACTAAGTCCTCTTCAAAAAAATTGTATTTATCTTTTTTTTTTTCCACCAGAACACCAGCTCTTATTTTCACTTGTTAATCAATGATGTTTTGTGAATCTCTTCTTTGATTTTGAAGATCACTGTTTTGCCACTTAATTAGTTTTCATAATTTGTTCATTTTTGAGAGTTTGTTTTTTGGGGTGTTTTTTTGTAGTTGCTCCTGACCATTTTGTTGTTCTGTTTTTCTCTTTTCTGTTGGTAACATTTTTGCGTTAGAAGATTAAAATTTCTCTTAATGACCAGTTTGATTGCATCTCAACAATTTTGTTGCCATGTCATTATCTTTAGCTTTTCTACTTTTATGCATTTGGGAGGTTATCATGCCCTAACACACGGTTTCTTTTTATAAAGGTGCACTGCAGAGCCAAGACCATGTGTACTTTTTATTCTAAGGCTATAATGACCGTAGTACTTTCTTATCTAACTTGTAAAAATTCTATTCAGGTCCTTCACTTTTGGAGGGAGAGGAGTAGCAGATTTATCTAAATATGAAAAGCATACATTAAAAGTCTGTTTCCTCTATTGTCTTGTCAGAGAACATGATTGTACCTTTGCCTTTTTAAAAATATTAGCTGAAACATAAAGAGATTTTTCCTCAGCCTCTTATTTTAACTCTTTGTGCATGTTTGTTTCAAATTGTTTCCTATAAAGAACATATTGTTGTGTTCTGCTTTCTGAAGGATGAGATTGTTAGGATTATGAAGTATATAGTTTTTACCTTCTTTTTCATACTTTGTTTTGTACTTTTTATACTTTTGTACTTTTTTTATACTTTGTTTTGTTTTATAAAGAAGTGACTTTTCTTTAGCCTGTGTCTGCTCTCCTACCCTGCCCCTCTTCACTTTTCTTCACCATTAGCCCACTATGTTCTTATTTTTAATTTCCTTTTAAGTCCACTATGTGATACATATTTCACAGTTTCTTTTGCTTAGAACTAACCCTCGGTTTTCTTTTTTCTCCCAGTTCCTCCTCTTTCCTGTTGAATGAATTGAATTTCTGCATCCAACTATGTACTTATATGTGTTCTTCCCTCTTTTGATCAGTTCAGGTGTCAGCTTATTCCCTTACCCTTTCTGGATTGTACTCTTCTGCTTGCAAATCCTGCTTATTTGAGATAATATTTTTCCTTCTCCCATGTATTTCTTTTCTCCTCCTTTTTCCTTCCTTTTAAGATTTTCAAAACATAAAAAAAGCAGTCTCAGCATCTTATTAGACTCCCTTTATGACCCTTGATGATATTAGGGTTCTGAGTGGTCATGTGTATAATGTCCCCATATTAGAATATCACTCATTAATCATTGTTTAGTCTCTTATGATTGCTTGTTCATATTTCAGAGTTCCTCTTTAGCTCAAGTTGTTGTTGTTGTTGTTGTTGTTGTTGTTGTTTAACCAGCAATGTTTAGAAAGCCCTCTATTTTATTAAAGATTCATTTTTCCCCTATGGGTTTAGATTTATGCTTTCCAGGTAAGTTATTCTTGGTCACACATACTCTCATTTGCTAAGCTTTCTTCTCTTTTGTAAAGGTTGTTACTAAATCATGTGATCCTGACCATGGTTCCTCGATACTTGCATTCATTCTGGATGCTTGCTATACTTTTTCTTTGACCTAGAATCCCTTTAGGTTTGTTTTAAGAGGCGATTGGTGGATTTCTTTCAGTTTCCACTTTGCCTTCTGGTTCAAAGAAATCTGGGCAACTTTCTTTTTTGTTTGTTTTGTTTGTTTATTTTTATATAAATTACTTTTTGCATACTTCGACTTCTTCCTGAGTAGGCAATGGAATACAAACATAAGTGGAAGATCGTGTGGCATAATAGATACACTTGGACTTCAGTTCAAATTTTGCTAATTAGCTGTGTGACACTGAATAAGTCACTTAAATTCTCTAAGCCTCAATTTTCTCATTTATAATATTAGAATAAATATAAGTCATTGTGAAGGTATAATGAGATAATATGTGTAAAGTCCATTGCAAACCTTAAAGTGTTTACAAAAATAGGAACTATTATGTCCTTTAAATTTCATATTATTAGCTTTGATACAAAGTTCCATTCTGTAATTACCTATCTGAATATTGATTTAAAAATCTAAAATAATTAATTATCCCCATGATAATATTATATTTTTCATGACAGTTATTGATAAAATTTATTCAGCAAAATAGTCCTACCACTTGAGACTTATGGTGCTTTATTATAGACATTTCTCCTAGTTGAAAGCAATGCATTAATCTTTATTTATTAGATCTAGTCTAGCTCCAAATCTGCCTCAGAACACAATATCAAAATTCATTTATCACCATTATTTACATTTGGTATAATAAAGCTTTTAGATGGGCAGCTTTCTTTTAAGATTTTTTTTTTTTGGGATTTTTTTTTTCAAGGAGCAAATATCTACCTTCTCTCCCTCCGCCACCTCTAATTGAGAACAAAAGAGAAATGAAATCTCTATTAAAACCATGTAATAAAAAAGAAAAGAAAAATTCTACGTTGGCCATGTCCAAAAATATAGACGTCTCATTCTCCTTTCTGAGTACTTTCTGTCAGAAAGGTGGAGAGCATGTCTGATCATTAGCCCTCTGGAATCATGGCTGTTCAGAGTTCCCGATTCTTTCCAAGTTCTTCATCTTTACCTTATTGTTGCTTTTGTATAAATTGTTCTCAGTATCAGTTCATAAAGCTCTTCCCAGGTCTTTCTGAAACCATCTCCTCATTATTTCTTAGAGCACAATAATACTACATCATATTCATATACCATAGCTTGTTCTACTGTACCCCAATTTGTGCACAGCTCCTCAAATTCTTCCTTCTTTGGCTTTTCAACGAGAGCTAGAAATATTTTTGTGCCTTCTTAGATTTTTTGTCTAGTACTAATCCTTATCCTCCTTTCCCCATTCTCCCTTTCCTTCCTATTTTCCCATTGAATGATATGTTTCTCTAACCAGTTCTTTGTGTGTGTATGTCTGTCTCTGTCTTTCTATGCCTTTGTATATGTATATGTATTTTACTGTCCTTTCACTAGTTCAAATGAGAGCGATGTTGCAGATATGAGCAGTTCCCCCACCTCCTCTTCATCTTTATAAGAGTTCATTTTCTTGAAACCTTCTTTTCCCCTCCCCCTACTCCCCAAGCATATTCCTCTTTCTCTTTCTTTCCAGTCTTCTCTTAAGATCATGAAGACAGTGGAGCCACTTGTCTAATTAAACTCTCTCTCTGACTCCTGATAATGGTAGGATGTAGAGGGGACACGTGTATCATCTCCTCATATTTGAATGTAGATAGTTTATCCTTGTTTAGTCCCTCATGATTATTCATTCATATTTACCATTTTTTCTCTATTCTTGAGCTTGAAACTCACAATTTCTACATTGTTTTGGTCTTTTCATCCAGAATGCTGGGAAGTTTTCAGTTTCATTAAAGGTCTGTTTTTTCCCCCATAAAATTTTGCTATTTTGTTAGGTAAATTATTCTTGACTACAACCCTCTTATCTTTTACCTCTAAAATATTTGTATTCCAAATTCTCCCCTACTTCATAGGGGTGGCTGCTGAATTCTGTGTGGTCCTACACTCTTGTTTCTCTGATCTGGAAACTCTGGATCTGGGCTTTAATGTTCCTTGGAGGTGTTCTTGGAAGTTTTCATTTTGGAGTTTCTCACAATAGGTGACAGATGGATACTTTTTTCATTTGCCCTCTAGTTCTAAGAGCTCTGGACAGTTTTATGATTTCTTTGAAATAGGACGTCTGAGCTCTTTTTGGTCATGGCTTCCAGGTATACAGTGACTTGTATTTTTTTCTCCTTGGTGTTTTCCAGATCAGTTGTCTTCACATAGAGATATTTTACATTGTCATCTAATTTCTAGACCTTTGACTTAGTTTTAATATTTCTTATCTCATGTAAATCATTCTTCTAATTTTTAGAAACTTTGTTGCCTGTAGGGTTTATATAAACTCCTTTGCCGAAGCAGTCATTGTTCCTTTTCCAGTGCTTTCTTTAATATAGCTTTCCCTACTTTTTCCTCATAACAGTCTTATTTCATTTATATTTAGCTGTTATTATTTGTGTTTGTTTGTTTTTTTACACCCTCACTTTCCTTCCTGGAGTCAATACTGTGCTCCAAGGCAGAAGAGTGGTAAGGGTTAGGCAGTGGGGGGTCAAGTGACTTGCCGAGGGTCACACAGCTGGGACGTGTCTGGGACCAGATTTGAACCTAGGACCTCCTGTCTCTAGGCCTGGCTCTCAATCCACTGAGCCACCCAGCTGCCTCCTATTTAATTGTTTTTATCATTGGTAATTTTTTTTTAACCCTTAACTTCTGTGTATTGACTTATAGGTGGAGGATTGGTAAGGGTAGGCAATGGGGGTCAAGTGACTTGCCCAGGGTCACACAGCTGGGAAGTGTCTGAGGCTGGATTTGAACCTAGGACCTCCCGTCTCTAGGCCTGGCTCTCAATCCGCTGAGCTACCCAGCTGCCCACTATTTAATTGTTTTTAAACAAATGTAAACTTTTTATTTTTATTATTTTATTTTATTTAATTAATTAATCTAGACTATTTTTCCATGGTTACATGTTTCATCTTATTTCCCTCCCCTCTTCTTTCCTCCCAGAGCCCATGAGCAATTCTACTAGGTTTTACATGTGTCATTGATCAAGACCTATTTCCATATTATTAATATTTGCACTAGGGTGATCACTTAGAGCAGTGATGGGCAAACTATGACCTGGATCTGGTCCGCGGGGAATAGTTTGCCCATCATTGGATTAGAGTCTGCATCCCCAATCATCATATCCCCATCGACCCATGTGATCAAACAGTTGTTTTTCTTCTGTGTGTAAACTCTTTTTAAAGGAATTCTTTGGACTGCTAGCTGGTGTGGTGTATAGAGTACTAGGCCTGGAATCAGGAAGATTTGAGTTCCTATTTGGCCTGTGACCCTGGACAAGCCATTCTTTGCCTCTGTTTTCTTACATGGGGATAGTAATAACACATACCTCACAGGCTTATTGTGAAAACCAAATTAGATTTTAATTGTAAAGTGCTTAGCTAGTACCTGGTATGTAGTAGTTGTTATGTAAATGCTAGCTATTATTATTATTGTTGTTGTTGCTGCTGTTGTTGTTATCATTATCATTATTACCTACTAGTAAACTCTTGCTTCATGTCTTCCAACAATTCTGATTGGACTTGTGTCCAGGGTGTGTTTTTTCTTCTAGGCTTTGCTTGTAGTTATTTTAAAGCCATTCTCTTCTGAGTTTATGTCTTGAGCATCCCTCTTACCATAATACATTTTTATAGTGAGATTCTTTTTTTGTTTGATTATTCTTCCTGCCTTCCTGTTTTATGTTAGGGCTGGTCTCTGAAGGGCAAGGCTGGTCTGACTTTGATGCTTCTTTCTCAATGGTGCTGAGTGTTGTGTTATCCCATGCTGCCCAAGTGATATAATATAGGCCAAAGCCTGAATGTTGTCTTCCTGTTCTAATTTCTGTAACTTGCCAACCTAAGTTTTGATCTGAGCCATACAGCTATGACCTTGCTCCTGGTTTAAAGCAGCTAGGTAAGTTTGGATAGATAGACTGTTTCTGGATTCAGTCATCATCAGTCAACTAGATGGTCCTGCGGTTAGGAGTGACAGAGCTGTGGACTCCCTTTTTTTGTTCTGGTCTCCCTGCTCTGGTCATTTCACCATAGACTTCAGAATGTGCTGACAACTAGTGTTCAGGATTCAGCCTCAGCAACATAATTGCTACCTTCCCTGGACTACCACCTCTAGGCGCAGTTCCCCTCATAGAGACATGGATCTCTAGCCTAGCTTCAAGCTTTGAGTGACAGAGTTGCCAGTTAGCATCTGTTCTTATTACCTACACAAAGACTGCCCCTTCTGTGCAGGATCTGGGACCCCTTTTCTCCCTAATACACAACTGTAAGCCCTTGTTCATTTCCCATGCTGGAAGGCTCCACTGAATACTCCTGGCTAAAGCCTGTGCATACACCTCTCTGTATGCCTCTGCTATCCCAAGCTGGGAAAATGATTTACTTGGAGATTTTTTTCCCCTTGAATTTCCTAGCCAGAACTCCTTCAGTGTGGTGCATTGTTTAGATCTTTGTAGAAGAGTTGTGAGAGATTTGGGCAAAATTGCTTCCTTCTACTCTGCTATCTTGCCCAGTCCATCTTTCCTTATGTTTTATACATTTAAAAAGTACTTTCCTGCGGGCAGCTGGGTGGCTTAGTGGATTGAGAGCCAGACCTAGAGACGGGAGGTCCTAGGTTCAAATCTGGCCTCACACACTTTGCAGCTGTGTGACCCTGGGCAAGTCACTTGACCCCCATTGCCTAGCCCTTACCACTCTTCTGCCTTGGAGCCAATACACAGTATTGAACACGGAAGGTAAGGGTTTAAGAAAAAGTACTTTCCTATAGATTTTTATTCCAATTCATGACTATATTGACAGATTTACAGATTTTTGTAATTCTTTTTGCCCAAGTAAAGGCTAGTCTAAAGAATTCATAGGTATTGATCCATTTATGCTATTACCCCCAAAATGGGTGATTGAAAATGAATCCACTGATAATTCCACTAGGTGACACAATGGATAGCTTTGGATTTAAGAGTCAAGATGATCAAAACTCAAATCCTGCCTTAAGACGCTTAGTGTATACCTCTAGACATGTCACTTACTTAAGCTCTCAGCCTCAGTTTCTTCATCTGTCAAAATAGTTAATAAAATGAGCCCTATTTCACAGGATTATTGTGATAATCAATTGAGATTGTGTGTGTGTGTGTGTGTGTGTGTGCGCGCGCGCGTGTGCGTGTGCGTGTGTGTATAAATGCCTCATAAACTTTAAGGTGCCATGTAAATGCTAGTTATTGTTATTTCATTTATTACTAGAATCTGTTAAAAATTCAACAATATTTGGGAATGTGTCTAAATGATCTCATACTAAAAATATTTTTGTTCTACATTGCAAACCTAGAGCACATCTTCTTATGATTGAATATTCTTGGTTTTAGTCCAAAAGGAAAACGGAAACAACTGAAGACCAATTCTCCAACCGACCAAAATACCTCACTGCCTTTGACCCGGACTAGCTCTTCTGTCTCATCTCATGGTAAAAATGCTCATTTGTTTTCCAACTCTCTTGAAAAAGTGTGACCTAGGAGGTTCTAGCCCTGACTGTAGTCCAATAACCCGTGTTCCTATCCTTTGAAGAGCTGTCTATTACTTATCATCTGTCTAGGTGAATTAGTGTCCTCTGTTGTAAAACGAGGGTTGGCCTCTACAGCCCCAAACAGCTAGGGATTTAACTGCTGAGCCCCATTGACCTCAAGAAATGAAAATTTTTGACTCGATCCTATTGCCATCTGAGAAGCTTACAGACTTCATTATTTAAACTCTCCCACTAGATATTTGTTATTGTTGTCATATATAGTTTGGACTAATTTTGAAACATGAGAAAGTGGTGTTTTATTGTGGGGGAGTGGGTGCAACTCATTTGATGCATTCATTTCCATTAATGTTATTGACCAAGATCTCTGTGAGTACATTGATGTTGAATATAATTGTAATCAAATTTGGAACTGCCATTTTAAATTCAAAAATAGCAGGAACAGCTGAGTCATTTTTTTTTTAAACCCTTACTTTCCATCTTAGCATCAATACTGTTCCAAGGCAGAAAAAGCTGTAAGGACTAGGCAGTGGAGGTTAAGTGACTTGCCCAGGGTCACACAGCTAGAAAGTGTCTGAGACCAGATGTGAGTCATTTTTTTCAGGTCCTAAATAGGGATCTGATCATTTAATGCTGTTGTCTCCCTAACAGTGCATTCTTTTGAAATTGAAGTTTCAGAACCTGGTGACGATCCAGTTAGATATGCAGTTAACGAAGCCATTGAGGGACAAAGTTCGTCTTCGAGTTCAAATGTCCAAAGCCAAAATGGAAATAATACTGATTCGAGGAAAAGTACATCGTCCCGGGGTAAAGTTACACCAGCTGAAAAAGGTAGGATATAAATAATTGCAGCATTTCTTCTTTAAATTGGTGTCTTTCCAAGAAGCTAAGGATAGAGCACCAGGCCCAGAGTCAGGAGGTCTTAAGTTCAAAACTGGCCCCAGACACCAAAACCAGCCTTTTTTCTATCCTCTTAAGTCTGCCCCTTCTCTTGCTTTCTTAATTTCTTTTTGTGTTACCATTTTTTACCAGATCTCCCATATCTATAACCTCAGAGTTTTCTTTGGCTCTTCCTCCATCATTTATATTCATATATTAGTTTGTTTTGGGGGGAGTTGTTTGTTTTTGTTTTTAATAAATTTTTACTGATAACTTTTATTTTTCCATTGCCTACATCTCTCCCAGCATCTCCTCCTCATCCTGGATAGCCATACTATGTAACAATGAATTGTTTTTAGTGGGGGGAAAAAACGAGGAAGCAGAGGGGGAAAAAATCAAAACCACTCATTACACTCTTCTGTACAACTGTAATAGCCTTCTAATAGGAGTTATTTTATCTCTGCTTTCTTCCTTTCTTCCTATGGATGGCACAATAATCTTACTTAGATAAAACTGATTATATTGATCTGCTAAAAAAACCTTATGTGGCTCCCTGTTGCCTACTGAGTATAAAAATCAAATGTCTTTGCTTAGCATTTAAAGCCCCAGTGTCATTCTTTTTCTAGGCTTACATGATTCGGTTTTTCTCTAGTATGTATTGTAACCACACCAGAGTTCTCTTCACCGTCTAGACATACACCGTATTGTCTCCTTCCATCCTTTGCTCACGCTCATCTTCCTCTTTTAAAATTCTTACCCATTCTCCAAAAGCCAACTCAAACACTATATTCTACACTAAGGCTTCACCGACCTTTAGTAACTAATGACTGTCCCTACTAGACTGCTCATCAGAATTCATTTAGTTTTATATGTTGTGGTTTTCATTATCTGCTCTTAAGATCGTTACTACTAAGCTCTTTTAAGATCCAGGAGGGCAAGGACTGTGTTTCACCTAAACGTTCTCAGCAGCTTGCATGATGTTCACCATACAGCAAGTGCTTCATAAATTTTGTTTAGGAGTGACTTGACTGGGAGCCAGTGGTCAGGAATTATTTTCTAACAAATTATGATTTGAAAAGAGAACTTAAGAGGAGTTAAAATTATTCCAAATAAGTAGAAAAATTATCAAATGAGGAAGTCCATCACTGAGACCAATAAGATTAGAATTGTTGGGGAATAATATGTCAGGAGACTTCATGGAGGAAAACATTATTGTGATGTTTAAATGAATAGATTTTACATAAGTTTATGGTCAAAATTAAATAGCTTAAGGTTAAGAGAGGGGAACGTTCACAGATTTTCAATTCAGAACCTATTACCACTACTACTTTTCTTTTTATTTGAAGTCATCGAATATAGCTTGTACTCCCACCCCTAAGTTAATTACCTGAAAGTCTCTTTCTGTTGATATGCTGTTAATCAGAGATGGAAAATATCATAAAATTGTGCTGAATGGGCCCACTGCAAGTTTAGTTTGCATAATGAATCTTGGCCGGGTCCTCACTGCAGCAAGGCAATCTTTTTTTACACCTCCCTAACTGACTCACTATTCTACTCGCGCTGCAATTTTTCCAAAAATCTTTACCCCTTCTGTAGTCATTCTCATGACTCATGACATTCTCATACTTCTGGAAAAAAAAGAGGCCATTTACCAGTTCTTTGCCCTTCCTCTTTATCTCAGCTCCCTCAGATGCCTCCCTCCCTCCACTCTCTTTCTTCACCCTATCTCATATGAAGTGGCCTTTCCCTTTGCCAAGGCAAAGTCCTCCAAATGCACCCTCAATCCCATTTCATCTAGTCTTCTTCCAGCATGTTGCACCCTCTGTTGTTACCACTCTCCCCAGTTGTTAATCACTCTCTGGATATTGACTGCTTCACTGCTGCCTACACACATGCTCATGTCTCCCTCCTCCTTAAAATGTGCTCACTTCATCCCATTTCCCCTTCCCCCTCCCCAGCTTTCATCATATTTTTCTCCTCCCATTCATAACTAAACTTTATAAAAATCCATCTAAAATTGGTTCCTTCACTTTCTCTCTTACTCTCTTCTGAACTCTCCAGTGTGGCTTCCAGTTTCATCATTCATCTGTAGTTATGCTGAGGATCTCTTATATGCCAATCTAATGGCCTTTTCTCCATCCTCATCTGTTTTGATCTCTCTGTAGCCATTGAAACTATTGGTTATTCCCTTCTCCTGTATAGTCTCTCTAGCATATCTTCATGATGTTGAGTTAGTCTATGCTGGTTCTTCTACCTCTCTAATAGCTCTTCTCAGTCTCTATTCCTTGATTCTCATCCATGTCATTTATGTTGTCCCCGGATATCCTCCTTTCTGGACTTTTTTCCTCTTCCTCCTCTTTCTTACTTGTTGATCTCATCAGTTCTCATGGGTTCAACTCCTATTTCTTTGCTGATGGTTCTCCAGTCTACATCTCCAGCTCTAATCTCTCTCCTCATTTACAGTCTACCATTTCTAGTTGTCTTTTGGACGTCTCTGACTAAATATCCCATTGACGTCTTTAACTCAACATGTACAAGATTGAACTAATTTTCTTTATCTCCAAACACTTAGCAAGAACACCGCCATTCTGCTAGTCACCCAAACTCTCAACCTCACTTTTTACCTGACTTTCATTCACCTCACACATTCATATGCCTTCTGACGTTATCATCACCCTGCAGCAGACCTTATCGCCTCATGCCTGGACTGTTATAGTAGCCTACTTTTGGGGCTGCCTGCTACAAGTCTCTCTCCGCTCCAGGCTCTCCTTTGCTCAGATGCCCAAGTGTTCTTCCTGAAGCATAAATCTGACCACCTCAGCTCCTGTATTCAGTAAACCCTAGTGGCTCCGTGTTCCCTCTAGGATCAAATTTAAAATTTTATTTGTCTTTTAAAGCTCCTCACCTCCTAGCTCCTTCCGACCTTTCTAGTTTTGATATATATGTACTCTTTGATCTAGTAGTGCTGGTCTTTTTGTTTCCACATAACACTATCTTTTTTGTTTGTTTTGTTTTTAAATTTTAAACCCTAACCTTTTGTCTTAGATTTGCTACTAATAATTGATTCCAAGGAAGAAGAGCAGTAAAGGTGAGGCAGCTGGGGTTAAGTGACTTACCCAGGGAGACACAGCTAGAAAGTATCTGGGGCCAGATTTAAACTCAGGACCTCTTCTATCCAGGCCTGGCTCTCTATCCATTGGGCCACCTAGCTGCCCCTAATACTCCATCTCTTGATTCTGCACCTTTTCACTGGCTGTCCTGTAATCTTCCTTCCCTTCATTTCCAAGTTTCAGTGACTGTCTTTATGACTCTACTCAAATCCTCCCTTCTTCAAGAGGCCTTTTCCCATTCTCTCCAATTTACCTTCTCTGTATCTCGTATGTGCTTAGTTTGTTGCCTATTTTATTTCCCATTAAAATGTGAGTCCCTGCAAGGCAGGGACTTTGCTTTTCCCCTCATTCATAGCCCCAGAATTTGGTGCAGTGTCTACCACATAGTGTAAGCACTCGATAAGGGTTTATTGATAGACTGATTTATGATAGTCTTTGACTTTGCTTCTTTCATTCAGACTGCCTTCATTAAACAGAAAGCAGTCTGGTACATTTTGCAGGGAGATAATTAGCACAGTATCCCTAGCTTAGTATAGTTTAGAGTTGATTAGAAGGAGTAGAAAAGAGTGGTGTTAGGATTCTACCTTGTGGGACTGGTAAAAAGCAAGATTTCTGGCTGGGATCAGAAATACTGTGGCATGAGCTCTGAACAAGAATATCACAGAAAACCTCCTACAAAGTGCGCCCGCACCACCACGTACAACCCAAAGGCCAAAAGAACCCTCCCTTTTGGTGTTAGCGAAGACTAGCTGGTATGCTTTTTAACCTTTCAGGAAATAGTAGTTTTGTTTCATGCACAGACTTTAAATTAAGGGATGATGAGATAGTTTATCTACTTCAGTAGGCCCTTTGTAAATGGAAATTTAGTCTTTAAAGGACTTTTATAAGAGAATTGTTCAAAGACCATATATTTTCTCTTGGTTATAAAAATAAGACATGAATCAAATAGATCTAATCACTTTAAGATATGTGAGCTTCTTTGTATACGTGATCTCTGTTTAGGTCAGTTTTAAACCTTAATTAATTTTAATCTTAACAAACTCAGTCTTAACTTTTAAAAGTCATCCTTTCTATTTTAGATCAGTTCCTTGATGAGCCTCTTACAAATGGGAATGGAAACGGAAAAGAGCACCGGAAAGGAGTCAAAAGAAAATTACTTACTATATCAGATGACGAAAGCCTCGATGAAGGAGAGAAAAAAGGTACAAAAGAAAAACCATGTTTGTCTTCATCAGAGAGTGGGGAGTCTAGTTCAAGTTCTGAAAGTTCATGTTGCTCTGATTCAGACTCTGATTCAAGTTCCAGAACAGACCGTGATTATGTAGAGGGAGACCATGACTACAGCAAAGTCATTCACACTAGACCTAAAAGGAAGATCAGGAAGGACCTCGCTGGTGGAAAAAGACCTTGGAAGACCAGAGGAGCTGGCGGAAGAGGCAGATGGGGCAGATGGGGCAGATGGAGCCGAGGAGGAAGAGGGAGAGGAAGCCGAGGTCGTGGGAGTAGAGGAAGAGGGAATGGAACGAGAGGAAGAGGGAGAGGGAGAGGAGGACGAGGAACATCTAGAGGAAGCTCACGAGCCAAGCGTGCCCGCCTTGCAGATGAGGAATTCGACAGCATGTTTGCAGGTCGTTTCAGTAGACTGCCCCGAATTAAGACAAGAAACCAAGGCAGGAGAACAGTTTTGTATAATGATGATTCTGACAATGACAGCTTTGTTCCCACTGAAGATCCATTGAATCTTGGTACATCCAGATCAGGCAGAGTACGTAAGATGACCGAGAAGGCCCGGGTTAGTCATCTCATGGGATGGAATTATTAACACCTGGACATTTTTAAAAGCATTTTTAAAAATCAGATCCCAATGGCCTTCTATTACAGGGAACTTACCAGGCAAATCTACCGAGCAAATTGTGTGGGGACTTTCTGCTTCCTTCCAGTGGTGCTTTTTCATTATGCCAGTATATGTTTGTTTCGAGACTTGAGCTCTCCACACTTCAATTTTCCCTGCAAGCCTTACTCATTAGGCCTTAAATTAAAGAAATTCTGCTCCCCCCACACTACATATTTACTATGTTAAAGGAGCTTCCAGCTTCTTGACAGTAGCATGACATTTTTATCACAAAAAGGAAATCGCCCTTTTTTTGGTTTTGTATTATAGAAATTACAGCACCTTCTTACAGAGTTTTTATATAGTTTTTTTTTTTGCCATTTTGATTCCTATACACAGTAATAATAACTTTTGCACAATACACCAATCCTAAAGGCAGCTATAAAATGTTTACAGTTTCTATATTGTAAGAAGGATCTGGATTATTTTAATCATCCCAGGCCAAACTTTCACAAATTGTACTGAGCTGAAGTATATTTATACAACAGGTTTTTTGGGGGGTGGGGGGAGGGGACCTGAGCAAGAAAGTGGGGAGCTGGGGTTCTCTTGATATGCTTTTCATTGGTTCTTCATGTTAAAAGGTGAGAAAAGGGTTGGTGCCTTGTAAATATGTAGCAAACCTTTGCTGTGGTGTGTCCTGATGTGTGCATTAACTTTATTAAAAAAAAAAAACAATACTTGAGAAGTATCAAAATCTAGACAAAAGGTGCCAAATGCAAAAGTTACTTGCATCTATTTTCTTTTTCTTATATTTTACTGCATTATTAGACATTGCGCAGCTAAAGGTTAATGTCTGAAAAATTCCTCATCCGCACAGAGTGAGTTCTCTGAATACAGTAGCTCAGCTACCTCTCATAATCTACAACTACTGGAATCCTAAAGGAAATAGATGCAGTTCTGCATTACTAAGAAGAATTTAGAATTAGCTAATCATTAGAAATGCTTCGCTCACAAATGAGAAGCCAAATGGTTGTTTATAATCTTATTGGCTCTGATTTTAATAGCAGTAATTGTCAAAATTCCGCAAGCCTTGTGTACGCTACCTTAGCTTGTATTAGAACATGTTTGTGTAAGTAGTATATTGGGCTGTTGTTTCTATGTCTCTGCTACTACTTACTTTTTAACAGATGTGGGTTGTTTGCTTTTTATTCAAATCTTGAAACTTAACATCTAGTTTGCGCTGTGATGTCCTAGCTGGCTAATATTTGCAGTCAACTTTTGTAGGTTCTGTTCATACTATTAAAAAAGGGCTCTTCTGTTACAGTCTTTTGGAAAAGAATCTTGTTGCACTTGTATGCTGATGTTTTGAATGATAACTTTCTGGGGCCAGGGGAAAGACTTGAAAACTCTTGTTCTCATGATTACAGCAATAGAATATATATGGTGCCATAAGAAAGTTTGGGTTAAAAGACTTTGCTTTATTTCTTGAATTTGAGACATTACATATTCATTGAATAGCAGGTGTTTAGCTCTTGTGATGGAGTGTAGATCATTTCTCACTCAACAGTCCCAGATTTGTTGGACTTTGCCACTAATTATAGGATCAGCCTTAGAACAGCTGATTCCTAATTCACACTCAGCCATCCTAAATTACTGCTTAAGCTAACTACAAGTCCGTGCTTTCGGATGATATAATTTTTGGTAATTCCATCAAGAGCAAAGAAAGGGTTTTAGACACACACACACACACACACACACACACACACACACACACACACACACACACACACACAAATTTGGGACAAATGATCTGGAGGAGGGTATCTTGGACTGACATCATTGAGCCATTTTCATTTCGTCATACAAATGGTGGATGGGCTTAACAAAAGTGTTATTGTGAAATGTTAATGGCACTGACTTAGCTTCTTGGTACAGAAAATATCACTGATAACTTTTCGTTGTAGTCTTTTTCCTCACTAAGCCCAAACTTCATTCTAGGTACAATTTCACTGCCACATTTTAATCATGCTATAAATTCAAGCATCAGTTTGCTATCTTAGTCTCCATGTTGATTTTTGCCTATGTGCATCATTTCAGTTACTCTTTTGTGTACTTAGAAGAGCTTCTGTTTGTATTTTCTTGGACCCTACTCTGAGCAGTGCAACATGGATACTTCAGTTAGTATGCACACTCCAATATGTACCATCATAGATTCTTAGCATAAACTCCTTTTTGACATTCCTCTATTAAAATATAGTAAACGAATTGCCATTTATGTAATCTTAACTAGCTTAAGCATTATTTATTTATTTGAAAAAGAGAAATCACATTTATTCCCCAAGTCATTCTTCTGGGTGTAAGATCATTTGAGTAAGGTTAACTGTGTATTTCTTTGAAGAGTTTATTTTATGTCTCTTGAAATACTGTGAAGCTAATAGTGAAGCAGCATTTGGCTCTAGTGCGAGTCTTAATCTTCTGGGTTAGCATTTTAAGAACAAGACAACAGGTTGTGCTAGAGCAGTGCAGTCCTCATTGACTGCAAAACATCCATTTGCATGCAGACTTTTTATATGCATGAAAATAGCCTAAGTTTGTATGAGTCTTTTTATTTTTTTGGTCCTCTGAACTCTTTTTCCAATTTAGACATCATTTTTTAGAAAGCCTCCTCCTTTCGACGCCATGTAGATTTTAAAACTTTCATTAGATATTTTCTTGTTCCCATTTCCTCAGAGGTCATTTGTTTAAGCAAGACCTTGGCTGGGTCCTAGGAAAAGTAGAGCAGGAAGTTAATTGGGAGACTCTGGGGAGGGGGGAATATCATATTTTTCATTGCTAGGAGAGACCACTGATTTTTAGGTCTATAAAAGTATTTATGTACACATATCATGAACTTGGTCAGCATATGATAGGCTGCTTTTTAATGCTTAGTGAAGCTGTTAGCAAGCCTATAGTGTTTCATCATATTAATGCTTTAAGAGCCTGGCAATGAGTATACTGTGTATATAACAAATTGGTTTGCCTCTTTGCGACTGTGGTGTGTGTTGGGGGTTTATCTTTTCCAGCAATAAGAACTGTCTCTTCGCACCCCACCCCCCAAGCCCCACCAGCCAGCCTGGTGGTTAGCCTCCCCATTTTTGTGCGTATTTGCACTTCTCCCGCATCTTCACATCTTATTTTAGACGGAAAAAAAAGATTTCTTTATTCCCCAATCATCCAATTCTTGCTTCTATAATGCTCCTCCTGATTTACCTTCAATTGTTCCAGTTTACGTATGTATCCATATGCCTCTCCTGAATCTTAATTTACTGTCTTTTTTATTTCCCTCTTTCCTTCTCTGAAGATCAGTTAGTTTTATGTCACTGCTCCTGTCCCCTCTGGAAATCTAGGCTAACTGAATATGATTCATGTACAACTGTGAGGTCTCAAGCAAAGTATTCAAAATCTGAACTTGCTTTTCCAACCCTCCCCCCAAGCCAATTCAGAATTACTGGATGTGGTTGTTTCTCTTAAACCTTATCCTGCTTCTTCCTTTTTCCTTATCCTTTTAAACATTTTTTCTCTTTAGGGCTAATTTACCATTAGGCATCTTTGGTAACTGTATTGAAAATAGATAATGTGACTATACCTGACATCATAAATTCAGCACTTAGAAGTGCATTATTATGACTTAAATGATAAACAGACAGTACCCAGTTGCTAGTTTTGCATATCCTCCCTGAGAACAAGTTAATGCAATTATATCAACAGGTGCTTATTTCAGACTTTGTGCACAATTTGTAAAACATCTCAAATGAAATAGAATTACATCGGTCATTTTTATTGGGATAGTAAATGGTCACTACCTTATAGTTTTCTGATGCGCGCTCTAATTTTAGAAAAGGTTACATTTTTTATATTTAACATCACTTTTTGAATGTTAATCCAATGATGTTCTTTGACATCCGGCACACTGTTAAAACTGTATGGGAAATAGAATCTTGCAACATCTCTTCAAAGAGGGATTTGTGTATCATTAAGAGATTTCATCCCTATTTTTGCTTTGAAAATAATCTCAGAGGTTTTCCACATCTTTTCACTTTTTATTTGACATGAAAGTGATTTTATTTGTCGCCAACATAAAGATGAAAACATTTTTCCAGGTGCTACGTCTACGCCATACAAGTGGCACTCAGATCTCGGTGATATTTCTACTTTTTAATTAATTCTGTTTTTAATCAATATTTTTTTTCATCTTCTTGGAACTCTCCTGCCCAGTTTCATATTTATTTCCCTTTCTATGCTATAAAACTGCTACCTACATTAGCACAAGTCAGCGGGACTGGCAATTGTGTAAATAGAAATGCTCTGCAGCTTAAGAGTTAAATAAAGTGTGTTTGTTTGCCTAACTATATACTCACTTGTTATTTTAACACTTATCTTAAACCTACGAAAGGAGACCTTTATCAATAAAAGAAGGGGATGATTCATACTTTCTAGAAGGCAAAATTGATTGATAACAGAATCTTTAGAAATCTAGGTTGGGAAATATTTTTACAGTTGTCTATAAACAGACATTAGGTCTAAAGAGGTACTAAAAAATTCTAATCCTTAACCAATAGTGTGTGGTGATGGCAATCAGCAAATGACTTTTTTTTTTTTTTATCCTATATCTTGTCGTTCTATTCCTTTTCCAGCCCCTACATAGCAGTGATCTTCTTCTTTAGGCTCCATGTTTTGAGAAGGGAAATAATTAACCTGAAGTAATGGATCATGATATTGTTTATGGATAAGGGTCTATAAAACAAAAAATCCAGTCAAGAGGGCCAATCTAACATGACTTCTCTTTAGGAAACAATGGTTAAAGGAACACTTTGGAAACTCTTAGTCGCCGCCAGTGATCTTTGAGGGGGGAAAATACTGGACTAGTTTCACTGCCAAAATGCACTCTTGCTACTTTATGCCTTAACTCATGGTTATGAGGAGAGTGGGTAGCAAAGCATGAGAAGATGGCAGGTAACACTGGGAATTTTTTTTTTTTTTTGCAGTAGGTCCACATCAGATAGAGTAGAAAAATGTAATTTCTTGGAGTTTACATTTTTTTAGTTCTTTTCTCTGCCACAGAATGTTTTTAAAATGTTGTTTACCTGAGAGACTTAAGAAGCCTCCTGCTATCAAAGAGAATTCAGGATTCTCTTCAACTGGGAAACAGTTAACTGCTAATGTGCATTGGGTCACTTTTAGTGGTGGTAAATCTGATGTTTACACTTGAAATCTGGGCGGCTCAGTGTGTTAAATGTCAGCCTGCAAAACTTTGGTCTTAAAAACTTTTTAAGTGTTTTAGACCTCAGAAACTGAGATGTGTCTGAGACCCTCCTCCGGCTCACAACAAGATTTTCTAGCTGAGCCACAAAGCCCTGAAATTTTTGATTTATGGCAGAATTGCCTGCAGTCTTAAGCTGTAACATTTTAAGTGGTGCTTTACTAAAATGTGTGGGGAGGGCAAAGGGTGGGAAGTTTGTGGTGTTGGGCGGGATTGGGAGGGATAGAGGGGGGGTGGGGGTGACCATGAGCCAGAAGCTGAAGGAGCTAATACTCTGTCAGCTAATAGGGACTTTTCAGCCTAGTTCCTTCCTTACCTTCTGTGTTTTAGCCATGTACTTCCCTCCCAGTGCTGAGAACGTCACTGGCTTCAAGATTATTTGGCAGGCCAAGGATTGGACTGCATGTTTATGCATTTACTATCTGTTGTACAAAATTCAAGAAATAAACTCTTTTTAAGAAATGTTGGCATCACCCATCTCTTTCTGGCACCCCCAGTGGCCATGTGACAATGGCCTTTGGCTGATTTGATCGGGAGGGTGGAAAAAAAAGTGTTTGGTTTTATTAGGTTTAAAAATTCCCTTTGAAACATTAAAGAAGCATTGTTCAAGTTTCTTCCCTAAGTCTTAAAACATTTTCCTATATTAAGTATTGTTTTCATTAGAAAAAGTAATATATTCTTTGCAACAGTATTGAATTGGAGAAGATCAGTTTGGGGTTGTTTGTTTGGTTTTGTTGGTTTTTTTTTTTGTTGTTTTTGTTTTTGTTTTTGTTTTTTTTTCCAGTTGAGCTCAGAACAAAGTTAAGTACTGTCTAACCTCTTACAATTTTATGTGTTCCTGACAGTTTAAAAGCAGGCCACCAAAAATGCACAAAACCAGATTGAACTAAGACATTTAGTTTGGGTGTTGATTTTCAAGGGATTTTATGCCCATATATTTACAGCCTCAATCTCAGGTCCCTTTAAATAAATATACTTCAGGGATTTTTAATGCCACCCAATGATGGCAGACCAAATGTAATATTTATATGCAATGAGCTGTTAGTGTTTGTATTATAAACATGTAAATCTGTAAATTTGCTGGGGGGGGAGTTCACTTATGTAATTTGAGATGTTATCGTTTTCCAGCTGTGTCTTAATAAAAAAGATAAACTCTTGCGTTGGATTCAATTTTTGTATTGCCTCTTAACTGGGAAAGATAATCATCCAAAATGATCAAGTGAAATCTTTGAACGATAGTCCCCCATTCACTACCCCATTTAATTGAATGCTAAGTTGAATTTACTTCCTGAAATTTCTGAACCTTTTGTCTTCTCATTTTCAGGATATAAACTAACTTGTAAATGCTGTGTTGTCAACTTATCATCTTCGAGGTCTTCAAGTTTTTAGAAAGCTGTTCTATGCCTGTGAAATTATGGCATTTGTGCTCAGTAAATGGCACTCTTACTCATAGGTAAAGTTAATTTTTTAAAAAGCTAAGTTTGGTACCGAAGTTTAAAGTGAAAAAAAAAAAAGGGGCTGAGCTGGGAACAATGGGTAGAAGTCAGAGAGGCAGACTGAGGTTTGACAGGCAGGTGGAAAAGCTTTGTAAAAGCTATCTGCAAAAAAGGGGGGAAAAAAGAATGCAAAAGGACCAAAAAAATCCAGTTGAGGAGGCAATGAGAACCTCCCTTACTGGAGATCTTGAGAAAGACAGCCAGATTCAATGGTCATTTGTTTGCTGTGTAGTAGAGGGGGTTTCTTGATCAATTATGGGTTGGACTAGACCAGTGGCTCCCAAACTTTTTGGCCTATCGCCCCCTTTTCAGAAAAGAAATATTACTTAGCGCCCCTGGAAATTAATTTTTTAAATAATTTTAATAGCAATTAATAGGAATGATATATGTATTAATGTTTCTACCTTTTTTGTAAAATGTAGTAAAGAAAGGTGTAAATTAGAAACATTGGACTTTGAAATTATGAAACTATTTATTGAACTCAGAATAGAATGTAATACAAAAAAATGTTAAAACCTGTGGCCATCACCACTCCCCTGGATCACCGCAGCACCCACCAGGGGGTGGTGGCGCCCACTTTGGGAATCACTGGACTAGACCCTCCAAACCCTAGTTTCTGGGCTACTTCCTGGCTTTATGCCAACTATTGCATCATTATTTTCATGATGTCCTGGGAAGCAAAAACAAAACTGGGTATTAGTGCTTGGTCATGTGTCCACTTTGGTCATTTGCTTCAGTTATGGCAACCAACAAAATGACTTGATCAGCAATACGAAAGTGATCAAGGATCAAAGCAGGAAGAAAGGAGCCTTTTTCTCCCGCCCTTGTGGAGCAAATGTGTTTGGGAACTAGGGTGTTAATAAGTTAGAATATTTCATTTGGATGGGATAGAAGTAAACACTTGAGTGCTGTGCCAGTGATACACAAGCTCTGACAGGTCCTTCCCGCCTGGAAAGACTGATTATTATAACAAGCTTGTGTCTTCTGAACACCATTATACCCCTGCTTGGAGAGGCTCACCAGTAGAAGGGCTTGGACCCCAGACACTCAGGAAAATCATCCAATAGGTTGCAGAGGAATTAATGGGCCACATTAGTGGGTTGGTACATGGGCAGATAACCAGTAAGTTCCCTTCCATCTGGAAAATGCAGTGATTTTGCATGCCTGTGTTGATTGACATCACAGGTCTCTGAAGTAGTCTGCTGAAGCTCCCCAGAAGGCAGGGTTCACAAATGGTCTCTTTCCTAGATGGTTACCAGCATGTGTGTTAGCACAAGCTGGGAACTTTGAGCAAGAATGCTCAGAAGGCTACACTAGGGGACCTCAATTAGGTCAGATTTTCCCAAGTAAAGGCAGAGGACGACCAAATGCTTTATGACAAAAATGCTGGGCTGAGTCAAGATTTAAGACACGGACCCTACTCCCATGAAGCTCCGGGTTTGATAGTCTATGTGGAAACACACAATACGGGTATGGTCAGTAAGTAAGAGGTCTGCGGTACGGTATTATGGCCAAAGAAGGTGATAGGTACGAAGCCTTCATAGATAGAGCAGGTGGTGTTTCAGTTAAGTCAAATGGGTTGAATTCTGATAGAAAGGAGAGGATGCTGGGAAGGAAATAAGCATTTATATAGCACCTATGATGAATCAGACAACATACTAAGTGGTGCTTTTTTGCAAATAGCTCATTTAATCCTTCCAACAGCCCTCACAGACTAGTGATGCCCATTTTACAGTTGAGGAAGCTGAGGTAATCAGTAGGAAGGAATTGTCTTACCTTCAAGGATCACACTGTGCTTTCGATAACTTCTTTCTCAGAGGCCAGATGTGATCTAAGTTCCCTGCTTCTATAAAGAAATGTCTTCTATCTTCACGTGAGCTTGAACTACAGTTGAAAATAGTTATGATTCTCTGGATTTCATGTTGAGTTATCCAAGATATTCATGAATAGTAAGTAGTTTAATAAAGTCCACTGGATATTCAGCCTGTTTTCTCATAAAGGAATTATTTTAATCAGCACATTGCTAAAAGTCATTTTCATTTAGTAGTTAAAGCATTTCGAAAAGCACTTCATCCTCTTCTTATTTGGGAAACACCATTCATGATCAAATCAATGCTGGCGTTTTTGCTGGACACTGTCAATCTGTTTCCCTAGTATCTGGTAACTCTGGACCAGAGCACCCCCTTATTTATAGTACTTTGAAGTTTATAAAATGCCGCGCACACACACAATATAACTAATTTGATCCTCGCTTCAACCCTGTAAGGTAGATGCTACCTTAATGCTCACTTTATAGATGAGCAAACGTGAAGCCGAGAATTGTGACTTGCCCAGGGTCATACAGCCAGTTAGTGTCTGAAGTAGAATTCAAGTGTGAGTCTTCCCGACTCCCAAATCCAGCACTGTTACCTGTTGTGGCATCTGACTTGTATTTCTAATGTGTGCAAGGCACTAGAGATCCAAACTTGCCCTCCAGGTATTTGCATTCAGTTTGGATGTGAGGAGTTGGACCTTGCAAGGTTAAATTCTCCATGGGGGTTATTATAATCCTAGAGGAGACACCAAAAAGATCCCAGGTCCCTTTGGATGCCCACAGATGTGGGCAAAAGGGCCCCCAACTCCTGGACAAACACAATGTAATAAACCATCAGACCTTACAAATAGATTCAGAAAGTACAAGAGGGTCTTGAACTCTGGTTAGAGCTCTTTTATCACAGAATCCTCCATGTTATTCCTCCATTCTTTGCCCCCAGTCTTATGGTGCCACCTTGTGGTTTGTGTCAGAACTACTAGGCAGGACTTGTAAATATCAAAGAACAAAGCCTAGGTCCATAATGATGAACCTATGGCATGTGTGCCAAAGACAGCATGCAGAGACCTCTCTCAGCACCGCCCTGCAGAATTTCTCTCTTCCCCCTCTCCACCATGCTTCCCAATCCCCTGAGCAGAGTGCTCAGGCCAGGCCCCTCCCTTTCTCCCACCCCTGTCTGGGACTAGGAGTTGCAGGGGGGAAAAGGGGATTTCCTCTCCCAACACTGGGGCTGATCCCACCTCTTAAAAGATCTCCACTTCACTGACAGCCACCAATCTAGGGGGTGACCCCACCTTGAAAAGGCTAACTGCTCCCTCTGCCTCCTGTTCTCAACCCAATGTGGATCACAGCCCACTAGGCAGATGGAGCTAGATGCAGGAGCAGGTTCTGTGGCTTCAGGAGGCTGCTTCCCCTGGTTCTGCCTCCAAATGCAGAGTGGGGGGGCTCTGAGTGAGCTATACACCTAGCCTTGCCCCACCTTCCTGGCCTATCAAAACCTGCAGCAGCCCCTTACCTGGCTTGCCCCTAGGCCTGCTGGGTGCAGGGGTGTTTCCCCATGACTACAGGAGGTAGGGTCCTCAGCCTCAAAACAGGCTGGCCCCATCCCCCTCCAACATAGTAGGGTGGGGCACTGCACACAGTGAGGGGTCACACACATCTGGGGTGGGGTGGGGCACGGCACAGCAGGGGGTCTATAGAAGGTTTGCCATCACTGGTCTAGGTGCTTAACTTCTCCATATTGTGGCTTTAGTCCTCTGCATTTCAATCAATGAAACATTTATTGAGCGATTACCATATGTCTGCCACTGTGCTGATTGCTGGGGATACAAAGAGGCAAAAATCAATCCGTGACATCAAGGAGCTTACACTATAATGGGAAAGACAAGAGGGAAACAAATAGATACAAAGCAAATTACATGTAGGATATATAAGAAATAATTACAAGAGGGAGGACACTACTTGGGATTTGAAAGAAGCCAGGAGGTAGAGATGAGGGAGAACATTCCAGGCATGGGAGAGCCATGAAAGAATCCCTAGAGCTGAGAGATGCTTGTTCATGAAATAACTTTGAGGCCAGTGTCATCGGATCGAAGAGTATATGGGGGGGAAGTAAGATATAAGAAGATTCAAAAGGTACAAGGGAACTAGGTTAAGAAGGACTTTGAATGCCCAACAGCATTTTGTATTTAATCTTGGAGGTGATAGGGAGCCAGTGGTGTTTAATGAGTAGAGGAGTACAGTTTAAGAAAATTACTTTGGTGAATGGAATGGAGTAGGGAGAGGCAAGACCCACCAGCAGGCTATTACAGTAGTCCAGGCCTGAGGTGATGAGGGCCTGTACCCAAGAGAAAGGGACATTTCAGAGGTGGGGCAAAATTGAAAATAGGCAGCCCATAGCAACAGATTGGATATGGGCGTTGGTGGGGAGGCATGGCCGAGAGGTAGTGAGAAATCCAGGATGACACCGAGGTTGTGAACCTGAAGGACTAGGAGAATGATGTTGCTCTCCATAGTAATGGGAAATATGGGACACTCGGGCAGGGGCATAATTTGTGGGGAGAGTGAATTCTATTTTAGACATTAAGTTCAGGGTGTCTGAAAGGCAGCTGGAGATGCAAGATTGGAGGTCATTAAAGAGGTTAAGGCAGGAAAGGGAGACTTGGGAATCAGTTTTTTTCATGTCCCTGAATTTGGATGCGTTTTAAAGAGAGTTGGTAGTGGCCTAGGAATCAGTTACTTGAGAGTATCGTTTCCCTCTCTTTAAGAAGGAATCTGACCAAATGATCATGAGTCCTTTCTAGTTCCATATCTTCTAGCTTTAAAAACAAATACTTTGATTGGGGTTTTCTTTTTCTTTTTTTAACTCTCACCTTCCATCTTAGGACCAATACTGTTTATTGGTTCCAAGGCAGAAGAATGGTAAGGGCTGGGCAATGGGGGTGAAGTGACTTGCCTAGGGTCACACAGCTAGGAAGCATCTGAGGTCAGATTTGAGGACCTTCCATCTCTGGGCCTGGCTCTCAATCCACTGAACTACCCAGCTGCCCCATTAATTGGGCTTTTCTAAAGGCCATATTTAAGATACAGTGAAAGACAGGAGGAGTTGAAGTGTTATTATTGCTAGTAACTGAACAATTGATCTAAAAAGAGCTCAGTTCCAGCATAATTCTCCTCCCTTCTGCAACACAAATAAACAGAATCAGGTTATTGGTTTACAGTGTCTATTATGAAAGTAATCGGAGAAAGCATTTGCAGTCAGATATATTTCATTTTAGAAGACTTGTAGAAACCAGGTCAAAGAAGTGCTGTTTCTATGAACCCTTTATAGAAATATGGAATTACCTTGGTCATGTCAGCCTTCTTTTTTTTTTAACTAAATTCTTCATGTTCCATCTTAGAATCAATATTATGTATAGTTTCTAATGCAGAAAAGCAGTAAGAGCTGGGCAATAGGGATTAAGTGACTTGCTGGGGGGGGGGAGGTTACACAGCTAGGAAGTGGCTGAATCCAGATTTGAATCCAGGACTTCCCGTCTCCAGACCTGGCTCTCTATCCACTGAGCCACCTCTGTGACCCCAATATCAAACCTCTAAGAAGTACTGAGTTTATAGTTGGGACACCTCAATTCTAATTCTGTTCTGAATCAGCCCAGCAAATAATTTCCCCCTCTTTGGGCCTCAGTTTCCTCATCTGTAAAATTAGAGATCTATACTAAATGACATCTTTTCCAGCTCCAAATCTGTGATCTTATGATCTTTTTGTGACAGATAGGCTCTGCAATGTGGATTTTATTGAAAATTCAGCTGGATTCAATGTACTATAGATTAGACACTAGATGGCAGCAAAAGAAACACATTTCAAACAAACAGCAAGATTTTGATTCAAAGGTAAACAGGCTGTGGATGCTAATTCCCATTTCCAGGGTGCTTACATGTTCACTGCAACTTTCCACAACCTTGCGAGGCCAGTGGTGCAAATATCGCCATTTTGGCAATAAGGAAACAGTCTCAGAGAGTCCCAGTGGCTTGTGCCCTTGAGCCATCCAGCCAGCAAATAACCTGGCTGAGATTTGGGATTTTGCCTAGTCTAAGCTCACTTTACAAAAAGGCATATCGAGGCACAGGGAAATGATTTGCCGGTGCTGATAGAGCTCCTTCGGGGCAGAGTAAGAACTGGGAGGCCCAGTCTTGGCTCCCAGTCCAACACACCATGTTGCTTCTTGGCTCCTAACGATGCACCATTAGTTAAAATATCTGAAACGTGCCCCTTGGTTCATATACCATCTGCAGCCTTCCTGTGTTTTAAGTGTTGCTAATGCTTGTGAGTCCAGCCAGCCATTTCCCCATAATCCTGTTTGTTTTGCAGCTTGAGATCGCTGCCTCTGTGGTTCCCCTCCTTGCCCTGGGTGCCATCTCTTGCTCTAAAATGTACCCGGGCCCTTCAGAACTTACAAATTTGCCCTCTACCCGGCAGTTGGCTTGCAGGGGGATTTATCAACAATTGTGCCGGGCCAGCCAGGCTTGAGATGGAGGGAGTGGCCACAGCCAAGGCTTGGGAGCTAGAAAGAAGCAAGGGAAAAACTCTCCAGGTAAACAGAGGCTAAAGAGCTTTTTTAGCAGAAATCCTCCGGGCATTTTGCCCCCTGAGACAGCTGGGCTCATTGGGCACTGGCCTGGATTTGAGATGCAGGAGAGATTTCTCATGCCAAGGAGGCTGAACAACTCATTTGAATTTACCTTTTATCCCCCCTTAAAAGAGGAGACTCCTATTCATCTCAGCAGGTGTTGAGCTACATGAACCCCTGATGTTTCTGCACCCTCTGAGAGGCACTGAGTTTATTTCTTCTAGAACAGCAGCAAAAATCAGGCAAGGCTTCAAGCTAGATTCGTAGATTATTAGATTTGAAGGGACGTCGCAAATCCTCTCATCCAGGGATTCTTAATCATTTCGATGTCATGGAGCCCTTGGACAGCCTGGTGGCAGTGTGGCCCTCTTCTCAGAATCCTGGTGTAAAGGCAGAAAAGAGAGCGCCGAGCTTTACAAAGGAAATGGAATCCTATTGAAATACAGTTTTTGAAATATTTTTTAAAACAAACCATAGACCCCAGAGGAGGAAGCCCTCATCTAGTCCAAACCTCTCATTTGACAGAGGAGGAAATGGAACCTCACAAAGGGGAAGTTATGTGTCCAGGACAACCAGTTAGTGGCTAAACTGCAATTGAAACCCGGGGCTCCGGATCTGTAGTCTAGACCCCAGAAAGACCTCAGCCACTGATGCCTAGTCCTGGTCAGGGAGCCAGAAGTGAGGTCTGTGAGCAGTGAGTAGCCAGGGGGGCTGGTGGGAAATAGAATCAGACCGAAATTCATCAGATAAGAAATAAAGCTCATCCGCCAGTCAAGAAATATGTATTGAGCACCCATGTATGCCCTGGAGATACGTGGGAAGGCAAAACAGTTCAGTCCCCAAAGAGATGGTAGTTCTGTCAAAGATCATGTTGGATGGATAGATGGATGGAGACGACTCTGTTAAATCCTGCTTTTGTTGTAACAGTTTGAGGAATACACAGCTTAATGCCCCTGTAGCAGATGTGTGGTGATAGGAAAGGACTTCAGAAACTTCAGGGAAAGCTGGGTCTTCTGCAAGAGGAGTCAAGAAGCCCTCTCTGATTCTGTGAATCCTCAGCATGTGCATGAAGGAGCAGGGTGAGGTTACCTGTGTGGCAGCCATGAGAAAGGTGAGCCCAAACCAGGAACTGACCCCCTGAGGAGGGAAGAGGGAAACAGACCCCCTAAAGACTGGGCTCCAGCGTGAGCCCCCTTTGCTGTTCTCCAAATGTCACAGACGGGGGCTCAAATTTGGGGGGAGGTCTGCTTAGACACTCTGAGGAGAGCTGAAATGGCTTTCTGCTAATCTGGTACAGTCAGAAGAGTGGCTATCCAGTAGTCTTCCACTCCGAGGCTGCCCCTCCTCCAAGGAAAGGGGTTCGAGTTTAGAGAGCACCTTTGGTGCAGGTGTAACTCACAGCTTCTGCCTCAGCAGAAGTCCTTTTCTCCCTTTGGGTGGTCCTCGCAAAGGTCCCCTTTGATATCCAGCGCTTTGCTGAGCTCGGGGCGTTGGGGCCCTTTTTGATTTCTGAGGCTGCCTTTCTTCACTTCAGAGACATCGAGCTCCCCAAAGAGGTTTTCCTTCAGTGTGTCCCGCTAGCTTCAGTGGTAAGTGGGGCAGAGGGACATGTGCTACTTCCTCAGTCTCACTCCTCCTGCCCCACCTTACTGCCCTCTGGTCCAGGCACAAAGAGATCCACCTTCCCTAAGGGCTCCACGTACTCCCAAGGCTTCATTCCCAGAGCAATGGCTGGAATATACATGCTGCGAGAGACATAGACCCAGAGGTATGTCTCATTCTTTCAATCAAATGCATTGGCCAGAAGTACTTCACTCCTCAACCCTGTCTTATATAGGCCTGACTGATTCGGGAATCTGACTTATGTCTAGGAATTAATCACAACTTAGACAATTTACTCAGTCAAAAAGTCTTTCCTGTTTATAAAGGCATCACAGCTTAGACTATCTTTTTTTTTAACCCCTTACCTTCCGTCTTGGAGTCAATACTGTGTGTTGGCTCCAAGGCAGAAGAGCGGTCAGGGTGGGCAATGGGGGTCAAGTGACTTGCCCAGGATCACACAGCTGGGAAGTGTCTGAGGCCAGATTTGAACCCAGGACCTCCCATCTCTAGGCCTGGCTCTCAATCCATTGAACTACCCAGCTGCCCCCTAGACTATCCTTTTTGATTTTAATTAATTAGCATTCGGGGAGGGTATGAATCACCCCTCTAACACAGGGTTAGTGAGTAGGATCAGAGGGGACACATCCCATCCAGGAACAATGCCACAGTTGATTTCAATGTGGAGGATGGTTCCAGAACTAAAAAGGGTTGGGTGGGTGGGGGGGGGTGAAGAAAGAGTACTCTCACCTTGACAAAGCAGTTGGGTGAGGCCTGGAAGAGATGGCTGCCTAAGAGAAGTTAAATGAAGCATGACTGGAGCTTTCCTGAATAATGGTCTAAGAAAATTCAATAAGCAGGATAGCCTGCTTCAAAGGTGAAAGAGCAAAGTCTCTGCTGTGGGTGGCAGTGTGTTTGGCAAAGCTGTGGAGACAATGGCCAGAGAATAGGGAGTAAAAAGTGAGGCAGTTGTGCAGGAGAGACAGCAAACAGGTAAACAAAAGCCTTCCTCTCAATTCATCTGAGTTCAGCTGCTTATTGTGTGTGCGTGTGTTTTCCTTGTATAGATTGTTCTCCTGGTTCTGCTTTCTTCACTCTGAATCAATTTATATGAATCTTTCTATCCTTCTCTAGATTCTTCCTATTTGTCTTTTGTTTGGGTATAAGAGTATACTATTACATTTACTATAGCACAATTTGTTTGGGCCTTTTCCAGCTCCCTTGGCATCATGCATCAGGCCATTGTTCTTTAAGTCATCTGTTATTTTGATTCATTCAGTGACTTGACATCACAGAATACATCTCCCTGAATTATGAAAAGGTACATTTTTCGCACTAAAATTTGTGCATTCATGTAGTCATATTAAAAAGTGCCACTCACCCTACACACACACACACACACACACACACACACACACACACAATCTCCTACTCTCACCCCTCTCCAGGCAACCTGTGGTTTTGGGCCCTCCCACACACTGTCCAGGATCCTTAAATATTGTTTCATGGGTGTAGGTATTTCATGTATCATATCAGGTATCAGCTGTCACTGCCTCAGTCTACTCCTTTGTAAAAGGATTGGACTAAGATTTCCAAGATCTCTTCCATATCTCATGATCTCAGAGTGGTACTTCCCTCTAGCTTTCCACCTTCAGTCAGCAAGTAGTTAATAAGCTTGAGGCAGGCACTACTCTAAAAGCTGAGAATTCAAGGAAAAGCAAAAACAAAGCAAACAACACCCCACCTCCAAGCCCCCAAACACCACCAGAACCTTCTCTCAAGGATCTGAAATCGTAATTGGAGAGACTACATGTAAATGATTAGCTATATCCCAGATATCTAGTCACCTCCTAGATGAAAAGTAATTCAAGAAGGGAAGGAGGAAAGAAGGATTGGAGCTGAATCTCAAAGAAAGTCCAAAAGCCTCTGGGAAGGAGAGCTTTCTGACATAGAGGACAATTAGTACTTAGAGACTGAGAAGGGGAGTTATTCAGGCAACTTCAAGGAGGCAGGCTCGTGAAGTAGGATCACAGAGTGTTTGGAGGAGAGTCAGGGGAAAGAAGAATGAAGGTTTTGAAGGGCTTTAAAAGCCAAACAGGATTTTCTTTTTGATCCTGGAGGTCAGAAAGAGCCACTGGAGTTTATTGAAAGGGGGATAAAATGGTCAGACCTGAGTCTTAGAAGAATCACTATGGCAGCTGAATGGAGGATGGATTGGAGCGGGAGGGGCTTGGGGCGGAGAGACCACTTGAGAGTCTTTTGTAATAGTCCAGGTAAGAGATGATAAGGGTCTGAACTAGAGTGGCAGTTGGGTGAGTGAAGAGAAGGGGACCTAGACAAAAGGTGGTGGAAAGGTATAAGCCACAAGACTGGAAATTGTAGGGAGGGTAATCGGGAAGTATCAAGGATGATACCAAGGTTGGGAGCCTGAGTGACTGGGAGGTGACCTTGGCAGCCTTAGTGAGGTTTGGAGTCAGGAGGAAGGTTTTAGGGGAAAGAGAATGGCCATTTTGACAAATTTGAGATGCCAATAGGACATCTAGTTTGAGATGACCAAGAGGTAATTAGTGATACAGGACTAGAACTCAGGAGAGAGATTAGGGCTGGATATGTAGATTTGGGAATCATCCTTAAAGAGATGAAAATTGAACCCTGGGGAGCTGATGAGATCATCAAGAGAGAATTGCTAGGGACCGCTAGCAATTGCTTGGCAGCCAGGGGTTGCCAGGTAACCATCTGTACTGATTTCTCACAGCATTTTCAACATCTGCCAAACTGATTATCATGGGAGTTTCAGCCCACATGATGGCCACAGGGCTGACAGGTAAAAAATCATGTTCTTAAATGCATAAAATAAAATATATGGGATCATAAAGAAACCAATTAAATTGAAAGACAGTTATCAAAATACTAAAAAACAAATTCATAGACCCCAGGTTAAGAATCCCCTGGTAGATGGTTATCTAAAATCCCTTTCGCTTCTAAATCCCAGAATACAAGTGCTTATTAGTCTTTTGTGTTCTCTATACCAGTGATGTCAAACTCAGATCGAAAAGGGGCCACAAATCCATATACGAGGATCCTTGTGGGCCACATAATGACTTAATTTTCAAGCTGGCTGTTATCTGTATTTTATTGTATTTTTGTTTATTTTGGTAAATATTTCCCAATTAGACTTTATCCGATTCAGGCTGTGTTAGGCACTGGGTCATTCTGCCTGCTGCTGTTTGACATTTCTGTTCTGTGTCACTATTCTCCTCTATTAATGTATATAGCCCAGAAAATTGTTACCCATTTCATTAGTCCTTCTTATATACATTGACAAAACGTGCCGTGTTTTTAGGTGCTCATTATCTGGAGCAGGTTCTTTTCATTACTGGCAAGGAGGTGACCTTAGCCCCAGGAAAGCCGTGATAGGTAGATCATGCTAATTATGCAGTCTTTGACTACAAGCCAGGAGCCGTTCCCTGTGTCCACATGTCCCGGTGAAGTAGGGAGAGAGGCCTATCCCCCCAAAATAGGTGGACAACTTAGACTTCTAAAGGAACTGTGATCTCTGTCGATGTCCCCATGCTACTGAAATCATATACACTTGAGACACAATCCTTTCGAAGTATAGATTTCAAGGAATTTTTTTTCATCTCAATTTCTTGCCAAGGCCTGTGGTCCTCTCCTGATCTCCTTGGCTTAGCTGATCCGGGCTGCCATGAGCCTCTGAGATTGAAGATGGACATCTCCTGCCTCATTGCCCCCACTGTTCCCAGATCCTCCAAAACCCATAGAGTTTCATTTCATCTTCATCCTCTCCAAATTGTTACTCATAAATTGGAAAAGACAGGACCTGACCCCAAATAATGAGATCTTGGAAGAAAGCTTGATGACCTCCCCCCTCCCCTTGAAGGATGTTCTTCTCCTAGGATCCAAAACTGGAGGGGACCTTGATGATCTAGTCCAACCTTCTCATTTCACACATGAGGAAACTGAGACCCAAAGAGAAACAGTGACTCATAGGCATACCACAAACTTTAGAGCTGGAAGGGATCTTCACAATCCTTTAGTCCAAAAGCCCTGATCTCATAGAAAAAGGCACTAAAACCTATAGGAGTACAATGACTTGCCCAAGGGCACTGAATTATTAAAGGAACAGAACCAGGATTAGAATTCAAATTGTGTCTCCAAGCTTAATATTTTTCCACTGCTGGTCTGTGGGGTGGAGAGCAGTGAGATGGCATGGTGGACAGATTACCAAACCTGGAGTCAAGAGGACTCATCTTTCTGAGTTCAAATGTGTCCTCAGATACTAGCTCTGCGACCCTGGACAAATTACTTAACCTTTGCTTGTCTTAGTTTCCTTCTTCTAGAAAATGGGAATAATAATAATAATAGCATCTGCTACCCAGGATCGTTGTAAGGATCTAAACAATGAAAAGAGATAGTAATTGTAAAATGCTTAGCACAGTGCCTGGCACATAGTGCTATATTTGTTGCCCATTCAGTAGTTTTAGCCATGTCTGACTCTTTGTGACTTCATTTTCTTGGCAAAGATACTAGAATGGTTTGTCATTTATTACTCCAAATCATTTTATACACGAGGAAACTGAGGCAAACGGAGTTCAGCAATTTGGCCAGGTGTCTGAGGTCAGATTTGAACTCAATTCTTCCTGCCTTCAGGCCTAGAACTCTATCTACTGCACCACTTTGCTGCCCAACTGCTATATAAATGTTAGCTGTTACAGATATTGAGGGAAAGGCAATAAGAAAACGAGTAGTTCCAACAATAGCTAACTCATTTCAACCGTTGACTTTGTCCACTGCGATTGGACCCATATTTGGGGGTCATGTGTTCCCTGTTTATTCATTCTGTAAGCTTTTACTAAATGTCTACTTTGTGTCGGTTTCTATGCTGGAAACGGGGTAGAAGGATGACATAAAACTCTTCCTCTCCGGAATTCTGTCAGTAAGCATTTATTAAGCACCTGCTGTGTACCAGGCACTGTGCCAAGGCTGGGTATACCAAGAGAGGAAAAAATAGTCCCTGTCCTCAAGTAGCTTGCATTCTAATGAAGGAGAACATGTGGAAAAAGTATACAAACAAGATCTATACTTGAAGGATAAAGCCTGTATCCAAATAAATACGAAATTATGGATACAAAATCAATCCCAAAGTTTTTGGAAGTAGAGAGAATTCCATAAAAGGTTAATAAAGGCCTTGAATAGGAGGTGGCCCTTGAGCCTTGAAGGGATCTAGGAGAACAAAAGCCACATAATGAATGTTGTGTTGACTGGAATGGTGCCTGGTAGCAGTGATATAAAATCATTCTGGCTAGATTGTAAATAACTTTAAATGCCCTAGGGGCAATAGGGAGCCACAGAATCTTCTTCAGCAGGGATGTGACATGGTCAAGTTATGCTTTCAACAAGGATTTTTACTGGTCTATGAACTTGATTTTTTAAAAAATCAAATTGGTTGCCTTTCCAATCTTATGCATTTAATTATATGCTGTTGTGAGAGAAGGGGTCCATAATCTTTTTTTTTAAACCCTTAACTTCTGTGTATTGGCTCCTAGGCGGAAGAGTGGTAAGGGTGGGCAATGGGGGTCAAGTGACTTGCCCAGGGTCACACAGCTGGGAAGTGTCTGAGGCTGGATTTGAACCTAGGACCTCCCGTCTCTAGGCCTGACTCTCAATCCACTGAGCTACCCAGCTGCCCAGGGGTCCATAGTCTTCATCAGACTTCCAGGTGTGTCCATGACACACGAAAGTGATGAAGGCTCTCTGGTTTGGAAAGATCACTTTGGCCACTGGGTAGAGGAGGAATCAAAGTGGAGAGAGATCAGCTAGAAAGAAGGTCATTGCAGTAGTCCAGGTGAGAAGCGATGGGGGTAGGGGGGAAATGGGACAGCACTAAGGTGACACCAGTGTAGGAGTGGAGAGATGATCTTTTAATCTTGTCTGCCTTTTACTAATAAAAAGCAATGCTGGTGGTGATTCACCTTTAAACATTTACTTTATTAGAGGCTCATTTTGGAAAAATACCAGACTCAGAGTGGAAAGACCTGCCCTGCTCTGCCCCTAACTTGTCATTTGATGCTGGGTAGGTCATCTGCCCTCTCTGGGCCTCAGTTTCTTCCTTTGTAAATAGAAGAGATTTGGATTAATTAAACATCCAGGTCCCTTGAAGCTCTGACCTTCAGTAATTCTGCTAAAAAGTGAACAAAGTTTCCAAGTAAGCACCTTCCCATAATTAAAATGAATTTATCAGTGTTAGCAGCACACATTGGTACGGTAAATATCAGACTTTGAATTAGACGGAGTCGGAACAGGATGGAAAAACCCGAGATGTGTTTTGTGTCGAAGCTGCATGTCTCCTGATGGCTTCGGTGATGGCAATAATGGTCCAGGGTCATCTTTCTTATCATCCCTTAATCTCACTGTGATATCGATTATTTTGCATGGTTTGCCTGAGACCAAACTCAATGATTCATGAAGCTCCAGCTTTCACACTCATCTCCTTGATTCTTTTTCTAATTATATTTTACCTTGTTTCCATGGTTTATTTTCCCTTGAATTGAAATAAAGGGGATTTGCAAACTGCAGCCAGCTTTGAATTTATCCATGGCCATAGGGAAAAGAGAGTCCAGATAGCTCAAATCACAGACAATCCAAACCCCTCATTTTGATCTGTTCTGTTCAGCAGCGTGGCATTGAAAGTCCTCCACGATCTAGCCCCAGTCTGTCTTTCCTCAGTGATTTCATAGTCCTTGCCCTCTTCCAGTCTGTGTTCCTGATCTCCTTGCTCTTCCCTCTCTGTAACATCTCTCTCCTTTGCATGGGCCAAGTCTTCTACCCCAAGTATGATCTCTCCTCATCTCTGCCCCTTGGAATCTCCAGGTAGACTATACAAAGCTCCCCTCAAGTGCTGTTTCTTTTAGGAGGCTTTTCCTCAACCTTCAACCCCCCCTTTTGTTTACTGTTTTCCTCCTGCCCTGAAATTACTTTGGATAAACTTTTTTTTTTACATTTCCTATATTACAATAGAAAGTAAGCTCCTTGAAGGCAGGGATTGTTTCATTTGTGCAGCCATAGTGGCTGGCACACAGTAGGTACTTAATAAATGTTTATGAGATTCATTGAACTGAACAGACTGAGCTCCTTCCATGTGTCAACCTCTGTGCTAGGAAGAGAGACACAGAAAACAAAATGAAACTGTCCCTGCCTTCTGTGAGCTTCCATTCTCCCGGGTAGATGAAGGGAACACGAGTACTGACCTAATCTACTAATCGAAGCCATCCCAATCAAATTACCACAAAAAATATCTCATTGAGCTAGAAATAATAATAACAAAATTCATTTGAAAGAACAAAAGATCAAGACCAGCAAGAGAATTAATAAAAAAAAAAGATGGAAGGAGGTCTAATTGTACCTGATTTTAAACTGTATTACAAAGCAGTAATTATCAAAACTGTCTAAGAAATAGGAAAGTAAACCAATGGAGCAGAACAAACATACAACAAAAGTAGTAAAAGATTATAGTAATCTTGTATTTGACGAATGTTTAGATCTGGGCTATGGGGATAAGAAATCACTATTTGGTAAACATTTCTGGGACAACTGGAAAGTAGTTTGGCAAAAACTAGATATAGACCAATATCTTACTCCATTCACTAAAATAAAATCCAAATGGATACATGATCTAGACAAAAAAGGAAATATAAGCAAATTGGAAGAACAAGGAGCATGCTATACTACCTATCAGATTTATGAAGAAGAGAGGAATTTATGAGTAAACAAGAGATGGAGGGCATTGTCAGGTGGAAAATGGATAATTTTGAGTACATTAAATTGAAAAGGTTTTGTACAAATAAAATGAATGTTGCCAAGATTAGAAGGAAATCAGAAAATTGGGGGGAAATTTTTCATATATTCTCTCAGATAGAGAACTTTGTCAGATTTATAGGAATAAGAGCCATCCCCCAATTGATAAATGGGCAAAAGACACGAACAGTTTTTGGATGGAGAAACCAAAGTCATACATAGGTATATGAAAAAATAAATCCTCACTCATTAGGGAACTGCAAAACAAAACAATTCTGAGGTACCGTATTACAGCCAGCAGATTGGCTAAAACAACAAAAGGGTGACCTGACAAATGGTGGAGGGGATGCGGAAAAGTGGAGACACTAATACACTGTTGGTGGAACTATGAACTAATCTAACCACTTTGGAGAGCAATTTGGAACTATGGCCAGGTAGCTAAAAAACTGTGTATACCCTTAGACCCAGCTGCTGAGTCTATTTCCCAAAGAGACCAGGACAAAAGGAAAAGAACCTATGAGTTCTAAAATATTTATAGCAGCTCTCTTTGTGGTGGCAAAGAACTGGAAATCGAGGGGATGCCCATCAGCTAGGGAATAGCTAAATAAATTGTGGTATGTGATCGTGATGAACTACTACGGCACTGTAAGAAAGAATGAGTCGATTAATTTTTTAAAACTTGGACAGAACTACATGAGATAATGAAGAATGAAACTAATATTTGAACAATAACTTGTGATCGTTCACCTCCAGAGAATGAAGGGAGAAGTGGAAATGTGAAAGACAATAGCTACATATACAAAGCTGTTTGCCAGATGATGCCTTCTATGGTTTGAGGATGGGAGGGAGGAGCTGAAAAAAATAAATGCTAATTAACTTTTAAAAAAAGACTGGTGATAAATGTCTGGTATCTTGATATGTTAAGCTCCCCTCCCCTCCTACAGATAGTAGTTTGCCATTTCCTTCAGCGGTAAGGGCTAGGCAATTGGGGTTAAATGACTTGGCCAGGGTCACACAGCTGGGACGTATCTGAGGACAAATTTGAACCCAGGACTGCCCATCTCCAGACATGGCACTCTATCCACTGAGCCACCCAGCTGTTCCTGAGCTCAATTGTTTCTACACTGCAGAAGCGCTTGTCCATGCCCTTCATATTTTAGTTGCCTTGGGTCAAATTCATGATGACCCCCACCCTAGTTATAACGAGGAAAAGCACATCTACATTATTAAGTATTGGGTTACTTGGAATAATTCTCTGAACCTCTCTTTCCCTACTTATTCAGTTCCATTCAATAAATCATTATTAAGCACCTGCTGTGTACAAAACTCTCCTAGTGTATGAGCCTCAACTTTATTGAACTGTCAGTAGTGTTAAGATGGTTTAAGGAGAGAATGTTTTATAAAAAGACACAGAACAAAGTACTGAGTTATTGGGATTTAAATGTCAGAGAGATTTTGAGTGACTCATAGCACAATTTACAGAGATATTCACAGCTTTCTAGCTGTTTGCTCAAAGCTCTTCTGACGTGGGTTGCTGAAATCATTGGACAGCTCACTACTCTTCCCCTGCCTTCCCCTTCCTCCACCCCCAGCTGAGAGCAAAAGGGTCTCTTCTTCACGTGAACACCCCGGGCACCCAACGTGTTTATTTGATTTTGTGTGATGTATTCTGCCTGTGCAGTAGATAGCAAGATCCTTATAGGAAGGAACCCCATTTTATTAAACATCTCCCTGGGTGCCCAAGACACAACAGGTTTCAATAAATGTTTCTTGAATTCATTTTGAATGAGCTGATTTCTCTCCCTCCCCTGCTATATCTCATCCTCCCCATATCCTCCGTTTACCATATTAATTTTAATTTGTATCTAATGCATTAGTGGTCCCTAGCTTATCTTCTCTATTAGTCAGCAAACTCCCCAAGGACAGGAGCAGTGCCTGATTTATCTTCTTATTCATCCAGCCCCCCCCCCCAACCATTTTCACTTGTAACAAGTGTTTGGGAAATGTTTACTGAAAGAATTTGGGTGAGCTATGACCTGACACCCACAAGGATTCTTCCTTAGAAGCTTTCTTTTGCTTTTCTTTTTCTCATTTGCCATTTCTGAATACATACCATCTCTACTTCCTAGCTGTGTGACTTTGGGCAAGTCACTTAACCCTGTTAGTTTAGCCCTTGAGAGTTATTACTAAGGCAGAAAGTAAGGGTATGAAAAAATAAAAACACACCAGGAATCCCTGCTCAGCCCCAAGCCAGTGAACAAAGAACAGTTATGAAGCAAAACACACACTACATCAGTGGCAATGTATGCAATGCTCTGCTAGAGTAGCCCCCCTCCTCCCAGGAGCATGAAGTAAGTGGCATTATTTGTCCTTGAGGGTCCCTTTCAGTTTAAGTTTTTCACTTCTTTCTTTCTTCCTTCCTTCCTTCCTTCCTTCCTTTCTTTCTTTCTTTCTTTCTTTCTTTCTTTCTTTCTTTCTTTCTTTCTTTCTTTCTTTCT
>NC_058136.1:38088393-38103955 GCF_016433145.1 Gracilinanus agilis | reverse complement strand
GATCCAGATTAGCGGGCAGGGCGGAGTGGGGGTGAGGGTGGGGTCACATTATCTCCCTCCCCCCCTTTTGTCCACCACCCCGAGACGGTCTAGACCCTCCCCCATCCTCCCAGCCCCCATTGCCCGCCTGGACTCCTTCCTCCCTTCCTCCCTTCTCTCTCCCTCTCCCCAGCCCCTATTTCCAAGCTGTTGCTAAGGCCTGCTGCTTTAACCTTAGTAACGGCTCTCCTCGAGGCCCCCTTCTCGCGGATATTGCCAGGACTCTGGGCCAGGCCTCCATCACCTCACTGCAGGCCGTAATTGCCTGCCCGAAGCCTCCCCACTCTGAGCCAGCCAGCACTCAGTGCCAGTCATCTTCCGCAAACTCACTTCTGACCTGTCACCCCAATACTCAATAAGCTCCAGCAGCTCGCTCTCCGCTTTATCTCCTTCCCTTCCCCGGCCCCCAGACCTAGAGAATCCCTTGAAATCCACTTGTTTCCAGTGTTGAAAGCATAGGGCCGGGCTTCTGAATTTGGAATCCGTGCCATCGCGAACTTGGACGGGGAAACAATTACATTTCTGCTTGCGCTCACCCTACGTGAAGTTTAGCAATTTCCCTCAATTATTTAGAAAGCGGATTGTGCAAAAAGGTCCACGCACCTTTTTATCAGATGTTCGCAGGGGCCGGGACACAAAAAAGGTAAAGAACCCTCCGCGCAGGGCAATTAGTGCCCTAAGAATGCTAGTGATGTTTACGCTCTTAGCGTGAGTCATCACTGAGTAACCAACCTACTGGTGCCTAATAATAAACTCCACTGTTTCCGGCCACTTCATCCTTTTTTTCCTTTTTAATGGCCTCAGAAATAGATGAGTCCGACCATCTCGAGGCCAAATGGATGGTGAGAGCGACACTAATGAAAGCCCCTGTTACTATGGTGAGGGGTCACACTGGGCACATCTGTCCTCAGGTAGCAGACCTAGGAAGGTTCCAGGACTGCACTCGAAGCCTATCCAACCCAGCAGGACTCACTCAAAAAGCTGCTCTCTTGGCAACCCAGCACCCAAGAACCCAGAATCTCCTCCACGAAGTGTCAGAGGAGGAAGCAGTGATAATTCGGTGGAAATAGGGAGGATTCTGGAATCAAAAGACCTGAATTCAAATCCTGGTAGAGACGCTGGATGTTTAGGACAAGTCACCTAACCTGACTGGGCATCAGTTTCCTCATCTGTAAAATCAGTAGCATTTGTTGAATTTATATTCATTTTTCCCACTTGGTAGCCTATTCATTTGGATATTTTATATTTCTGTAGATAATCTATTTCTTTTGAATTGAGTCTTGACTAATAATTTCAATTAGATCAGCTCCTCTTTTAATTTATATTTTGTATGTTTTATAACACATGTTACTATTTGTATAATAGTGTATGCATAACTCATACATTTATGAATAAGTAAATATAGAAGTACATCATCAACAATTTTTTTTTTTTACTGACAAGGTGTAGGATCAAAAGTTTTTGGAGACCACTGCTTTAGACCATTGTTAAATTTGGCTTCCAGGATACACAAAGCTCTGTCCAAATTTTAAAGTGCCATATTTATGTTAGCTATCAAAATCACCACCACCATCATCATTAGCTGTGGTAGTAGTAGTCAGGCCTTAAGAAATCCTTGTTGAATGAATGAATTTAGAGTCAGAGAATCTGGGTTACATTTCTTGTTCTATTTCTGTCACTTACTGTGACACTGGACAAGTCACTTGATTTTTTTCCTGGGCCTTGGTTTCCTGATTGGCAAAGTAAAGGGGATGGGACTAGATGAATTCTGAGATACTCTCCAGCTGTAAAATTCTAAGTCAGAGGCAGAAGACAGTGAAGAGCAAACATGTACCAGGGAGAAAGCCCCGAAACTCTGCATCTGTAGAGAGGCTTGAAGGTGAGGGCCTTTACAGACAAGTGAGGGACCATCAAAGGATCCTGCTGCTGCTTCAAAAAAGTTATCTCCAGTATTTCAGTCAGGCAGTAAGCATTTATTAAATACTGACTATATTCAAATCCCCTAAGTGCTGGGGATCTAAAAAGAAGCCAAAGAGTTCTTGCCCAAATCGAGCTCACAATCTAATGGGAGAGATAACAAGGAAAAAAATATGCACAGACACATTTTATACAGGATAAATGGGAAATGATTAAGAGAGGAAAGGCCCTCAAATTAAGAAGAATTTAGTTAGAACCTGAAAGAAGTGAGAGGAGCTAGGAGGCAGAGTACAGGAGGGAGAATATTGGGTGAGGAGGAGACAGAGAAAATGCAGGGAGCCAAGAGATGGAGCGTCTTGTTTTTAGAACTGCAAGGAGGCCAGGGCAATGAAACAAAAACTTTGACAGACTGATGCTCAGTTGTTCTCACACCATCTTAGCCATTCTGGAGAATTCCTGAGGTCCTGGGATCCATGGACCTCAAAGGGACCTATGGATAGCTTTCTTAGGGCCTGTGAACTTTGATAGGGAAAAAATAGATTTTTTATTTTCCCTAACCCTGAACTGAAATTTAGCATTTCCTTGCATTGCATTTTCAAAACCCAACATTCTCATAAGGAGAAGGGAAGAAGCATTTCTAGAACACTTCCTAGGTGCTAGGCAGTGTTAAGTGCTTTACACATTTTATCTCACTTGACCCTCACAATGACTCTACAAGTTAGATGCTCTTCTTATCCTTATTTTACAGTTAAGGAAACTGAGGCAAAAAGGTTTAATGGCTTGCCTAAGTTCACACTGCTCATCTGAAAGCAGATTTGAACTTAGTTCTTCCTGACTAGACCTCGAACCACCCAGTTGTCTTGTCCATCCAATTATTATTTACCCCCAACAGAAAATGAAAAGGACTCATACCCAAGTCCAGAAATAAAGATAATTCTCCTCTTCATTCTAGAGGACTGACACCTTTCCTAGGGATATATATATATAGTCCTTCAAACTTATAATCCTATCCTACATAGGGCCACTCTGCAAGGAAAAAGAATTCAAGGTTGTTATAAGTCCAGCAACCCTTCCTTCTGGTAGGTCCTACCTTCCTTTGAGACCTTTACTGTCCACATGACTCAGCACCAGGAAAAGGGTTCGGACCAGGTTGTTCCTCCACAGCATGACTCCTTGCCCTATCAGTCCCTCCTTCTCTTTACATCTCCCTATTGTGATAATACTTTTTCCTCTTTCCACATCCCCAATTCCCTGCTGACCTGTTTTTCCATCTGCTTTCCTGCAGGGCTGAGTGGTTGCACAGGCCTTTTGCCAGGGAACCAAGCTTCAGTATAATTCTTTTCTCTTTGTCCTTTAAAGGCTGAGCCTAAGGACATTGCTTAGGTATGAACCTTATCTGCAATATCATGTCATATTATTGCTGCTGAGCTTCCTAAAATTGGGTACATGCATCAATGAAGGGACTTTCACTTTGTTTTTCATATCTCTAGCCTTAACATAATTCCTGGCACATAGCAGACTCCTTATAAATGTTCATTGATTAATCAAACAAAGAGTCATAAGATCTTGGGACAAAGGAAATAATGTCTATCTTGTCAAGGAGGCAGAGAGGGAAATTCCATTTACCATTCTCTTCCTGAGGCATATGGACCTGGTTACCCCACTATAGAAGATTGAAGCCATTAATTGTTCTCTTCCTCTTTGCACCCTGTCCCACTTCTCTGTAATTCTACCTTGCTAATGTGAAATGAGGTAACTTTCTCTGGTCATTTAAAGCATCCAATACTGAACTTTTTTGCTGAATAATTCAAATAATGCTTTATTGAGAACCTAGCTGCTCCCAGAATCCTCTTGAGTCAATGCCATATAAGACCCAGGAGCCTGGCACCACTTGGAGAAATATGCCTATAACAACAACAACAAACAAACAACTCACATTTTTATGATGCTTTGAAGTTTGTAAAACCATTTCCTCACAAAAACCATTTTGCCGATGGGGCAGCTGAGACTGGAAATGACTCGTCTAGGATCACATAGCTAATAAGTATCGGTATCAAGATTCAAACTGAACCCTTTCTGATGCTGGTGTTCAATGGTTTTCTCATTATCCCATTAGTATTTCTTTGGGCAGGGCAGACTAATGTGTTATTATATGTGCCAAACACTGGGAAATAGAGACCATCAGAGGCAACCATCAGCAAAGGAACTTTTCTGTGTTTTGTGAATGTCATGAACAGTACTTGATAAATAATAATGGCCTCTTTCATGTATGCCAGCTTATTTCCTTCTACTTGCTTTGATATCTGTTGTGTCTTTTTTTTTTAAACCCTTGTACTTCGGTGTATTGTCTCATAGGTGGAAGAGTGGTAAGGGTGGGCAATGGGGGTCAAGTGACTTGCCCAGGGTCACACAGCTGGGAAGTGGCTGAGGCTGGGTTTGAACCTAGGACCTCCTGTCTCTAGGCCTGACTCTCACTCCACTGAGCTACCCAGCTGCCCCCTGTTGTGTCTTATTTTTAAGATGAAGTAAGCTCTTGACTAAGCATTCATGTTTTCATTTCTTGAAGATAAGTGAGTGTACCTGAGAGAAAACTGGGTTTGAGATTGATTGCATTCTGTGTCTTGGAGGGATGTGGGCCCTTTCTCTTTATTTTCCCCTATGAATTTGTAGCTGAAGGTGGCTATTTGACTTCTTTCCCAGGCTGTGTTAGCCCACAAGAGCTGCGAAATCAGTTGATGGCTTTGAGTAAGGACAAGTATAATAATTCAGATATTGGAAAGTTTCCTCAGTGTGTAGTACCAGAGGCTTTAATTAGTGTTTGCTATCAATAGCCTGAGCCTTGGGATGATGGGGTTCATCTCTTTCTTTGTCCACAAAAAAGGATGAAGCCATAGGGTGTAGAACAGAGCTTGGATACCCAGAACTAAAACCATGCTAAATTTGGGGATGTCTGGCCCTTCCAGAAGTCCCCTATCTTCTCATCTGAGTTACTTATCATGGCAGGAGCCCCCAAGCTGCTGAGTCATTTTTATAATGTCTGTCGTTGCCCAGTGTTTCAGACTAATCAGATTGTTGCCTAGACCACCTCCTTATGTTGAATTAACAGAAAGAAGGGAGAGGACAGTGTTCTTCAGTTCCCCATAATTGACTGGCTGAACTGTTCAATGACACCAGATGAGCCAGGTACAATAAAATGACCAGTGCATATCATCATCATCATTCCCTAACCTGATATTGGTTGGCCACCCAGGAAGCCAGTTGATATTGGTGGAAAGAGGAAGAAGGGCATGATCTTCTCTCTATATATTTTTATATGACTCATAACTATTGAGGCCTCCTTTAGTCCACAATTCCTGCATGTAGCCTTGTGTATGCTATAGATCAAAACATGTCTGCTGAAGCATAGCAACAACATTGGCATATAAAACAGCTGTTAGTTCTCTTCTCCATTGTAAGGTTAGCCATAGTCATGCTGTGATCTGAAGAGTACTGATGGCCTCTGGCCCCCAAATCTCCCTTATTGGCTTGTTAAGGTGTCTGAAGCTCCCATTATTAGAGCTACTCCTTTGGGTTAAGACACCATATGTTCAGAAGATCCCTTGTTAAAATACAAGTACCATAGGTCACTTCAGGGTGGGGGGAGACATATTGAGCAATTATCATTCTCTAATGCCTTAGCAAAAGTTAGTTTACCTTATTGGCAAGACCCAAATAGAATAGGGTAGATTGCAAGAAGAGAGCAAGCCTGGATGAACCACTAGGGAGCAATGATTATAGGACCACAGAGTTCCTGGCATGGGGGTGGGGCCCAAGATGGGACTTTAAAGATCAATTTTGTTCTTGGCCCTTGGTGATAGGCCAGTCTGGCTACAACAGTAGCATCCTACAGGTATATCTTTCTTTTTCTCTTGCTGTAGGAGAGAACAAACTATTAACCAGAATTAACTAAACAACTAGCCAGTAGTTAATCATACTACATTTATCTAATCTGTTTTTTTTTAATACTGAGATGGAATGGAATTAAGCTGTTGGCTGAATCTATACCTATGGCAGATCCAGAAACCCTATATTAGTGGCTCCAATCAGGAGCCATCTTAATGAACCTGAGGAGATCAGTGTCTCTGAGTCTTTTGCATATATTCATCTTGGAGCCTGTGGTATGGGTTTAGAGCTGAAGTTCTTCAGCTTTTTTGTATCATGGACCCCTTTTGGGAGTCTGGTGAAGCCTTTGGACCCATTTTTAGAATCTTGTTTTTATTTTTTTAACAAGTTTTAAAAAATTTTTATTTAGAATATTTTCCTTTTTCTTTTTTAAAGTTTAGTATACAGGGGCAGCTGGGTGGTTCAGTGGATTGAGAGCCAGGCCTAGAGACAGGAGGTCCTAGGTTTGAATCTGGCCTCAGACACTTCCTAGCTGTGTGACCCTGGGCAAGTCACTTAACCCCCATTGCCCAGCCCTGTAACAAATAAAATTAATATAGAAGGATATATAAAAAAGATATTAGGGTTAAAAAATTAAAGTTTAGAATATTTTTCCATGATTACATGATTCATGATCTGTGCCCCTTCCCTCCCCTCTCCCGGAACTGACAAGCAGTTCCACTGGGTTGTACATATATCATTGTCCAAAACCTATTTCCATTGTATTCATATTTGCAGTAGAGTGATCTTTTAACAACGAAACCCCAATCCTATCCCCATCGAACCACGTGATTGATCATATGTTTTTCTTCTGTGTTTCTGCTCCCACAGTTCTTTCTCTGGATGTGGATAGCTTTCTTTCCCATAAATTCCTCTGGATTGTCCTGGGTTATTGCATTGCTGCTAGTAGAAAAGTCCATTACATTCAATTGTGCAAAGTGTATCAGTCTCTGCGTACAATGTTCTCCTGGTTCTGCTCCTTTCACTCTGCATCCATTCCTGGAGGTCGTTCCAGTTCACATGGAATTCGTCCAGTTCATCATTCCTTTCGGCACAAAAGTATTCCAGTATTCAATCACCATCAGATACCACAATTTGTTCAGCCACTCCACAATCAATGGACACCCCCTCATTTTCCATTTTTTTTGCCACCACAAAGAGCACAGTTAAATATTTTTGTACAAGTCTTTTTCCTTCTTATCTCTTTGGGGTACAAACCCAGCAGTGGTATGGCTAGATCAAAGGCCATGCGTTCTTTTGAGACCCTTTGCGCATGCTTCCAAATTGTCCTCCAGAATGGTTGGACCAATTCACAACTCCACCAGCAGTGTATTAGTGTCCCAATTTTGCCATATCCCCTCCAACATTTATCACTTTCCTTTGCTGCCATATTGCCTAGTTTTCTAGGTGTAAGGTGGTACCTCAGAGTTGTTTTTATTTGCATTTCTCTCAGGAGGGATTTAGAAAACTTTTTCATGTGATTATTGATAGTTTTGATTTCTTCATTTGAAAACTGCCTATTCATATCCCTTGACCATTTGTTGTTTGGGAATTGGCTTGAGTTTTGTAAATTTGACTTAGTTCCTTATATATTTGGGAAATTAAATCTTTGTCAGAGAGTTTTGTTATAAAAATGTTCTCCCGGTTTGTAGCTTTCCTTCTAATTTTGGTTGCATTGATTTTGTTTGTACAAAACCTTTTTGATTTTATATAATCAAAGTAATTCATTTTACATTCTGTAATATTCTCTATCTCTTGCTTGATCTTAAATTCCTTCATTTTCCATAGATCTGACAGGTATACTATTCTATGTTCACCTAATTTATTATTATTTCACTCTTTATATTTAAGTCATATACCCATTTTGAATTTGTCTTGGTATAGGGTATAAGATGTTGATCTAAACCTAATTTTTCCCATACTGTTTTCCAATTTTCTCAGCAGTTTTTGTCAAATAGCAAGTTCTTGTCCCAAAAGCTGGGATCTTTGGGTTTATTGAATATTAGCTTTTCTTTACCCCTAGTCTATTCCATTGATCCATCCTTCTGTCTCTTAGCCAATACCATATTTTTTGATGACTACTGCTTTATAGCACAGTTTAAGGTCTGGTACTGCTAGGCCCCCATCCTTCACTTTTTTTCATTATTTCCCTTGATATTCTTAGTCTCTTGTTCTTCCAGATGAACTTTGTTATAGTTATTTCTAGTTCTATAAAAATTTTTTTTTGGTAGTTTGGGAGGTATGGCACTGATAAATAAGTTAATTTGGGTAGGATTGTCATTTTTATTATGTTAGCTCATCCTACCCATGAACAATTAATGTTTTCCCAATTGTTTAAATCTAGTTTTAATTGTGTGAAAAGTGTTTTGTAGTTGTGTTCATATAATTCCTGTGTTTGTTTTGGTAGATAAATTCCTAAATATTTTATGTTGTCTAGAGCAGTGATGGGCCAGATTGAGGGGGGGGGCCTGAAATACTCTATCTGGCTACCAGACATTATTCCTAATCTGACGAATAAAATGAGTAGGATACAATACAATGAAACTTTGAAAGAGTTGCCTTAGAAACAGACTGACAGGTAAGCATTTCCTTTCCTTTGGCCTCCTCTTTAAAAAGTTTGCCTATCATTGGTCTAGAGTGATTTTAAATGGAGTTTCTCTTTCTAATTCCTGTTGTTGAATTTTGTTGGAAATGTATAGAAATGCTGATGATTTATGTGGGTTTATCTAGAATCTTGTTTTTAAATAATTGAAGGAAACACTAAATTAGAGACTAGTAAAAATAAAGATGTAAATTTTTTCCTATCCAAGTTCACAGTCCTGAAATCTATCCACAAACCTTGACTCCATGTTAACTCCTGATAGGAATCCAGTTTGAAGAGCAAAGTGTAATTAGGGTGAGGTAGCCTGTTCTCTGAAGAAATTTGCCCCAAGGCAGGAAATTTTAAGGGCCTGCTAATAGTGCTTTTATAATTTTAATTTAGGAAAGAACGTAGAGATAGAGCCTAAGGTTGGGACTTGGACAGAGCTGTGACCAGGAGAGAGAAATGACAAGATGATGTGAGTAGGGGCAGGAGAAGACTCTCAGCTCCACTCTGGGGTTCCCCTGGGGCAATGGATAATGCTCCCATGTACCTAAATTGGAATGGTAATATGAGAAGATAGATTCATAGACTTCAGGATCACATCTCACCTCACCTCCCAAGTCAGAGCCTGGCATCTCTTCTTCCCTTACAGGCTTTGCTGTAACATTTTTTGCTACCTTCTGCATAGGCAGAGGAAAAGTGGGAATGGGAATGGTCAGGAGCCTCAGGCTTTAAACCTTTGGGCTGTGGGCTGTGGTGTCTCTGGCTCCAGGTAGTTCACCTAGTGGTAGATGGGAAGTTTGGACTGGATGAGACCTGGGCACCCACCAAACAGTAACACTTCAATGCTTAGCTGAAGCTGGGGCCTTTTTCCCATTGACTGAGCCCCAAGTTGGGTGTAAAACCAAGCGTCAACTTGGCTAGAACTGGGTGAGCCAGTCATCTCCTGATCCCATCATCAGTATTGCCTTATGTAGTCACTGAGAAGGAGAAATGTTTACCTGAGGATGAAGTAATATGTAGACAGAGATAATGGTGGTGGAGGAAAGAGGTGAATCAGTGGAGAAGGATGTTAAACCTTCAACTTTCTTAAATCCAAATCCTAGGCTCCACACATGACTGACCTAGCACCTGACTAGTAAGAAAAAATATTTAGAATATCTCCAGGTATCTTCACTTCACAACCAAATTTCCAGAAAAGTCTTCTTTTGGTTTTTGTTCCTTTTCTCTCATCACTTGTCTGGCTTATTGCCTCCCCACCCATCTGAACCTATTTTCTCCAACCCCAACTGATGGCTTTTATCAGTGCTTATCCCTCTTGACTCCCTTGTACTGTGGTAATGTTTGACACTGTGGATCACCCTTTCCTTCTAGATATTGTCTTTATTCTTGGGATTTTCATGAACCTACTCCTGCTTCACTTCTTATCTGTCAGACCATTCCTAGGTCTCTTTGGATCCACCACCCACTTGTGAGGGGTCATATAATATTCTCTTCTCTTTTTTCCTTCTGTGTTTATACTTTCTTTTAGTAATCTTATTAGCTCTCATGGGTTCAATTATCATCACTTGGAAGATGATTCTCAGTTCTAAAAATCAAACCTTATGAGCTCCAGTCTCACATCCCTGACTTGAATCATTGATCACTGGACATTTTCAACTAAATTTTCCATATGCATCTCAAACAAATATGTTCTGAACAACTCATCTTCATCCTTCCCCTACCCAATTCATCTCTTCTCCAAACTTAGCTATTTTTGTTGGGAGTATCACTAGCCTTACAGTTACTGAAGTTCACGTCTTTAGCATTTTCTACTCTTACTTCTCCTTTGCTTGATGTATACAATTGGTTGCCAAGTCTTGTCAATCTACCATTTCTCATATCTATGCCCTTTTCTACTCACTTGGCTACCTCCATCATCGCTTTTCATCTGGGTTATTGCAATAGCTTCCTAACTGTGTTTTTGGTCTGTCCCCTTTCTAATCCATCCTCCACAAAGCTGCCAAAGTCATCCCCCTACAGTGTCTAGTCATTTCACTTTGCTGCTAAAGAACTGGAGTATAAGCTCTTTACTGTGGCAATCCCAGTCCTTTAGGGTTGGGCTCCAGACTTTTTTTCCTACTTATTTCACATCTTTCTCTCTCATGTACTTTGTCCCAGTCCAAACTACCTACTTTTCCAGGGCTTAGCATTTTAGCATTACATCTTCTACCTCCTTGCTTGCAATGTACTCCCTCCATACCTCTGCCTTGCAGAATCTGAAGCCTCCTTCAAGGTTTGTTTTATATGTTACCTCCTACAGGAAGCTCTCCAGTTCTTACAGTTTGAGGAGTGCTCTCTCTCTCTCTCTCTCTCTCTCTCTCTCTCTCTCTCTCTCTCTTCTTAAATTATATTTGGTGTAAATGTTATATCCCCTAATAAAATATAAGCTCCTTGAGGGCAACATTTTTAATTTTGCTTTTGTATTTAACTCCCTGCTCCATATGAAGGGAACACAGTTTTCTTTGCCTCATCCCGGTTGTCAACTTTCTTGATTGTGACTCTGTTGTGGAACAGAAACTAAGTAGTAACAGAACTAAGAAGTCTCTCTGTTGTTTTACTTATTCATATTTCATTCCCAGTCAGCCATCTGCTATAATTTAGTGTCTATACATTTCTGGATGCCCAGTGCCTAAAAGAAAGCAGGCAGGAGCTCACAAAACAAATGCAATCTATTTGGCCTCCTCTGAAGAGAAACTTTCATTTCAAACTGTATGGACATCTGAGAAATTCATGTCAATTACAGTATTGTCACGAAATGGAAATCCTTTGGCAGAGACACCCACAGATCTGGTCTTTGGCAACTGGAAGCTTTTATGACATTTGAAGCAATTGAATAGAAGTGGAGCCTTGAGTGGACAATTTTTAAAAATAGTAACCCTACCATCTGTTGATTGTTACAGGCTTTAATGTAGAAGAGCTTCTTTTTCTTTGCCCTATTATTTCCCAGAAAACCAGGCCACAGATGGTTAAGTGACTTGCTTAAGGTCACAAAGTGAGTTAGTGGAAGAACTTGGACTAGGACCTAGGACTCTCAATTTCTCAATCATTGCTCCTTCCACAACCTCATACTGAAGTCTAGATTTTTAAAAATAAAGGCTCAATTTCCAAATCCCAGTAGTTTCCTGATATGCCTTCCCCTCCTCCACAGTGAGCATTCTCTTGTAACAAAAGAAAAACAGTTAAACAAAACCACCTGTGTATGCAGCAATCTGTACCTATAGTCCCTATGAAGAAAGGAATCAGTTGCCTCTTCTAATTTCTATTCTTTGACCAAGATTGGGCATCACAGAGAATTGCAGAGAATTCAGCTTCATTTTTGTGTTGTTTTCATTTCCATCATTGGAGTCATTGTGTATATTGTTTTACAGGTTCTGCTTACTTCACTTTGTGTCACTTCATACAAGTCCTCTTATGTTTTTCCAAATTTATTTTATTTGCAATTTCTCCCAGCCCAATATATTCCATTACATCCAGATACTGGATTTCTTGGGGAAACCGAAGCCCCTCAGCATGATGCTTTTTCCTGATACTTCAGGATTATCCTTGCATTAGCTTTAGAGGCAAGGAATCCTGGGTTTGAATTCGGATGTTGTTACTTACTGCTTGGGTGACTTTGGGCTTCAGTTTCCTCAGATGCTTTAGCAGCTCAGTTATAAATCAACAGCATGAAATGTCAGCCAAGAAGGCTTCATTGAGGAGTCTGTTACTGAAGACTAGGGAGGTCTGTAGCCTCACTGGCCTCTGTTCCTATGCAATCACACCTGGAGCTTTGTGTTCAGTTCTGGACACCAATTTTAGGAAGGGCATTGCTAAGCTGAAAGGCAACCAGAGGGAGGCAGTCAGGAAGGTGGAGGACCTTGTAATAGTTTGAGGGACTTCAGGGAGGAACATGATAATTATTTTCAAATATTTGAAAGGCTATTATGGGATAGAGGGGTCAGACTTCTTCCATTTGGTTCCAGGGGGCAGAACTGGGAGCAATTGGTAGAACTCATAAAGATGGACATTTAAGCTCCATGTCAGGAAAAACTTCCTAATGAGAAGAGTTGTCTAAGAATGGAATGGGTTTCCTCATGAGGCAATGAATTCCTTCTCACTGGAAATCTGCAAGCAAAAGCTGCATGACTACTTGTCAGGTATGTTGTATAGTGGATTCTTGGAGGAGAGGCTGTGCTTTCAACTTTGAAATTTAATGATCTGTAAATGTTGGGGATTGGACCATATGATGCCTCAGGTTTCTTCCATGTCTGGATTCTATATTCTTTAAGGTCATGTCTGTACCTGTCCAATTAGATAGTATATTTTGAAGGCTTATGTCATCTTTGGATGGCTCTCTTTGGAGCAACTCTGTTCCCTTTCTGACCAGAACTGCAGATACTCTGGTTTTAAATGTGACAAATTGACTTGGTGTTCCTGGTGCTGTCACTAGAAGTGACACATTTTATCATTTGGATCAGACCTTTTTTTGGCTTTTCCATCATGGGGAAGCAGCAGAACCTCTTAAGTGGTTTTTTGATGGGTAGTGATTTGTGCATAGTAAAGGGTTAATAAATATTTGTTGACTTGAACCACAAACTCATTCTAATGTAAACTCTGCAGGAAGAGACTGTTTTTGTACTTTTTTGTATCCTTAGTTACCTAGTACAGTGACTGGCATATGGTAAGGGCTTACTAAATGCTGGCTTCCTCATGACTGACCTTGTCACTCCATCCCATCCTAGCATTGGCCCATTTTTGAAAATGGACTCCTTGGACTGCGTAGATGCCTTGAATTTCTGGATACTTCCCTTACGTTAATATTTTCCTCCATGTTCACTGGGTTATTACTACCAGCTACTTGTTAAGATTAACAAGGGCAGAAAAGTACTGAATCTTAAAGTAGAGAAAATTGGAATTTGAGAGCTTATAGACCAAATGAGAAGTTAACGAGGCTGGGCTGTTTGCAAAGCATATCCACTATTTGTGGTTTCTTTTATGAATGCTGCATAATCTCTTTTGCCACAGATGGATTCTGGAATACCATTATGTCAAGTACCAGCCTCTTTATATATATAGAAAAAACCCAACACTGGGAAGTTTCCTTTTTAATTGCTTTCCTTTGTATGGCAATTACATTCTGGGCCATTTGGCTGGGGACATTTGTTGTGGTTTTGTTTTCTTTAAAAATTATCAACTAAAACAATTTTCTAGTGTCAATGTTGTCTGTGTGTAGGCAGAGCAGGAGGCTGCCTTTTCGGTGGCAATTTAGGGGCATCAGAAAAATTATTCCTACAAAAAAATTACCCTCATTAGCCTGCTACGAGGACCCGAGATAGCCTAGTAGCTTATTTGTTACATTGAGTTAAATTCACCATCCACTGTGCCCCCTCGCTTCCTTCCCCTTATTTCCCCCCGAAAAGCATTCTTAGGGAGATTGGGCAGATATTACCAACTCTTATTTTAAAAATGAAGAGGCTAAGGCTCAGAGATGTTAAGTTACTCATCCAAGGTCACACAACAATTTAGTGGAGGAACTAAGACTTGATCACAAGCAATAAATATTATGAAAACAGGAATATTTCCTATTTTTGTCCTGGACCTAGATCAAATACAGTAACATATGTAAAATGCCTTCCAAATTTTATATTATTATTTATATATAAAATTTATATTATTATTTTTTACAAATTATGTGTAATACATTTTCACATAAGTTTTCCTAAGTTATATGACCAAACTTATCTCCCTCCCTCACTTCCTTTCTCCCCCTTGGTGCTGGCAGTGATTCAGTCTGGGTTATACATGTATTATCATGTAAAACATATTTCCATATTGTTTATTTTTGTAAGTGAATAATCTTATAAAACCAAAACTCTCAAAGAGAAACCCAAATAAACAAGTGAAAAATCATCTGCCATCTGTACTCCAAATCTCAACAGTTCTTTCTTTGGAGGTGAACAGCATTCATTGTCATAAGTCCTTCTGAATTGTTCTGGATCATTGCATTGCTGATAGTAGCTAAGTCTATCACAGTTGATCATTCCACATTATTGCTGTTACTATGTATACTGTTTTCTTGGTTCTGCTTATTTCACTCTGCATCAGTTCATGCAAGTCTTTCTAGTTCTTTCTGAAATCATCCTGTTCATCATTCCTTACAGCACAATAGTATTCCATCACCAACATACACCATTCCCCATTCCCCAAATGATAGACATTCCTTTAATTTCTAATTCTTTACCACCACAAAAAGAGCAGCTATAAATGTTTTTGTACAAGTAGGTCCTTTCCCATTTTTAAAAATCTCTTTGGGATACAGACTAAGTAGTGGTATTACTGCATCAGAAGGTATATATTGTTTTATAGCCCTTTCGGTATAATTCCAAATTGTCCTCCAGAATGGTTGGATCAGTTCACAACTCAACTAGTGATGCATTAGTGTCCTATTTTTTGCAAAAAAATGTAAATGTAAATGGTACACATTATTATTGTTTATAAAAACAACTGGAATTTGTGGGTTGGCTTTGTACTTTTTATTTAAAACCTTTTGGGATTATTAATGATGATGATGCCTTTCTCATTGGAAATAAAATAAAGACAATCCCTGTGACTTCCCAGTTCAAATCATCCCATACTTTCCCTTATCCACACTCCCTTATATGTATTTCTCCCCCTTGCTAAAATGTAAGCTCCTTGTGGGCAGGGATGATATTTCATTTTATATTTGTATCCCCAGCAATTAGCATAGTGCTTGGTATATTGTAAATACTTTAATAAAATCTCATTCATTCATTCATTCAGGTGGCTTTTCTAAGTTATCGCTCTCAATAAGCAGGTTGTGAAGAACGTTCCTATATTGGTATAGTGTGGATGTAAAAACTATCTTAGAAATTGATTGTTAAGAAAAGGATTCTGACTTTCTCCTCTACAGCAAGGAATGGGACTATAAAGCTAGTGACTTGAAATATATTTAGGGTCTTGGTTAATTGAACAATCACTTGCTTTTCTTTGGGGGGTTTAATTTTTAATTTTTTTCCAATTACACGTAGAAGTAATTTTTTTAACCCTTGTACTTTGGTA
>NC_058136.1:38067821-38084864 GCF_016433145.1 Gracilinanus agilis | reverse complement strand
ATTTCCAATTAGTTTTTGATTTTCCTGTCCAGGTGCCCTTACTAATTATTATTTTTATTGCATTATGATCTGAGAAGGTTACATTTATTATTTCTGCTCTTTTGCATTTATTTGCAATGTTTCTATGCATTGACCATTACATGGTCAATCTTTGTGAATGTACCATGTGCAGCTGAAAAGAAGGTGTATTCTTTTTTGTCCCTATTTATTTTTCTCCACATATCTATTAATTCTAATTTTTCTAGGACCTCATTCACCTCTCTTACCTCTTTCTTATTTATTTTTTGGTTTGATTTATCTAGATCTGAAAGAGGAATATTTAGATCTCCCACTGGTATGGTTTTACTATCTATTTCCTTCTTGAGCTCTGCCAGTTTCTCCTTTATGAATTTGGATGCTATGCCACTTGGTGCATACATATTGAGCACTGTTATTTCCTCATTGTCTATACTGCCTTTAATCAGGATGTAATGACCTTCCCTGTCTTTTTAAATCATATCTATTTTTACTTTGGCTTTGTCAGAAATCATAATAGCTACTCCTGCCTTTTTTTCTCATTGGATGCCCAAAAGATTTTGCTCAAGCCCTTTATCTTAAACCTGTGTATGTCCACCCGCCTCATATGTGTTTCTTGTAGATTTTGGTTTCTAATCCACTCTGCTATTTGCTTCTGTTTTATGGGTGAGTTCATCCCATTTACATTCAGAGTTATAATTATCAGTTGTGTATTCGCTGACATTTTGGTATCCTCTCCTAGTTCTACTCCTTCTTCTTACACTATTTCCTTTTAAACCTGTGGTTTGCTTTAAGCCAGTAACCCTTGTCTCATCCCTTGATTAACTTCCCTTTCTACCCCTCCCTTATTATTCCCCTATTTTTATTTTTAAGGCCTAATGAATTCCCTCCCCTTCTTCTCTCCTCCCTTTTTTTTGACCTCCCCACTCCCCTGCTCCCCTTGGTTAATCGCTTCTGCCTTTCTCAGTAGGGTTAGATAGAGTTTTATATCTCAGTGGATATAGCTACTCTTCCCTCTCAGGGTTAATTACACTGAGAGTAAGGTTTAAATATTACCTCCTAATGCTCTCTTCCTCTCCTTCTTATAATGGTATTCATTCCTTCCCCTTCCCATGCCCTCTTTGTGTGTAATAGATTATCCTATTTTTCTTCTTCATTCAAGTTTCTCTTGGTGTCCTCTACTATACAACCCCCCTCTTTCCCACCACCTATATCATCTTAGACCATTTAATATTCCAACCTCTCCCTATGAATAATTCTTCTGATTACTATAATAGTGAATACTATAATAGTGGATAGAGTTCACTACAGAGAGTTATACATAACATTTCTCCACATAGGAATACCAATAATTAGATCTTATTGAAGCCCTTAAAGAGGCAAATTTAAAAAATATGAGTTTTCTTACTTTCCCTTCTGTTTCTTATTTACCTTTTCATGTTTTTCTTGATTTTTGTGGTTGGATATCAAACTTTCCATTTAGTCCTGGTCTTTTCTGTGCAAATGCTTGGAAATCTTCTATCTTGTTGAATGCCCAAACTTTCCCCTGGAAGTATATAGTCAATTTTGATGGGTAGTTGATCCGTGGTTGCAGGCCCAGCTCTCTTGCCTTTCTGAATATCATATTCCAAGCTTTGCGGTCTTTTAGGGTGGAGGCTGCCAGATCCTGTGTGATCCTGATTGGTGCTCCTTGATATTTGAATTGTCTCTTTCTGGCTTCTTGTAAGATTTTTTCTTTTACTTGGAAGCTCTTGAATTTGGCAATTATATTTCTGGGGGTTGTCTTTTCTGAGTCTAGTGTAGAGGGTGATCTATGGATCCTTTCAATGTCTATAAGGCCCTCTTGTTGTAGAACTTCAGGGCAATTTTGCTGAATAATTTTTTTTAGTTTGGAGTACAAATTTCTATTAATTTCTGCTGTTTCAGGAAGACCAAGGATTCTCAAATTGTCTGTTATAGACCTGTTTTCTTTGTCTGTCACTTTCTCATTGAGATATTTCATGTTTCCTTCTATTTTATTAGTCTTTTAACTTTGTTTTATTTGTTCTTGTTGTCTTGAGAGATCATTGGCTTCTACTTGCCCAGTTCTTGTCTTTAGAGACTGGTTTTCTGCTATGAGCTTTTGATTTCCCTTTTTGATTTGGTCTATCCTGTTTTCCAGCTCTTTGCTTTTGGTCTCCAATTTTCTTATCAATTCTTTTGATTTGGGGGCATCTTTTTCGAATTGCCCAATTCTAGCCTTTAGAATAGGGGTTGGCAACCTTTTTGGCTGTGAGAGCCATAAACACTACATTTTTTAAAATGTAATTTTGTGAGAACCGTAGAGTGCTCACAGTGTGAGCTCCTGTAACAGTGCCTGAAAAAAATGACTTTATGGCTCCTGCAGAAAGAGTCATATCTGGCCCTCAAAAGAACCAGATATAGCTCAAGAGCCATACATTGCTGACCCCTGCTTTAGAGACTGCTTTTCCTTTTCAATCTGGTCATTTCTGGTCTTCAGTTTACTTGCCTCACTTTCCAATTGTGAAATTCTGCCTTTTAAACTGTTATTTTCTTGCCAGATCTCTTCCATCTTTCTCATAATCTCAGATTTGAACTCTTCAAGACCTTATGACCGGTTTTCATTTTTTTGGGAAGGTTTGGATATTGTTACTTGTTTGTTCTCCTCTGCTGTTTGCTCTGTTGTCTGGATTTTTTCTGTGTAAAAGTTGTCGAGTGTTAAGGTTTCTTCTTGATCTTTCTCTTCTGGGGTTCCTGTGTCTAGCTTGCCATTTTTAGCGCAACCCTCTCAACTTTATCCTTTCATCCAGGGTCTGACTGTGCTCTTTAGGCTCCTCAGGTCTCAAGTCTAGTTGTTCTCAGGGTCAAGCCTCCTGGTGGTCCCCTTGCTTGTTCTTCTGCCTGAAGCTCCTTTAACAGTCTCAGGGCACTGTTTCCACAGTCATGTACTCCTCTGCACTGGGTCCCCACCTCAGGATCTGCATCCATACCTGAGCTCAGGATCCGTGTTCATGCCTGCGCTCAGGGTCTATGTTCAAAGTCCACACATTCTTTCGCCTCTTGGGGTGTTAAGTCTTGCTGCTCCCTGGAGCAGGCCCTGGTGATGCCAGGTAGCTGCCAATGACTTAATGGGTGCCCCAAATTTGCTCTAATTCTTTTGTGCTGGCTTTGTCACTGTAGGTGTTCTGGGGTCGGGGAATGAGGTTGCTCAGCTCGCGTTTTAGTGAGAGCTGTTTCACCCCTTTGTAGCATGGAAATGCCTCGATTCCACGTACCTTCAGTGCTGTGCCCTGTTGTGGGGTCCCTTTGTTCGTCTGGATTTGTTTTTATGTCTTCTCGAGGAGTCCTATATGTGTGGGTTAGGAGAGGTCAAGCAGCTGCTTTTTACTCTGCCGCCATCTTAACCCAGAAGCCCCTTTTTCTGTTCTTATTGCTATAGCTAGCATTCTAAGTCAATATTAACTAGTAGTGATAGTGGGCATCCTTGCTTTACCTCTGATCTTATTGGGAAAGGTACTAGTTTATCCCCATTGCAGATAATGCTTGCTCATGGTTTTAGATAGATAGATGCCATTTATCACTTTAAGAAAAGTTCATTTAATCCAGTGTTTTTTTTTATAAGGAATGAGTGTTAAGGTTTGTCCAAATCTGGATAGTTTATATTGTTATAGATATCCCTCTATTTCACTTACATTATCAGATTTATTGGCATATAGTTGGACAAAATAACTTCTAATAATCACTTTAATTTCTTATTCATTGGTTGTAATTTTATCTTTTTCATTTTTCATTCTGGTAATTTGGTGTTCTTTCTTCTTTTAAAATCAAGTTAATCAATAGTTTATCTCTTTTGTTTATTTTTTTTCATAAAAACAGCCCCTTATCTAATTTATTAGTTCATTGGTTTTCTTATTTTCAGTTTTATTGATCTTTCCTTTGATTTTCAGTGTATCTATTTAGTCTTTAATTGGGGATTTAAAATTTGTTCTTTTTCTAGTTTTTTAGATGCTCTTCCCTCCATTTTATTTTCCCGATGCTTTCCCCTATTTTATTTATGTAAACATTTAGAGATATCCACAAATTTTGGTATGTTGTCATTTTCTTTAATGAAATTATTGATCATTTCTATGATTTTTTTCTTTAACTCATTCATTGTTTAGGATAAGATAATTTAGTTTCCAATTAATTGCTTTTGCATTCCTGACCCTGTTTTACTGTTTCCTGATGTTTTATGAATTTATTGACTTCTATTTGCCCAGTTCTAGTTTTTAGGAAGTTATTTCCATCCATGGACTTTTTGTTTCCTTTTTTGTTTGACTAATCCTATTCTTAAAGGAATTGTTTTCTTCAGTCTTTTTTTAAACCTCTACTTCTATTTAGTACCTTTTAGACCATAGGGAATTGTTTTCTTCAGTGTATTTTTGTGCCTCCATTTCCTTTTGGTCTCTTCTAATTTTTAGAGAGTTGATTTCTTCAATGAATTCCTCCCTCCTGCCCTAGCTATCTAGTCTTTTTGTCAATTTTCTTATTATTTGTTTTTTAAAAATTCTTTTAAAATTCTTTCAGGGGTTCTTTTGGGGCCTGACATACTTTTACATTTCCTTTGAGCTTTCACATGTTTTGTTTTTGGCACTGTTGTCCTCTTCTGAATTCATATTTTGATCTTCCCTGTCACTAAAGTAATTTTCTAAGGCCAGGGCTTTTCTTTGTCTTTTACACTTTTTTCTAGTTACTTTCCCCTTCTTTCCTCTGTTGAGGTTATTCTCTGCTCCTGATGTAGAGAGAACACTATTTCAAACTTGCAGAGTATTCTTCTCTTGTATTGGGGTAAGCCCAGCTGTCTTTGTTTCCTATATTATGCCTTTTTAGGGGGTGGTCTGGCTGACTTGCCGTGGAGAGGCTTGCATTTGTTTTGTCCAGCTAGATTCTGTTCCCCATTCTGCCAGTTCCCCTGTTATCTTGTGGGCTGGGCTGAGTTGAACTCTGCCTCTGCTGCTTCACCATCCCTGATCTGCTACTTTGCTGCCTTAGGTATTCTGTCACCACATGGAAGTGTGTTGGTCTTGTGCCTGCTCTGATTTTGCAATCTATGCTGAGTGGCTTGGCTAAGCCCATCCCCCATTCTCTGGCTTCATTGCCTCAGGTGCTCTGTACCTTCACTGCCTCAGGCCATGTGGCTATGCATTGGCCCCATGTCTTCTCAGCCTTTGCTACCTGTGCCTAGGGGCTCAGACTGAGTTCATTCTTGCTCTGTCACTTTGTTTCCTCTACCTCTGAAGCAGCATGTTAGGATGTGCTCCCTGGACTACTTTCTCTCTTGTGAGATGTATTCTTCCTATTTTCCTGTTTTGAGGTGATTTATCTTCTTTTTTTGTGTGTATGTGAGAGGTTTAGGTGATTGGAGTGTTCTTTACCATCTTAGCCCTTAGCATGCTGATCACTTGCTTTTCTAATTATTTCTTTAATGCTCATAATTTCATAAGCAATCTCAAGTTCTATTTAAAATTTTTTTAAACTGTTACCTTCTGTCTTAGTATCAGTTCTAAGCTAGAAGACCAGCAAGGGCTAGGTAATTGGTATTAAGTGACTTGCCCTGTCACACAGCTAAGAAATGTCTGAGGCCAGATTTGAAACCAGGTCATCCTGATTCCAGCCCTGGCGCTCTATCCACTGTGCTATCTAGCTGCTCCAAACTCCATTACTTTTAGTTTATAGATTCCTTTCTCTCCCGTTTTTGGAAAACCATGATGTTTGTTCTTCTCCAGTCTTATGTGACCTTTTCTGTTCTCCATAGTCAGATCTGACTGTTCTTTCAGTTCATAAAATAATATTTCATCTGAGACTGGTGACTTGAATGAATCAAGGATAAGTATATGCTCTCTTACTATCTATTTATTTGAGATATTAGGTCCCTATTAAACATTTTCGTTTTCTCCTTTTAGGCCAAGGGTCATTCATCCTGCAGAGAATACAAAGAAAATGAAAACTGAGTAATTCTTCCTTCTCTATTGTCAGTTATCATTATTCCATCAATCCAGTGCAATTTCTTTGATCCTTTTCTTTTCCCAGTATAGCTTAAAACAAGCCAACTTTTTGTGTGTGTATGGGCTGGGTAATAGAGACCCAGTTGGTAGAGCATTTCTCCTTCCTGGTGTGCCATATAGTGCATTAGCAGATACCTCCTAGCTTGGTTCAGTTCAACCATTTATGGAGTTTTGGTGAACCTGCTTCTGGACATGAGTGTCTAGGAGGCTGCTGTGTTGTAATAAGGAGTCTTCTGGTTAGCTGTAGAGCCAGAGAAGCTGATGGCTTGGAAGTTGGCAGAAAAGTTTGACAGAGAAGTGGTGGCTAATGAGAAGCACTTGCAGATAAAAGTGGAAAGACCATCCTGACTACTCATGATAGAGTGAACTGTTGGTTTTGATCTATTAAAAAGTACTAATTTACTGAACCCAGCAGAAAATTACATCCTAAGGAGAACTTCATGAAGACTCCTTAAAGGGATAAAAAGACTTCTAGTACCAGATGCAACAAGGTACCTCTTGGCTATACATGTACCATATCCTAAATGGACATTAAGTTTGATTTCAACCTCCTCAGGGACCTTATGTGTGCAAGGAGAGTGTGCTTCCAGTTTTGTGCATTACATTAGTTCATAATTTCTATTTTTGTTAGTTTCTCATTAAACACCCTTTCGTGCCCTTTCATAAAAGCTAATAGAATTCTGCTGGTTGACTGATCATACACAACCCCTTAGCATATAAGCATATAAGCACAACCCCTTATTCCTATAAACCTGAGGAGAGCTGTAGTTACTGCCTTTTAGGAAGCTAACATGAGCTTTTGCATTATTGACACTATTCTGTTTTTTCATTCAATTTAATTTTTTTCAATAAACAAAAATCAATTTTTCCCCTTCTGCCTTCCCCCACCATCGGAAAAGAAAAAGAAAACCCTTGTAACAAATATGTATAGACAAACAAAATAAATCCTGAATTTGCCATGCCTTAACACTATAATACCCCTATAACACACTCTTGTATTCATCCTCTGTTGTTTGCCCTTGCTTCTATCTTTGGAATGTATCTTTTAAATCTAAGATAACTGATGAGTTCTCTGTGTATCTTCATTGATCTCTTCATATTACTTCTGTTTTTTCTTCTCATCAGAATGATTTCTCTTTGTGTTTTCAAGATCTCTCCTGGGCTGACTTTCTTGGTAGAATTTTAGTCCATGAGATTCTACCTACCTTTCTTCTGAACTTTTCTGAAATCTTTCTTAAAATCTAGTATGCATGTTGAATTATGCCTGCCTTTCCTCTTCTCTATCAGAAATTTTAGGATGGAGTATTTTCCTAGATTTCCTAACATTTCTGCCCCAATGATCAGTTTCTTCCTTATACTGAAAATTAGATTCAGAATAGAATTTCCCCTTGTTGGTTACTGTACCTTTTAAAGAATGATATTATCATTAAGGCAACTGTTCTACTTTTGATAGAGAGAGAATTCCATATGTCTAGAAAATTGGAATCTCTCATCATTAATAAAGCATGCTTTTGGGGCAGCTAGGTGGCTCAGTGGATAGAGAGCCAAGCCCAGAGATGGGAAGTCCTGGGTTCAAGTCTGGCCTCAGATACATTCTAGCTTTGTGACCCTGGGCAGGTCACTTACCTCCATTTGCCTAGCCCTTACCACTTTCTTCCTTGGAACTGTTATAGAAAGCAAGAGTTTTAAATAAATAAATCATACTTTTGTGCCAGTTTGTGGTCTGTTTTTTAGTTCCTTATTTATTACTTCCTTCCATTTAGGGATAAGTGGTCCTGTAGAATACTCTGATGAAAAAGTCACTTATTTTTCTCCCTTTCTATCATATTTACTTTATTTGGCTCTTGAATTTCCTTATATGAGGAAATTATTTTAACATATGTAATATACTTTATCTTCCTTCCCATTTCATCTATTTTATCTTGAATAAAGTCTACTCATTCAGAGCCATTTTCCAGTGACAGGTCTCATCCCACAAATCCTCAGTGATACCTATCAGGTCAAATTTTCCTTTGCATTAGTATTCTACTTCAGAGGTATAAAACATGTGATTCATGGACTGCATGCAGCCCACACTACTCTGAGTGCAGCCTGAATCAGATTAAAATGTAATTGGGAAATGTTTAACAAACTAAATAAAAATAGAGATAATAAAATAGAAATAATAGAACTAAGTCAATATGCAGCCTGCAGGGATCCTTATGTATAGTTAAGTGGCTTCTGTTTCTATTTGAGTTGCCTGAACTTTATGTATTTGTAAATAGACATTTGAGGCCAGGGCAACTAGGTGACAGTGGATAAAGTTCTGCACTTGAAGTCAGGTAGATTTATTTTCCTGGGTTCAAATCTGGCCTCAGACACTTACCAGCTGTGTGAACTTGAGCAAGTCACTTAACCCTATTAGCCTTATTTTCCTCTTCTGTAAAATGAGGTGGAGAAGGAAATGAAATCTGACACCATGCCCCCCTTTTTGGAGGCAGTTAGGTGTCTTAGTGGATAGAAAGCCAAGCCCTCCCCCCTTTTTTATTACTGGCTCTTTTCTTGTATTTTATATCTTGCAAATTTCTGGGTATATCAATTGCATTTCTCATTCCTAAATTGTAGCTTCTCTAAATGCATAAAGTTTAGGCAATAATGTTATGTTAAATATTTCCCAATTACATTTTAATCTGGTAGAAATAAGCAGACAATTTTCCCTTTTCCCATTCATTTTTATTTAAAGGTTCTTTGATTAGATTTTTAAGACACCAGCCACATATATTGGGTTTACTCCATCCTTAGCTTCACTTCCCAAATCAGATTTTCTCTTGTCCATCCTTTGTATGCAATGAGTTTGCAAAGAATGCCAAGAAAATACTACCTATGCCCCTGTAGTCTTCTGTTTTTTGCTCCATATTTTCTAATCTTTAGTAGTGTTTTCTAGGTTTCTTCATGTGAATTACCAAAAGCATGTAGTCATCATGTATTTTCATAAGTCTTGCAAAATGTTCTGTTATATATTAGCTACATGCCTTGGGAAAACAACAGACCTTGCTATTATTGCTATCAGATAATAGTGCCTCAGTTTTCCTGAGTGAGCAGTTGCCACCCACCACTTTTCTTTTCTTCCCCTGTCCCTTACTGAATGAGTCAGCCTTTGTTGGGACACTGCCACTCACAAGGAGTTTATTGTTTTATGAGATAATCCTTGCCATTGTTGTACAAGTTTTTCCTTATACAAGTCAGTGGATTTGTGGTCTCATCAATGTAGATACTTTGTTGGTTCAGATTGCAAGGCAGCCACACCTTCTTTTCCTTCTTAATTCTTTTTCCTGTCCTCTTCTTAATCCTCCCTATGTGGTTCACCCAGTGTTTTGGATCTCCTAACAGTACGTGGCTACTAGTAAAACAATTGGTGTGCCTGTAACTATTCTTTGCTTTAGTTGTATGAGTAGCCCATCTTCTTTTCCAGCCAAATCTTTCTAATGACTTCTTTTACATTTTTTCACTTCCACAGTTCTTCAGTGGCAATAGGTTGCTGCCCACTCATACCTATCTTACAGCTCTTTGGGTGATCTACAATTTGATTCTTTAGATAATGTGGTATTTCATAACTTGTAGCCATATGTCATCACTGAAAAAATATTGATATGATAAAGATGGACCTTTAAGACAAAACTTAGGATTAATAGAAGCAGTTTTCTGAAATAATTCAGCCTACTGTCCTCCTTTAAAATTTTGGATCAAGTTCATTGTCCTTCTACAGTGTTTTAAAGATATATATTAGGGGGCAGCTGGGTAGCTCAGTGGATTGAGAGCCAGGCCTAGAGATGGGGGGTCCTAGGTTCAAATCTGGCCTTAGACACTTCCTAGCTGTGTGACCCTGGGCAAGTCACTTGACCCCCATTGCCTATCCCTTACTGCTCTTCTGCCTTGGAACCAATACACAGTATTGACTCCAAGACGGAAGGTGAGGGTTTTATAAAAAAAAGATATATATCATATATATATATATACACACACATATATATTTATATACTGTTAGGCCAATTCTCTCAGTTGTTATTCCAACTGCATAGCATATGCAGGGCAAAAGGCATTCTTCATCCACTTGATTTTCTGGGTAGTTCAGCTGACTCTTTTGCAAAATGCCTTCTCTCATTTAGGATTCTCTGCAATATTCCAAGAATTGATGCATTCACTACAATGCCATTAAGAAATAAGAGTATCTAAAGGACATCATCATTGATAGTTCCTTTTTGACTCTGTGTTAGACATCCTCCATGGCAGTGGTGGACACCTCTGGTGAGCACATGTCCTCCCTGCTCTATGCCTTGCTACATATTTATAATTAGGTAGTTGTTAAACAATGCTATCTGAATTGTTCTTTCTGTTTGTAAAGCACAGTCAGCCTCCCTGTGATTTCCACATATTCAGCCCAAGCTTCTTTCTAGAACAATATAAGCTTTATTAGTGGAGATCAAAAGTGAGTAGTGACATGTAAAATCATCTCAGAGAGTCAGGAGAGCAGGGAGGGAGGGTCAGAATAAGGGAGAGAATTTGGAACTCAAAACTTCAAAAGTAAATGTGGGGCAGATGGGTAGCTCAGTGGATTGAGAGTCAGGCCTAGAGACGGGAGGTCCTGGGTTCAAATCTGGCCTCAGACACTTCCCAGCCGTGTGACCCTGGGCAAGTCACTTGACCCCCATTGCCCACCCTTACCACTCTTCCACCAAGGAGCCAATACACAGAAGTTAAAGGGTTTTAAAAAAAAGTGAATGTGAAAAATTGATTTTGCATGTAGTAGGGGGAAAATAAAATATTATTTTAAAATAAGTGAGTAGTAGGCAGAGTACTAGGTAATGGACTAATAGCATGGGCTTTAGCTCTAGCTCTCCTCATTATCTAGATAATTTTGGGCAAATCAATAAACCTTGATGGAACTTTGTTTTCTCCTGTAAAATAATAAAAGTAACTCACATTTATATAGACTTTAGGGGTTTGCAAAGCATTTCACACACATTATTATTATTATTGTTATTATTGTTATTATTATTATTATTATTATTACCTCATTTGAGAAAACTGGGACACAGAGAATTTAAGTGACTTGCTCAGACTGAATCTTGTTGGGGGAATCAAAACTTAACTTCAGTATTTTCTCATTTTCCCTTTCTATAAAACAACTTTTATGTAAAGTAATGGTGAGTTGTCTGTCCAACATTTTATCTGAGTTTATTTGGGTGCACTGTGGTGTATTTGACAGTTTCATACTGGCAGTTAAGTCAGTTGGTCTGGGGTCCAACATCAGCTTGGCTACTTGTTGTTATGACTGTAGTCAAATCTTGTCTCTTCTATAGGCCTCATTTTATTCTTTGGTGAAATGAGAGAGATAGGAGTAGCTGCTCTTGAAGACTTCTGGCTCTGACATTCTATCCCTCTCACCATCTTTGTACCAGTGAAGGTCATTCATTGCCATTATCTTTTATAACATCAGTGTCTATATTGCTATAGCTTTAGCCAATTTGGTTATTCTGTTTTTTTGTCAGTGCAAATGCTGCTTTTCTTACAAACATTTAAGAAGTGACTTCCACGGTTTTCAAATGGCATGACTTTTAAAAAAAAAATTTGATAGTAGACATTTTCCTGGGGTGGATGTTTCATCTCCCAGGTTTCAGTTCAGGAAGGTTTTATACATTCCTCCAAATAAAACAAATGTGCCTGCATTTTTTTTTTGCAGTACACGGCATTTGAACCAGTCATTGAAGCTGCACTTATATTTCAGGAGACCTCACATGGGTCATCTTTGCTATCTCCCAGCGGTGTATGTAAGGTTTAAATTATAGGAGAAAACCAATAAAATGGAAAGATTTCCTCCAGCAGCAATGGCCAGCTGAAACTCTTTAGATATTGGGAGTGATTCAAAAACGATTGCTCCAGGAAGAAGAGCTTAGAAATTGCTACTGAAATATGAACTGATATTGTGGACTCTAGGAGATGACAGGGCTTAGGGCCATTCTCTACCCACAGTGGATTGCTCTAAACTTGGCAGAATCAAACATTACTGAAAGAATTACTGTCTCTGACGTGGCAGAGTGAATCTGCAAGACTACTGGGCCTGGCTCCCTACAAGTTCAAAGTATGTTAGAACCATGAGATTTTGTGTTTGGGAAAACTGCTGCTGTTTGAGGCCTACAACCAAAGACTAAGGATGATTTTTCTTTTGCTTTGCATTAGGTTCTTCAAATGCTAATGCATGTGCCAAATCTCTTTTCTACGTAACAAAGACTGAAAAAAAACACAAGACTGGAAAAAAGTTCAATATATACTAAAATAATGCCAGCAACACTTTGGGGTAACGAAAACACTAGAAACAATGAGTATTCATTGATTGAACTTGTCCTTTTAAACAGTTTTTTGATTCGCCCAGATAAAGATATTGGTTTTTTAATTTGTAGGGTACCCAAGTTAGATGACAAAATCAGGAAACAAAACATATCTTAGATGTGAACATTAGGACAACTCTAGTAAGGAGAAATTTATTAGTGATAGTTCACTAATAGTTCACAGTGATAGTGGTAGTTTACATGTGGTTTAACAAAATCAGCTTTATAAGTAGAGATGTAGGAGTCACATAGCAATTTCTTTGAAAAAGATCCAGGGGTTGTAGTGAATTGAAAGCTCAATGTTAGTCAATAGCCTGATGCGGCACCCCAAATCCCCTAATGCAGTCTTGTTCTACGTTCAGAGAATTGGAATGGCAATAGTCTCATGTATCCTGCCCTGGTTAGGTTACATCTTGAGTATGGCATTCAGTCCTGAGTACTTCATTTTAGGAATGTTAGTAAGCTGGCAAGTGTGCAGAGGAGTGCAATCAAGATGGTCCAGGGCCTTAAGATCATGCCAGATGAGGCTCTGTTATGGAACTGGGGCCTCTTAGCCCATAAAGGAGGCTTATAGAGTGACTACAGAAGGCAGAATCAGGAGCAAGGATAGAAATTGCCAGAAGGGTAAGTTGGACTTGAGGAAGTGTAGCCCTGAGTTTTTGCAGAAGGATAGCCTTTTGTGCTTGGCGTGGAATATTTGGAGGTAGATATGACCCTGAGGGTTGAGAGAATATTGAGTGTGATGATATTCTGTACCTGTACAGGGACTTCAGTTTGTTAGAGAGACTTCAGAGACACACGTAGAGAGGGAAACTCCAGGGAAGTGGATAAGACAGAAACTTTTGGTGGCAGCAGGGATACCTTAGACATATGGTTTCAGATCCCATCATGTTCTTTGATCTCCAGATCTTGCACTTCTAGAGATGAAGGAGAATGGACCTCTATGGACTGAAGTTGTTCTTTTTCTCTTTTGTTTTTGTTCCGATCTTATCTTTTAGTTGAAAAGCTCATTTACTCTTGTGTATTCTTCGGTAGTCTAACAGTCTAATCAATTGTACTTCTCAATTTTCTGTTTTCTGTTTTGCTTGGATAATGGGTTTACTTAATTATTTATTAAGGACTTTTGTAATCAACTGGTGTTTGATGAGAAGGGACTTTGGTAAGTGTAAGTTAAGGGCTACCTTCTTCCTCTTAAGAATGATCAAGGAAGCAATTTTTATTCTGAACTTTTTGTATACCTAGACTAGAGATATTTGAAAGGTGACAGATAGAGGCAATTCTACCATGAAATCATTTTTGGAGATAGGAAAGATTGCCTACTCTGTTAGCTCTGGAACCTGCTTGCTCTCCCCCATAGCTAGCATGCTAGTGGTTCTGGCATGATGGCCCTACTCTAGGTTTTTGCGAAAACTGGCCAGACTTCAGATTATATCTCTCCATGCTACCTGTGAGCCAGATTCCTATACATATCTTACATAAGGAAAAACTTCCACCAATTGAAGCTCTCTACAAGTGGAAAGGCTGCTTTGGCATACAATGAGTTCCCTTTCATTGTAGGTCTTCAAGCAAAGGCTAGATGAGCACATATTTGGTGTGTTGTAGAGGAGAGTCTTTTTCAGAACTGAAGCCCCATCTGACTCTAATGGTCTGTGTTTTTTTTTGTTTTTTGTTTTTTAATTTTTTTTTAAACCCTTGTACTTCGGTGTATTGTCTCATAGGTGGAAGAGTGGTAAGGGTGGGCAATGGGGGTCAAGTGACTTGCCCAGGGTCACACAGCTGGGAAGTGGCTGAGGCTGGGTTTGAACCTAGGACCTCCTGTCTCTAGGCCTGACTCTCACTCCACTGAGCTACCCAGCTGCCCCCTGGTCTGTGGTTTTACTCCAACGTCCTCATTGAACAAATGAAGAAAATAAAATCCAAAGAGTTGAAATGACTTTGCCCAGGTCCCACAGGTCCCAAGCTGCAGATCCAGGACCACAATTCAGATTCCCCGGTTCTTGGTCCTGTGCTTTTTCCCCCATTATACTAATTTTTCTCAGTTACTTTTTCTCTTTCCTTCTAATGCCCTGAAAAATCCATCTCATTTGGTATTCATTCAACTTTTAAATTCCCCTTCCCACTTTTCAATTATTTTACATTTCCATCTTGTATCACTGATGCTTTTTAGTGCCTTGAGCCAATGAACAGTTCACACCATTTTATTCATGGTACTTAGAGCTGTGCATGTTTATGAGGAAACTGAAGTGGGCAAGTGATTTGTGAGCATTCCAAAATTACAGTGTCCTATTGAGCAGATTTGCAATACACACTGACCCCTGGCTTTCTCATACTGGAAGTATGCTTTGCCTCTGCATATCTTTCCACTGGTCAGTTCCTCCCATTTTAAGAAAAGTGCTCAGGGCAGGCATGGCTTCATTTCTTTACAGGTTTACTCCTGCCTCTATGCTTTCTCCCTCAATCTTCACCATAGGTACCTTTCTCCCTCTTCCTTCCTCTTTACAACTTCCTTTTATGTGTCATTCCTCTCGTTAGGATGTAAGCTTCTTGAGGGTAAGAACTATCTTTTGGTTTAGCACAGTACCTGACACAGAGTAAGTACTTAAGAAATGCTTAGTGACTTAATGAAGAGCCAAGTAGGAAAGGATAGGACAGCTCTTTCAAGACCATCACTCTCCAACATTCCCCTGAGGTCACCATCCATCTTCATCCAAATAGATTCCATTGTTTTACTCTCTCTAGGTGTGACTCCAGATGTTTCTGGTGTACCATTCTTCATTCCTTAGCTAGACTATAAATGCCTTAAAGACACAAATTTTGTCCTACTTTTCTTCTCTCCCTCCCTCTCCTCCTTCCTTCCCTAACTCCCTCCCCTCTTCCTTTCCTTCCTTCCTCCATCTTCCTTTCTTCTTTTTATTGTCTTATCTAGTCTCCACATTACCAACAGAGTACACAGTGATGATCTTTGTTTTGACTAAGTGTTTTTTTTAAACTTTTGTCTTCTATCTAAGCATTGGTTCCAAGGCAGAAGAATGGCAAGGCCTAGGAAACTGGGCTTAAGTGATTTGTCCAGGGTCAAGCAACTAAGAAGTGTCTGAGGCCAGATTTGAACCTAGGACCTCCTGTCTCTAGGTCTGTCTCTCAATCCACTGAGCCACCTAGCTGCCCCTTTAGGTAAATATTTTTTTAAACATTTATTAATATTCATTTTTAACATGGTTACATGATTCATGCTCCTATTAAGTGTAGCAAAAGCCAAAGGAATGTTTAGGTTTTCTTTTGCATGAAAATGGAGAAGCAGAGTGGTACAGTGGTTTAAGCCCCCAGTGAATAGAGGAAGGAGTATGTCCTGAGGGAGGTAGAACCCATTAAAAACAGGGGTTGTGTGTGTGTGTGTGTGTGTGTGTGTGTGTGTGTTCCAAAAGACTTCAATCTTTCAACTATGGTTCCTTTAGGCAAAGATGGCACAACTCCCCCTTCCCCTTGCTTTCATTGTCAGCTTTTGGACCAATTTCCTTGTAAGACTCACTGGGTTAAAAAAGTTTTTTTTAAGTACTATAGAAATGTCAGCTATAATTATATTCTTGGTTAGATTTTGGACATGAAAAAAGTCTAGTCCATGTCACTTTTCTTTTGGGTTAATTTTCTTCTCAGATTTTTTTTTTATTTGAAAAGAGAAACCACTGAGTGGATTTTTAGGGCACCTAGAGGATTTCAGTTCAGTTTCATAGGGAAGAGAAAGAAGAGATCAGGATGGATCAGCCCTTTCCCTTGTTCCTTCCCTTGAAGAAGACCCCTACCACAAGATATAGAAACATCCCTTAGAGAAGGTCATAAGCTTCCAGAGCACTGCCAACCTGAGACCATAGTTAGGAGGAAAAGAATCTAAGAAATGTGTTAAATGGGGCAATAGGGCAAGTTGAGGGTGTTGGCTCACAGCATGTTTGCACAGAGTTCCCAGATCACATGTTCTTTGAGGCCAGTGAAAGATCAAACTTCCCACTGAGCTCTTAGGGTACAAGATAGGCACACTGATGGCAAGCTAGATGTTCCAAAGTCCTTGGAAAGCTTTGGAATTTATGAAGGAGATGAATCATTCTCTAGCTCAGCAGTTTACTTCAAAGGAGGCAGAGAAAATGCAACAGAGATCTTCTATCTTCTTGAATTACCAAGGTCCAAATGCTTTGCATTTCTCCTTTGGGCAGCTTTGGACTAGGCACAAATCCACAGGGTCTCCCCTCTGCTCCTGCCCCCCTCATTCCTGTCTGCCTTTTCTCTCTCTGTCTCTGTTACCACCCCCTCCAGAGGCAGCCAGATAACTAAGTGGAGTCAGGAATACCTCAATTCTAGTCTGGCCTCAGACACTTACTAGCTGTGTGACTCTGGTCAAGTCATTTAACCTCTGTTTGCCGCCATTTTCCTATCTATAAAATGGGGATAATAATAGTGTCTATGTCTCAGAGTTATTGTGAGGATCAAGTGAGATAATATTTATAAAATGCTTAGCATAGTGCCTGCAGTTGTTTAATAAATCTGTTCTTCCTCCCTCCCTTCCTTCTCTCCCTCCTTCCTTTCTTCCTTCCTTCCTTCCTTCCTTCCTTCCTTCCTTCCTTCCTTCCTTC
>NC_058136.1:37987100-38027867 GCF_016433145.1 Gracilinanus agilis | reverse complement strand
TTTTTAGTATTTCTAATTTAGTTTTCATCTGGGGATTTTTAATTTGCTCGCTATCTAGTTTTTTGAGTTGCATACCCAATTCATTAATCTCTGCCCTCCCTAATTTGTTAATATACACACTCAAGGATATAAATTTCCCCCTAAGTACTGCCTTGGCTGCATCCCACAGAGTTTGGTAGGATGTCTCATCATTGTCATTCTCTTCAATGAAATTGTTGATTGTTTCTATGATTTCTTCTTTGACTAGCTGGTTTTGGAAGGTCATATTATTTAATTTCCAATTAGTTTTTGATTTGCCTGTCCAGGTACCCTTACTAATTATTATTTTCATTGCATTATGATCTGAGAAAGTTACATTTATTATTTCTGCTCTTTTGCATTTATTTGCAATGTTTCTATGCCCTATTACATGGTCAATCTTTGTGAATGTACCATGTGCAGCTGAAAAGAAGGTGTATTCCTTTTTGTCCCTATTTATTTTTCTCCACATATCTATTAAATCTAATTTTTCTAGGGCTTCATTCACCTCTCTTACCTCTTTCTTATTTATTTTTTGGTTTGATTTATCTAGATCTGAAAGAGGAATATTTAGATCTCCCACTAGTATGATTTTACTATCTATTTCCTTCTTGAGCTCTGCCAGTTTCTCCTTTACAAATTTGGATGCTATGCCATTTGGTGCATACATATTGAGCAACGTTTTTTCCTCATTGTCTATACTGCCTTTTATCAGGATGTAATGACCTTCCCTGTCTTTTTTAATCATATCTATTTTTACTTTGCCTTTATCAGAAATCATGATTGCCACTCTTGCCTTTTTTATCTCATTTGAAGCCCAAAAGATTTTGCTGAAGCCCTTTATTTTAAACTTGTGTATGTCCACCCGCCTCATATGTGTTTCTTGTAGACAACATAGTGTAGGATTTTGGTTTGTAATCCACTCTGCTATTTGCTTCTGTTTAATGGGTGAGTTCATCCCATTCACATTCAGAGTTATAATTCTCAGTTGTGTATTGGCCGACATTTTGGTGTCCTCCCCTAATTCTATCCCTTCTTCTTACACTATTTCCTTTTAAACCAGTGGTTTGCTTCAAGCCAGTAACTCTTGTCCCCTCCCTTGATTTACTTCCCTTTTTACCTCCTCCCTTATTATTCCTCTCTTTTTATTTTTAAGGCCTGATGAATTCCCTCCCCCTTCTTCTCCCCTCCCTTTTTTGACCTCCCCACTCCCCTGCTACCCTTGGTTTATCTCTTCTGACTTTCTCAGTAGGGTTAGATAGAGTTTTATATCCCAATGGATATAGCTACTCTTCCCTCTCAGGGTTAATTACATTGAGAGTAAGGTTTAAATATTACCTCTTAATGCTCTCTTCCTCTCCTTCTTATAATGGTATTCATCCCTTCCCCTTCCCATGCCCTCTTTTTGTGTAATAGAATATCCTATTTTTCTTATTCCTTCAAGATTCTTTTGGTGTCCTCCACTATTCACTCCCCTCTTTCCCTCCCGCCCATATCATCTTAGACCATTTAGTATTGTAACCTCTCCCTATGAATAATTCTTCTAATTATTATAATAGTGAATGCTATAATGGTGAACAGAGTTCACTACAGAGAATTATACATAACATTTCTCCACATAGGAGTTCCAATAATTAGATCTTATTGAAGCCCTTAAAGAGGCAAATTTAAAAAAAACGAGTTTTCTTTTCCCTTCTGTTTCTTATTTACCTTTTCATGTTTCTCTTCATTTTTGTGGTTGGATATCGAACTTTCCATTTAATCCTGGTCTTTTCTGTACAAATGCTTGGAAATTTTCTATCTTGTTGAATGCCCAAACTTTCCCCTGAAAGTATATAGTCATTTTTGATGGGTAGATGACCCTTGGTTGTAAACTGAGTTCTCTTGCCTTTCTGAATATCATATTCCAAGCCTTGCAGTCTTTTATTGTGGAGGCTGCCAGATCCTGTGTGATCCTGATTGGTGTTCCTTGATATCTGAATTGTCTCTTTCTGGCTTCTTGTAAAATTTTTTTCTTTTACTTGGAAGCTCTTGAATTTGGCTGTTATATTCCTGGGGGTTGTCTTTTCGGGGTCAAGTATAGAGGGTGATCTATGGATCCTTTCAATGTCTATATTGCCCTCTTGTTGTAGAACTTCCAGGCAATTTTGCTGAATAATTTCTTTTAGTATGGAGTTCAAATTTCTATTAATTTCTGCTTTTTCAGGAAGACCAATGATTTTCAGATTGTCTCTTCTAGAACTGTTTTCTTGATCTGTCAGTTTCTCATTGAGATATTTCATGTTTCCTTCTATTTTATCAGTCTTTTGACTTTGTTTTATTTGATCTTGCTGTCTTGATAGGTCATTGGCTTCTACTTGCCCAATTCTTGTCTTTAGAGACTGGTTTTCTGCTATAAGCTTTTGATTTTCCTTTTCAGTTTGGTCTGACCTGTTTTCTAGCTGTTTGATTTTGGTCTCCAATTTGCTTATTAATTCTTTTGATTTGGGGGCATCTTTTTCTAATTGCCCAATTCTAGCCTTTAGAGACTGGTTTTTGGCTACAATCTTTTGGTTTTCCTTTTCAATCTGGTCATTTCTGGTCTTTGATTTACTTGCCTCTCTTTCCAATTGTGAAATTCTGCCTTTTAAACTGTTATTTTCTTGCCAGATCTCTTCCATCTTTCTCATAATCTTAGATTTGTACTCTTTAAGACCTTGTGACCAGTTTTCATTTTTTTGGGAAGGTTTGGACATGGTTACTTGTTTGTTCTCTTCTGCTGTTTGCTCGGTTGTCTGGATTTTTTCTGTGTAAAAGTTGTTGATTGTTAAAGGTTTCTTCTTGATCTTTCTCTTCTGGGGTTCCTGTGTCTGGCTTGCCATTTTTAGCCCAGAGCCCTCTCAGCTTTATCCTCATGCCTAGGGTCTGTCTGAGCTCTTTAGTCTCCTGAGGTCTCAGGTCTAGTTGTTTTCAGGGTCAAACCTCCTGGTGGTCCCCTTGCTTGTTCTTCTGCCTGAAGCTCCTTTAACAGTCTCAGGGCACTGCTTCCACAGTCATGTACCCCCAACTCTGCACTGGGTTCCCACCAAAGGTCCTTGCCTGCGCTCAGCATCCGCTTCTATGCCTGAGCTCAGGATCTGAGTCTGTGCCTATGCTCAGGGTCTGTGTTCAACGTCCATGTGTTCTTTAGCCTCTTGGGGTCTTAAGTCTTGCTGCTCTCTGGAGCAGGCCCTGGTGATGCCAGGTAGCTGCCAATGACTTAATGGGTGCCCCAAACTTGGTCTAACTCTTTTGCGCTGGCTTTGGCACTGTCACTTGTGTGGGCAGGGAGGGAGATTGTTGCTCAGCTCATGTTTTAGTGAGAGCTGTTTCACCCCTTTATAGCATGGAAATGCCCCGATTCCACATACCTTCAGTGCTGTGCCCTGTTGTGGGGTCCCTTTGTTCATCTAGATTTGTTTTTTTTTAAATTTTTTTAAATTTATTTAACCCTTAACTTCTGTGTTTTGGCTCCTTGGTGGAAGAGTGGTAAGGGTGGGCAATGGGGGTCAAGTGACTTGCCCAGGGTCACACAGCTGGGAAGTGTCTGAGGCCGGATTTGAACCTAGGACCTCCCGTCTCTAGGCCTGACTCTCAATCCACTGAGCTACCCAGCTGCCCTCTAGATTTGTTTTTATGTCTTCTTGAGGATTCCTATATGTGTGGGTTAGGAGATGTCAAGAAGCTTCTTTTTTACTCTGCAGCCATCTTAACCCGGAACTCTCGGCTGAAGTCTTATCTCATCCACAAAGCGGAGAAACCAGTGCTAAGTAGGTTAGTTAGGAAGCTATTACACATTTTGGACCTAACATCAAGATGACCTTTTCAACAATTAGAGCTATCTGGCAATGGAACCAGCTTCCTAGTGAAGTAGAGAGCTCCATATAACTCAAAGTGTTCAAGCAAAAGGCTGGATGATCATCTTCCCAGATACTAGAGGACTGATTCTTATTTTAGTTCATATATTTCCTTTTCCCAATTGTCTTTAGCCTCTGTTGATTGTTTTTTGAGTTCTTGAGTGACTTGAATTTTGAGTTCTTCCAAAGCCTGTGTCCATTTCACTGGAGTATCTATGTTTTTTCTTGGTGTTCCTTGATCTTCCTCTGATCCATTTGCTCTTTGTTCAATTTCTGGATAGAAGCTGTTGATTGTGGTTTCCTTTTTCTTTTTTTTGTTGTTTACTCATATTTTTTCTTCTTTATCCCCTGTAATTGGCTGTAATTTTGGTCCTCTGATCATTTTTTTATCTGTGTGTTTGGGCTATTCAGTCCTGGGAGGACTTCTTTTCTGCTCTGTTGATTAATTAGGTTAGTGGGACCTGAGGCCAGATTTTCCTCAGCTGGTAGTAAAAGGTAAAGAAGTGAATTTGGCTACTTTCCCCTGTAGTCTATGGCGGAGGGGTGTTGGAGCTTCCCTGCCCTCTGAAGACTTCTTGTCTGCTGTATTGATAGGATTAAGCCCAGGTGTGGTTGATCTGTGAGCTCAAAGTGCCCTGAGGTCAAAACCTCAAGAGAAAGGGGGGGGGGAGCACAAGATGGAGAATTTGTTCACCTATTCTGGGTTTCTCCCCCAGCAGCCTCCCTGCTGTCAGTGATGAGAGCCTAGAGTTTGGCACAGCTGTGCCAGTGAGGCACTCCCTCGGACTAGTGCCCCAGCCCACCCAGAGATTCCAGGATCGGCTGGAGACTCAGCACATTAGGTGCAGAAGAGGACCTGTCATCTTCCTCCTTTCTTTCCCCTCCTACTGGACAGTTCCAAGAATTCAGCCTTTTTTTTTCTCTTTTTTCCCCCCAGTACCTTTTAAGTTGGATTCAGCTGGGGGATCCCCCCAGCTCTGCTGTGTTGTCAGATTTGGTTTTCTGTTACCTCGGAGCCCTTTGTCCTTGATTGGTTGTGAAAGGTTTTGCAGAGTTCTGGAGCCTTGCTTCTTCTATGCCGCCATCTTCCAAGAATCCCCCTGCTATCTGGAGGGCTGATTCTTGCATTAAGAGTAATGTGTTTATACCAGGTAAGAGTTTTTACCAGATTCTTTAAGATCTTCTCCAACCTTTAGAGTCTCTAAATCTAGTCATTCAGGTGCAGTGAAATAAAGAGAGCATCAACATGACACGATGAATGATTGTCTATAGATGGGAAGGGAGGGGAAGTAAAAAAAAGTCCATTTCTTAGATCTAGAAACCCCAATGAGTCTCATATGTCCCTGAGCCTAACTTAGCTGGGAGGATGTCAGAGACAAATCTGTCCTTCATCAAGACAATACCTCAAGAGGGCAGCTGGGTAGCTCAGTGGATTGAGAGCCAGGCCTAGAGACAGGAGGTCCTAGGTTCAAATCTGGCCTCAGATACTTCCTAGCTGTGTGACCCTGGTCAAGTCACTTGACCCCCATTGCTTACCCTTACCACTCTTCTGTCTTGGAGTCAATACTCAGTATTGACTCCAAGATGGAAGGTAAGGGTTTAAAAAAAAAAGACAATACCTCACATTGTAGCAATGTTGGTAGGTTGTGGTATGATTGAAACTTTTCCAAGTTCTTGCCCCGCTTTACTTACTTTTAAAGTGTTACTGATGTATTTCTTTAATAACACAGTCATTTGCTGATATACTCCTCCTCCCTCTACCCTCACTTTCAGGGAGCCAGTATTTAGAATATCTCACATTCATGGTATCCTACTTATTTAATGAGAAAGGAGGAAGGTATATCTCCTCATCTCTTGGAACAAGATTGGTTATTATAATTGCATATCATTTGGCTTTGCTTTATTGTTTTTTTCATTTACTTTATTGTGGTCATTGTGGATGTTGTTATGGTTCTGCTTAATCCACTTTGAATGAATTTGTACAAGACTCCGCATTTCTCTGAATTATCTATATTCATTGTTTCTTATAATGCAATCATATGACAATATCTGGTTACATTTACATGCCACAATTTCTTCAGCCTTTCCCCAAACAGAGGACATTTACTTTTTTATTCTTTGCTATCACAAAGGCACTGTTATAAATATTTTGGTGTATATAGGACTCTCTTGTTGTCACTGACCTTGTAGGGGTAGATACCTAGTGATGGGATCTCTAGGTCAAAGGATATGGACATTTTAGTCATTTTTCTTACATAATTGCAAGTTGTTTTCCAGAATACTTAGAATAATTTCTATTGCTTTATTGTGTCTGCTTTCCCATAAGCCCTTCTAATATAACCCTTCTAGCTCTAACCATTCCCATCTTTGTTATATTTGCCAAGTCTTGGTATGTGAGGCAAAATGCAATAGTTGTTTTTATTTCCTTCTGGCCTTTTAATGCCATGGCTTGCTGGGTATCACTTTCAGGATAAATTTTATAGAAACTGAGCCAATCCTGCCACTAGGAGATGCTTCTGTGAAATGAAGGTATAGAATTAAGGAGTGTGAGGTGGGAAGGAGAGACATCTTGCACAAGACACCTTGTAGAAAAGCAGAAGGGCATATTACTGGCTTTTGAATGATGATAGCATTCAGTTTATTAAAATCAATTTGACAAAATAAGAGATGGCTTTTTTCTTTTTTCACTTTAATATTTTATTTTTTCCTCAGTTACAAGGGAAAAAACAAATTTTAACCTTTATTTTTTTAAACATTTATTAATATTCATTTTTGACATGGTTACATGATTCATGCTCCTACTTTCCCCTTCACCCCCCGACCTCCCCCCACCCATGGCCAATGCACATTTCCACTGGTTTTAACATGTGTCATTGATCAAGACCAATTTCCAAATTGTTGGTAGTTGCATTGGTGTGGTAGTTTCGAGTCTACATACCCAATCATGTCCACCTCAACCCATGCGTTCAAGCAGTTGTTTTTCTTCTATGTTTCCTCTCCTGCAGTTCTTCCTCTGAATGTGGGTAGCGTTCTTTTCCATAAATCCCTCAGAATTGTCCTGTGTCATTGCATTGCTGCTAGTACAGAAGTCCATTACATTCGATTTTACCATAGTATATCAGTCTCTGTGTACAATGTTCTTCTGGCTCTGCTCCTTTCGCTCTGCATCCATTCCTGGAGGTCTTTCCAGTTCACATGGAATTCCTCTAGTTTATTATTCCTTTGAGCACGATAGTATTCCATCACCAGCATATACCACAATTTGTTCAGCCATTCCCCAATTGAAAAGAGATGGCTTTTAACAGAAATATTCTCCACATTTTCTCCTGGAGTTATATTTGTTACACTAACTAGACTTCCTTGCCCTTTTACAAAACATATATAATTCCTTATATTCAAATGTTGTCTGTGTTCATGCTTTCATGGTACCTAAAGTTTTGAAATATTTTAACTCATTTTTTCATTTTGATATAAAACAGAAGTCTTATAGCAGATATTATGTTCTTAATGGCAATGCAAAATCCTAAATTAGTATTTAATGATATTAACACATAGTTGGAAAGGATCTTAGAAATCATTTAGTTTCATCTGCCAATATGGATATCACATTTCTTCTAAAATATTTCTAGTGAGAAAGAGTTGATATTCTACCCAGTAATCCATTCCATTTTGGTACAGCCTTAATTGTGAGGAATTTCTCCCTTATATTTAACTCATATCTGTCTCCTTAAAACATCTACCCATTGGACCAGAGGATTATGGATCTAGAGCTGGTAGGGTCCTTAAAGATCCAACAGTCCCGTTTTAGAGGTAAATTAACTTACACAGGACCAGGTGAATGGCCAAACTATTATTTGAATCTAGATTTTCTGAGTTCAAAATCTAATGTTTTTCCATTGTTCTCATTCTCCCTTAACTTACATTTATGAAGTCTGGATGTTTGTTGAATTGATGAAGACCAAGTAGTCCATTTTCAGTTCAATTCAATTACCCTAGTTTTATTATGCCCAGACACCATTCTAGGACTTTTGACACATGAATAAAACAGTCCCTGCCATTGAGGAACTCATGGATGGCCTACTCTTTATTTTTTAAAGGCAAACAAATATCATCCTAGATTCTCCATGACCTGAGATCCCAGCCTTTTGTGACCTAGGAATTCCTTTCTTCTGGGACCTGCTGAGGCCATCCCATTCCATAATTTTTCCATTCATTCACTTGCCTGTCCAAGGGAGTTTGAGTTGGAAACTTAAGTGTCAAGTGAGGCAATCATATAGGCTTCTTCTTTTACTTACTTTTAGAGGTATACTATCTTATCAGTGAAACTGATTTGCAAATCCCAAAGTAGTGGCAACTGTGCCCAGAAATAGTCTTTCTTTGCTGATTTTAAGGCTGTGAGAAAGAGCTCATGGATGAGAATAAGGCTGTGTCTGAGCCAAAAGGTCATCCTCTAGAAATGCCATCTAGCAAAATGGCATAGTACCTTATTATATCAGTGAACCTTCAGAGTGTGTGATTAGTTTCAGGAGGAATGTGGGAAAAGAAAAGAAAAAACCTATTGGATAGTAATGGCTAGCATTTATATAGCACTTTATGCTTTGCAAAGTCTTTCTGTACATGATCTCATCTGATCGATATAAGAATCCTGAGGGGTGGGTGCTGGTATCCTTCCTGTTTTTCAGAGGAAAAGACAGAAGCTGATAGGTGAAATGCCTTGCTCTGGGCCTCAGAGCCAGCAAATGAAGGTCAGGGGCAAGGTGTGGTGGCCAAGAACCCACATTCTGTTATGTCAAGCAACTTCTCTAAAGGCCCTTCTCTGGACTTGTTTACTCTAACTACTCCAGTGAGATAGAATTGAAATAAGTTCCCCCCAGAACATGGAAGCTAAAATTAATGCAAATGTTTGTTCTTCTTACTCATCTTGCTGTGTCATTTCAAAATTATACAGTGAATTTGATCTTATTTGAGTGACATTTTGTATGTCTATAACCCTTCATAATGAACCATGGAATAGTCAGTATTGGGTTACTACAACTCATAATAAGTTTGTAATTTATTTTTCTCTCAATTTTGAGTTTGGTCCCGACTGCCTTGAAATTTCAACGAGACAGAATTTCTCTGGTTGTACTGTTTATTAAGGTATTTCTTTAGTTGCCACATCAGGGCACTCTGATATCCTGAGGATGACATTACAGGGATACTGAGAGACACAAACACACTCAGAGCCTGACAATAGAATTTGGGAACTTTTAGCACATTCCTGCAGGATTCAAGATCAGTAAGGGCGCTTTCCTGGAGATAGCACTCCCTGGAAAGTTTTCATGAATACTAATAAGGTTGCATGGTTTGGAGTATGAAAGCAGTTTTCTATTGCAAAGGGAGGCAGCCTACAGCTTGTTAAAGTGATTTTTTCATTAGAATTTCTATTACCTCCTTTTATCAGTGATCATAAATGAATTCTGAATGTTATTACATTTCTTCTTCTTTTTTTTATTAAGTAAAGGCTTGTTCTACAGCCTTTCATATTTAAAAGAAAGGAATTGGTTGGGAGGGGTTAGGAGGGGGCAAGAAGAATTGTTCTCTTCAGCTGTGTATTAGAGATGTTAGTTGTGGGGAGAGTCATCATTTTGATGATAAAATTGGACAAACAGTTTCAATGCTGTTGTGAGTCACTGATACTGTTGTTAAGAAGCCTGGAATCACAGACTATCAGAGCTACAAGGGGCTTTTGAGATCATCTAATGTTCAATACTCTCATTTTGCAGAGGAGACTGAGGTCCAGAACAGGGCAGGGATTTGTGTAAGGTTGCATAGCTCGTTCTTGTCAAAGACAATATTGCCTGATTCCTAGTTAGAGATCCTTTCATGACAATTAGATGTGTTTCTTTTGACCAAAAAAATGTTCCTTCTTTGCTATATTCTCCTTTTAAGTCCCTTTCATCTAAGTCTTGAGGAAAGTCTTAGTGATAGTTATGAGGATGTATTGGCTTTATTGTGTTAAAATGTCTACCTCACCTTGTTATTACTCATACTCTGTGTATAGATAGCTCAGACTATAAATCATCTCTGTCCTCTTTCTACTTAACTTGCTCTGTGATTTACTGAGCATCTCCTCCTCTGTTATTTTTTAATTCAGTTCAACAAACATTTATCAAGTACCTACTATGTGCTAATGAGGTAATATTTCTAAGTGCTTAGGCACAGTGCCTAGTACTTAGAAGGGGCTTAATTACTAGATACAGGACATTGTCCTAAGTGCTAATGATGAAATGGTCCCTTAAATTCTACTGTACATAAGTATGTAAATACAAACCAAGCATAAAAGAATTGAAAACAATTTCAAAAGACAGAGTGTTTAATAAGTGAGGATCAGGAAAGACCTCAAGTAGTAGGTGGTACCTGAATTGTTTTAAAGGAAGATTTGGCTTCTTTAAGGCAGAGGGAAGGAGGGAGTACACCAAATCTGGGAAATTATTTGTACAAAGGCCTGGGGAGCAGGAGACAGAATGTCATATGAAAGAAATAAGCATTTATTAAGCCAGATACAGTCACAAACACTTAGAGATATCTTATTTTATCCTCACTATAACCTTCAGAAGGTAGGAACTCTTTTTGTCCTTATTTTACAGTTGAGGAAACTAAGGCAGACAAAAGTTAAATTATTTGCTCAAGGCCATATGACTAGTAAGTGTGTGAGTCTGGACTTCTGGGGCTAAAGCATTGGGCATCTAACTGGAGGGAGAGGGATCCTATAATAACTTTGTACTTGTTAGACTTTTCACACTGCCTTGAATGACATCCTCATCAGCAAAGCTGCCAAGTTTAGTTTTGCTAAAGGAATGTTGAGGTCAGTCAGTGGTTCTACCACTCCTGTTTGAGTTGATCATTCATTCTGCACGTCGAGGAGGGCTCCCTCATGGTGCTGAGATGCGTATTTATGTTAAACATATCTGAGCAAAGAAAGTAGTCCATTGGGAATCAGCAGAGGAAACCACTGGAGGAGTCTTGAGTAGGACATTTCACCTACTTGGACTTTAGTTTTCTCATCAGTAAAATGAATGGGTTGAGCTTGTTATAAACAAAAAGGGTCTTAGGGAGATATAGATGTACAATGATGTTGATGTACCCCTTTTTCTCTAACAGTTGCCCAAGAAGGACCCTCAAGAGGTTAGATAGATGGGTAACCTTTCCAGGTCCAACCTGGGGGTGGACAGAGATAGATTATTATTGGGCTGTTGATTTGCCTTGGATGGCATTTGGTATCTGACTGTGTTTGACTCCCTCCCCAAGGGTCGTGATGTAAGGACCACTCAGGAAGGTACTTGTTGAACATTCTTTATCTATACTCAGGGAAAGGATAAACAGGACAAGGATTGGGGATTGGAGACCCTATCATAAATCTATTATCTATAAATTAGTTGACAGTCAGGACTGGAGGCTATTAATCAGGTGGAAGCTGGAGCTTTACTCTCTCTACTACCTCTGGCCCAGCCTGGCCACAGCCAAGCCAGAGAACAGGGAATGCTATTGATGCAGCTGTGTTGGTGATCTTATTCTCTCAGCTTTCTCACTACCAGTGTTGGTGATGTGCTAGCTCTCACAGTCTTTCAGGAAATATTCAAATCTATTCCTACCCTCTTCTTCATAGACCTCCCTGCCTCCCTTCACCACCCACGCAAAGATTTTCCAGTCCAGAGACTCCTGTCCAGAGACCTCCAGAGCCCTAGAGAGACCTCTTCCAAGTGTCTGCCAGGGGTATTTATACCGTGGGGCCAACCGATGTTTGCCCCTGGCTCACGGCACCTGGGAACATTCCGTGTGTTCCAACTGCCTTCCCGGTCATTCAAGGTGGCATCCATCACTTCCCAGATTATGAATATAACAAGCTTAAGTAACTTATCAGCACTAAATCTGGTTATGGGATCCTCTTTTGGGAGAATGGACTATTTGCTTATTAGGCAAATGCAATCTCTGCCATAGCTAAGTCCATATTGTTAAATGGAGAAAGCACAAGCAATTGGTAGGCTATTTCAAGTTTAGCCTTCCTGGATGCATTTTGCCCTTCTCCCATTTATTAAATTTCAGCTCCATGAAAGTTTCATGTTGGAAATGGCACCATGGTAAGATGACTTGTATCTAAGCCTTGATAGTGCTAAAAATTACCCATCTGCTGCATGAATTCCTAATGGACACTTTTTTAGATTACATGACCTAAGATGGTGCCTTCAATTTCTAGCCTTCATCTGTGCCTGCAGATATCACCAGTTAATAAAAGATCATAAATTTAGAATTAGAAGTGACCTTAGGAGTCATCTGGTCTAATCTCTTCATTTAACAGATGAGGAAACTGAGGCCCAAATAGGTAATGTGACTTGCCCAATGTCAGATACTTATAAACTAAAGAGTTAGAGTACAAAACAAAGTTATTGAACTCCAAATCTTCTTTCCATTACACTCCTCCCTAGTTTGGCTCTTTTCTTCCTGTTGGCTTAGAGAGAACAACATTTTTCTCTGTTAATTTCAATCTGTCCAGAGTTTTTCTCTTAATGACTATTGCTTTTTTGGAGTGATTATGAACAGATTTCTCTAAGGGGTCAGTCTGATAGTTAACTTCAGGATATCTCTCCTCTTTTCCTCTGAGAGTCTAGCTAATCAACACAGTGACTCTCCAGAGACCTTGAAGAAATCCTAGTGAGCTCACTGCACTGAGACTTTGGATTCAGGTCAAGCAGAAAATTCTCAAGAAAGGATCAGATGATGGTTGGCCTGCCACTTTGACCAGTGGCCCTGGAAAGGAAACATCTCTGAAAAATCTGTGGTCCTGAGGAATGAAAGTGGCTGGGCCATTTTTCTTTCGTATTCAGATAGTCTTTGGGGGCTCCAGTTCACTTAGGAAATCTTTTCATTTTCTGTACCATCACATCAGGTAATTTAAGTCTTCATAGACCTCATAAGGTCTAATTCTAGTTCTTTCATTATCTTCAGGGCGAGGAGTAAACTTGGAACTTGTGGGAACTATCAGGGTTCCTTAGTGATGGAACAAACTTGATTTAGTTTAATATTTATCCTGGTCTCATCAGGATCAGGCAGAAAGAACCCCATATTGAAAATGAAGAAACATAATACTCCTGACTTGACTGAATTATCAATGAATCAGAGTTCCATGGTCAGACTATTATCCAGGCTCACTAAATAGATTCTGTGGGCCCTGGCCACTGACTTTTGGTATAGGTAAATGTGCCTTGGAGAGCCTTGTTTTAACATGGTAACATTGTTCTTTCATTCACTCATTAATTAATGTTAATTCATTAAACACTTAGTGAGCACCTCTTGTGTACAAGGTACTATGCGCTTTGAAGGGAGCCCACCAAAGCCTGTTGAAACATTCTGTATAATTGAATCATTGTCAAGAGTCATTGTCCTGGGGGCAGCTGGGTAGCTCAGTGGATTGAGAGCCAGGCCTTGGTTCAAATCTGACCTCAGACATTTCCCAGCTGTGTGACCCTGGGCAAGTCACTTGACCCCCATTGCCTATTAAAAAAAAAGAAAAATGAAAAAAAGTCATTGTCCTATAGAAGCTTCTAATCTAATAGGGAAGAGGAATAAAGCATTTACACAAATACTTCTGCTACAAAGAGCAGTGGAATCTGATGAAACCCACTAGGTGTGATTAGAGAGTGATCACTTTGCTCTCTTGAGCCTCAGTTTCCTCATCCATAAAATGGGAAAGATAATATGGGTAGCACTTTTCTCCTGGGGTTGCAGCAAAGATCAAATGAGATAAAGTAGATAAAGTACTTTGTAAGCCTTGGGGCCATGTATAGATGTTATTATCCACAGCAACTCACAAAGACCATTTATTAAAACATAAAAAGGTTGCAATTTGCATCACTGGAGGGCAATGCTGCTTTATATTAACAAAATTATGAGTCCTTGAAAAACTGAAATATTGTTATTATTATTCATTTCATTCTACTCATCTTTTGTAGTGGAGTTCATATAGTCCTAGGACAAGTCACTATCTTACTGTTATTCTTTTATATTGACTATTCTGTGGATTTTTGCATGTCATAAAATAGTTGCTTTTTGAAATTTAAATACTGGGATATAAACTCAGTTTCTGAAGGCTCACTGAAAGCATCTTTGTGAAAACTTTAGTAACAGACAGGATGGCAGAAATGATATTGTATCTCTTTTTGTCTCCATATAATTTTGATTTCTTCTGCTTTTTTGAAAGTTTTATCATGTTCAACTTAGCTTGGAGGTTATGAGTATTTTGTATAAGGTAAATTTAGAATATTCTTAAATTTTCTACATTCATCATTATTATTCAATTATATAATTAAAATTTTATAAAGATGACATGATATTATGGACTTACTATGTCTAAAGTTATTAATTTATTATCACCCTCCTCAAAACCTTACTCTAGTGTCTTATCATGGCTTGGAAGTGACTCTGGGTTCTGTGACATTGTCAAGTACTTCAACATCAGAAATAGATATAGTTTTATCAGTGGAAATAATGGTAAAGAAGCAGCATTGCTTTTTGCTTTTCTGTTGCACCCCAACGACTATGGGGTCTCTCCATCTACTTTTTAGCTGAAACATCTTGCATATGTTTTCTCCCCCATTAGAGCTCCACACAGGCAGTGATATTAGCAGATTGGTGGACAAAGGGGTCAAGAGTGCTAGGAATTAAAAAGGTTTTAGAATTCTGTAAATGTTGTTAGTTATTAAAGTTTGAGCTCCTTAGGAGTTGGAATTATCTTGCCTTTCTATTTTTATTCTTCTGTCTAAGGATGGAAAGACTACTATTCTGGAAACAACATTCATTCATTCTTTAAAGGCTGTGCAGATTACAAGCTCTGTGTAGGTTTTCCCTTTGGAAAAGATACAGATTTTGTGCCAGCAACATGATGAGACTGCTTTCCAAGGTCCAGTTTACTCAATTCTGGAGCAACTCATCAAGAGGGGAGGCCAGCCACTTCGTCCTGTGTTCTTTGACCATGACAGCCTGTGAATCAAGCAAATATACATTTATGGCTCTTAGTTTAGAGTAGCCTCTTCTGATTGCTACAGAGAGCATTAGTCATCAGCAGCTTGACCAGAGCCACCCACACAAATTCAGCCAGGGGCCTTGCTTACGCTGCATCTGTTCCAACCAACATAGTCCAATCTGTAAGGATGCCCTCAATATGTGCTGCCATTATGCCAGACATTCAGATTTTATCAAGCTGGACTCACTTCCCTATTTAGATGTCCCTTCTATAATTACTTTGACATCATTTTACTGGACTATTTGATCTAATCAGCTAAAGATCCTGTGGCATGCCTATGTTTTTTTGTACATAAAAATGAAAAGGCTGATCTTAAAATTTAACAACAAAATAAATGTCCACATCTGCAATGGTTTAACAGACTAGTGGAAGAAGAGGGACAGGGTGCTAGGAATTTTTAGAATTCTAGAAAAATTGTTAACTATTGAGACCTTAAATGCAAGATACTTGTTCCATGACCAACAAGGAGGCATGCTAATGGATGAGAGAAACCAGAAGATACTAGAACTAAATGGAAGGATGCTTCCTAGGTTCTCCTTGAAGAGATAAGGACAATAAATATTTTGCTACTTGGTAACTTCAGTGAAATATGGGATAAGGTGAAGATTGACAACAGAAGAAAGGACATCAACAGAATATATAGTAATTATATACAGAAGTTTAGCTCTTGTGAACAAACTAGCATAACGAAGAGACTTAAAGAGTCCCAAATTGTCTCATTCAGCAAACTTTTTGAAAAATATGAGTCACTCAGAACACAATAGAGAATCATATGGTATATGATCCAGTAGCAGCATCTAAGATGAGCTGTTCATGTAGTAAGAGTAAGAGATAAACTGGTGGACAGTCTGTTCCAGTGGCATTCTAGTGATATCAAGAAAAACAATGAGGAAAAAACCCAACTCCTTAAGTGGAATCCTGGTGACTGGCTTATGGAGGACATAGGCCTGGATGGGTTATATGTATTGTTAGAGGGAACATCCACATGTTCATCAATGTTTGGTTATCATATTTGTGATTAATGAGACCACAGAACCATTAGAATACTTGAGTATTACTGATATTAGACACAGTGGTATAAGTATCATATGCAGTAAAAACAAAAAACCCAAGTAGTATAGGATTGTAGAGAAGAAGCAATAACTTTAGACTGGACAGATCAGAGAAAGTGTCTTAAGGAAGATAACATTTGAGTTGTTCTGAAGGATGGATTGAGTTTTGTTAACTCATAATCAACAATGATGGGGATATAAGAATATATAAAATAATATGATATATAAATAATATATGTGTATGTGTGTATACATATACATATATATATAATGATATAAACAAAAATTCAGAGATTTGAAATTATGCACCATCTTGGTGAAGCAGTGGAGCCCAATTCAATCCAATAAAGTGCCTACTGTGAGTCAAGTACTGTGCTAAGCACTGAGGATACAATTAATAAAAAGAAAGATGATCCATGCCTTCAAGGAGCTCATAAATCTAATGGAGAGAAACAATACACAAAAGAAGGTAAGAAATGGAAAATGAAGGGGCTGGGACAGGACACCAAGGGATATTCTGTGTGGGGCTGGCATCTTGTTCCCTGGAATTGAAATCAGGCAGAGAAGCAGATAAAGAGTGGAGTTAGTCAAAAAGTCCATTTTCTGCCCTCCCTATAAAGAAAGGCATTGGGTGGAGGGAAAAGGAAGTTGAGAGAGGTGGTATCAGTCAAGGCTTGAGTTAGCAACATGGTGATAAGATTAGAGGTAATGAGTTTAACAGGAAAGGGGCAACTTGACTAACAGGAGTATGGAATTCTTGTTGGAGATGATTTGGAAATAAAACTAAAATGGTAGATTAGGCCTAGACTGGAGGGACTTGAATGCCAGCTGAGAAGTTTGAACTTATCCTCCAGGCCAGGAGATCCACAAATTTTTTCCAAATGTGGAATGGCATGGTGAAAGCAATACAATTTGAGAAAAATCAAGTAGTGATGGGCAGAATGGGCGGAAGAAGAGAGACTCCAGATTTTGGGAGACAGGTTATCAATTGACTGCAATAGTGTAGGGTGAGGCAATGAGAACCTGAAATAAGGTGGTGGTTTTAGGAGTGGAGAAGTGAGGATGGATATTAGAGACTCTGAAGGAAGAGTCAACAGAACTTTGACAACTGAATGAATGTGAGTGGTAAGAGACAGGGAGGAGAATAAATTCGGCCTTCTCGAGGTTTAGCCTGGGTGACTGGGAGAATTGTGGCACCATTAATAGAAATTGGGGAATTTGAAAGGAGGAACAGGTTGGGGAACAAACGATGATGAGTAATGGTTATGACATGCCACTCCCCTGTCCTTCTTTTCCACATAATTCAGGATGTTAGCTACAAATCTACCATCTGGATGTGAAACCCTGCATTCTGCAAATCAAGATGTTTAATGTACTGCTAGTCTCACATCAGGGAAGAGAAATACCATTTGTTTCCTCTCTGAAAATGCAGTCCAGTTTGTTCTTGCACTTTCTCGGGTAGTGGGTGACATTAGTTCAAGTCCAATCAAATTCCCATTCACACAGGCTTTTCATTCTGTTCTGATCATTTCCAGGCTTCTTTCCAGTAATAAAGCTTCTTATTCATCTACTCAAATTGTACTCTCTGTAGACCAGAAAATTTTATATAAAAGGTAGACGACTAAAAGAATGGAGGATTTTCCCCCAATAATAATTATCTGGCTATCTTTGTAGTACAGGCAAACAGAGAGGTAGGCAGGGACCTATTTATCTTTTGAAGCTTACAGCAATCTTGCCATTATTACATACTCAGCCTTATAATATATAGACTGCAATAGTCTGACTTAAATAAGAAACCTTCTATTTTACTCTTATAATCTAAACTAGAATGTGTCTCCTTCAACTATGGATTTAATTAGCTTTCTTAAAATTACTCAGTGATCATTCAGATGTTGCTGGGTTAAACTTGACCTTTGCCATTCAGCTGAAATGAATAAGATGTTGAGCAAGAGACTAATATTTTATTCTAGCTCTTCATCTTTCAGTTTCTTTCAAAGAATCTGTTTAATTATTTTAACAAGTTTTTATCCTTTGAGGAAACTGTGGATTAAAGGAACCTTTAGCACCTTTGGATGCTCAAGGCTGTGAATAAACTGTGAATTGTGGACCGAAAGCTCCCCACATGAAAGGAGACCAAATCTAGTGTATGCTAATTACAACCCACGGCATCATACCAGCAACAAGAAGATGGGAAGGATGTGTTTTGCCAGGACTTAGGTAATTTAGTCTTTCAGGTCATACATTTTCCTTGGAGTTGTCAAGACCTCCTCAGGCTGGCATTTAAAGATCTTCACAATCTGCCTCCCAATGATGTTTCCTGCCTTATTTTACTTTATTCTCCTTCACACACTATAGATTCTAGTCAAATTGGCTTGCTAAAAGTTCCCAATACATGACTGTCTCATGCCTCTGTTCCTCATATCTGGAAGGCACCCCTGCCTTACCTCTGCCTTGTAGAATCTCTGATTTCCTTCAAAGCATAGCTCAGATAACACCTTCTACACCTTTCCTGATCCCCCTGGTTGTCAGTACTTTCTTCTTGAAATTACTTTATATCATTTTGTATCTCCTCTTTATTTACTTGCTTGTGTAGAAGTTACATTTCACTCAGCAGAATATAAATTCATTGGATCATTTTTGTTGAGACTTTGGGGACCATCTAGTCCAACACATTTAGTTTACACTTGAGGAAGCTGAGGCCTAAGGAGGTGAAGTAACTTGCCTAAGGTCATAAAAGGAGTTAGAATCAAAAGTGCAATTTGAACTCTGAATCAAGAGCCACTGTTATGCCCTAGTTCCTGTAGCCCTCAGTGCTTAGTACATAATACACACTTAATAAATATTTGTTAAATGAAATTGAAAGACTAATGGCATTAGTTTTCAACTACTGATAAATATATAAAAGTAAAAACGGATGTTCTGAGCCATTGTCATTTATTGTAGGTCTTTGGGGCTCTTTCCAAGGAAGAATTCTTTAAGGAGTGGGCTTCCAACATATTAAGATAGTTCAAAGTTGAGAGATTTATCATTGACTATCCTTGCATGTGAAAGGTAAAGGTGATCTACAAGGGGCCCCACCTACTTCTTTTTGTCCTTGTTCCTTTCTGTTTGTATGCACTGGAAACCCAGAAGATCTTGCAGGCCTGAGGGAAATTGTAGTTCCTTGGAATCACATAACCCTTTTCAGTTTGTTGAAAGGCATTTCCCAAAAATATATAAAGGTGAATGCAGGTTTGGAATCAGGAACAAATAAAGGCCAAATGGGACTTTCTAACTTTAAGTTAAATAAAAGGATTAGAACAGAAAAAGGATTAGCACTAGAAAGAGGAAGTATTTGTGTACTCTGTAGGGCTGTAGCCCCAAGACCCTACTGATATTTTTTATTAGTTAGTGTAAGATTTAAACTAATGTGCAATAATTCAAGTATTATTTTTTAAAGTTTATTATCTGACACAATAGAACCACGTGATTAAGTTTTTCTAACTGTTCAAAAATCCCCGCTCCACCAAAGCCATAACAGGAAGGAAAGAGCATGAGAGGCAGGACTATACCTAATTTATATCCTGACTACATCAGCACGTAATGACAGGAAGTGAGTAGGGTGTTGGGAATTGTAGTTTTGCTGGGAATCATAGTTTTTAGGGTAACATATTCTAAATACACATTAGAAGGTGTAATTTGTTCAAAGACATTTAATGAAATTGCATAATAATCAAAATGACAATAGGACTATCTACCTAGCATAATAAAACTGGTGTAATATTTTTGTCTGTCACAAGACAGACTACATGCCTATAGTTTGTAGTTAGCTGACTGCCTGATCTGTACTCTAAAAGAATTTAGCTCTAATAGCTAAGATTCTAGAAGATGACAGACCCTTTTTTGGAAAGAAAGTCTGAATGTTTTTCACTTCGAAAACTGAAATTGTGTTTTAGTTAAAAACAAAGAAATTGGGAGCCAAGATGGTGGAGTAGAAGCAGAGAAACTCAAAACCACATGAGAATCCTCTCCAACCAATCATAAAGTAACACCACAAAACAAATACAGGAGTGAAAGAACCAACAAGGAGACAGAGTGAAACGACTTTCAAGAAGAGAAAAAACTAAAAGGCAGGCAGAGAACATCTGGGGCATCCAGGTAAGAGGGGAGCACAAACAGAAGGAGGCTTTAGTAAACAGTGAAGAGCAAGCCAAGAGCAATCCCCACCCCCACCCCTCAATCTGCTGTTCTAGGTTCAGAACCTAAGTCTAAGCTAACATCCAGACCCAAAGACTCTGCCTGGGCAAAGAGAGGTCCAATAAACCCACATCCCTTGAAATTCCAAACCTGCACTGAAGTCTGGCATTCAAGCCCAGGGAAGCCTGTGCTGAAGCAGCCTGATCTGTGTGGGTCCAGAGCAAAGCTAGGGGTCCCAATCTGGGCCTGTGGTGAGGGTATAGATCCCAGTTTGAGGTAGTCAGTAGATCCAAAGCTGGGGGGGGGTTCAGCTCCTAATCCTCTTGCCAAAAGCTCAAGGTGGATCCGCAGGACAGCACATTCTACTGTGTACTTGACAAGATCAAGCCCACAGTGAGACCAAAAGCTTGAGGATAGAATTTGAGCAGTCACTGACCTGATCAAGCACAGAGTGAGACCAAAAGCTTATGTTCAAGTCTGAGGTGAAAATTCCAGCTATCAGCATCTAAAGAGTTAATTGAATCAGCAGTGGAAGGTGGTTCTCAGAGCTTTCAGCCCTTACACTATCATACCATCTTGGAAGAAATGAAACTGGCAGAAACCCAAAAATAAAACTAAGGGTAGTATCAAGGAAGGACTGAAGTTTAAGAGGGTACCCTAACCTCCCAGAGAACAGAGCCTACCTATAAAAAGGTAGGAAAAATGAGCAGACAATAAAAACACCTAATTATAAAGAATTTTTATGGAGACAAAGAGCAAGGTACAGACATAAGGGGATAGTAAAAGGAAAGTAAACACATGCAAAGTACAAAAGAAAAATATTGACTGAACACAGATTCTGGAAGAGCTCCAGAAGGACTTCAAAAACCAATTAAGAGAGGCAGAGGAAAAGTGGGGAAGAAAAAAGAAAGCAATGCAAGAAGAAATTAAAAGGAGACTCAAAAGCTGATGGAGGAAAATCAGGCCTTAAAAATTAGAATTGAGCAACTAGAAACAAATGATTTCATGAGACATCAAGAAACAATAAAATAAAATCAAAAGAATGAAAAAACAAGAAAACATGAAATATCTCATTGAAAAAAATAACTGACCTGAAAATAGATCTAGGAGAGACAATTTAAGAATTATTGAACTACTTGAAAGTCATGATAAAAATAAAACACTCAAAAAAATCTGGATATCATAATACAAGAAATTATCAAAGAAAACTGCCCAGATATTCTTGAACTAGAAAATAAAATAGAAATTGAAAGAATCCACAGATCACCTCCAGAAGAAATCTTGAAATGACAACCTCCAGGAATATAATAGCTAAATTCAAGAGCACCCAAGCCAAGGAGAAAATATTTCAAGCAGCCAAAAAGAAACAATTCAAATACCATGGAGTTATAATTAGGATCACACAGGACTTAGCGACTTCAACATTAAAGGATCAGAAGGCATGAAATATGGTATTCAGCAAGGCGAAAGATCTAGATTTACAATGTAGAGTCACCTATCCAGCAAAACTGAGTATATTCTTTCAGGGGAAAATTGGTCATTCAATAAGAAAGAAGATTTTCAAGCATTCGAGAGGAATAAGCCAGCCCTAAACAAAAAATTTAAGTCCAAACATGAGAACCAAGAGAAGCCTAAAAAGATAAATAATAAAGAGAAAATTTAAAGGACTCATTAAGGTCAAAATGTTTGTATTTCTACATGGAAAGAAGAGTATATCTGTAATTCTTAAACATTATTCTTAGTAGTACAGCGGATGGAGGGAATATACTTAGAAAGAGGGTGGTGAAGTAAGCTGATTATGATGATATGACATGTAAAAATGTCAAGGGGTGAAAAAGAGGATTTCACTGGGAAAAAAGGGAAGGGAGAGATATATTTGGGTAAATTTTATAATGTAAAGAGGTGTGAAAAATATTATGGGTAGGAAAGGATGAGGGTGGTGACAGGCAATGTTTAAACTTTACTCTCATTGTAACTGGCTCAGAGAAGGAATAACAAATATACTCATTGGAGTATAGAATTCTATCTTCCCTACAGAGAAGTAGAAGGAGAATGAGGGGGTAACAAAAAGCAAAATCCTGGTAAGGAGGAACAGAATGAAAATGAATAGAGCAGAATCTAAAGGGGATAATATGACTGAGGGCAATACAAAGTTAGTAATCCTAATGCTGAGAGAGAATGGGATGAATCCACCCATAAAACGGAGGTGGATAGCAAAGTGGATTAAAAACCAGAATCCTACTAAATGTTGTTTACAAGAAACACATTTGAGGCAAGGTGACACACACAGATTCAAGGTAAAAGGCTGGAGTATCATCTAAAGTAAAAAAAAAGCAGGAGTAGCAATCATGATATCAGACAAAGTTAAAGTAAAAATTGATTTGATTAAAAGAGATAAGGAAGGAAATTATATCTTACTAAAAGGTCCTATAAACAAAGAAGTAATATAAATACTAAATATTTATGCACCAAATGGTATAGCATCCAGATTTTTAAAGGAGAAACTAAAGGAAATTAAGAAGGAAATAGATAGTAAAACCATACTAGTGGGGGACCTCAACCTTCCCCAATCAGAACTAGATAAATTTAAGCAAAAAATAAAGAAGAAAGAAGTAAGGGAAGTGAATGAAATGTTAGAAAAATTAGTTAATAGATATCTGGAGAAAACAGAATAGGGATAAAAAGGAATATGCCTTCTTTTCAGTAGCACATGGCACATATACAAAGATCGACCATGTACTAGGGCATAAAAACATTGCAACCAAATGCAAAAAAAGCAGAAATAATAAATGCAACCTTTTCAGATCATAATATGATAAAAATAAGAATTAATGAGGGTTCATGGAAAGGCAAATTTAAAATTAATTGGAAACTAAATAATTTAATACTTCAAAACTGGTGGGTCAAAGAAAAAATTCATAGAAACAATTACTGATTTCATTGAAGAGAATGACAATGAGGAAACAACATATCGAAATCTATGGAATATAGCCAAAGCAGCACTCAGGGGAAAATGTATATTTCTAAGTGCCTATATCAACAAAATAGAGAGGGAGAAGATCAGTGAGCTGGGCTTGCAGTTTAAAAAGCTAGAAAGAGAACAAATTAAAAATCTCCAGATAAAAACTAAACTGGAAATACTGAAAATGAAAGGAGAAATTAATAAAATTGAAAATAAAAGAACTATTGAACTCATAAATAAGACTAGGAACTGGTACTTTGAAAAAACAAATAAAATAGATAAAATACTGATTAATCTAATCAAAAAAAACAAAGAAGAGAATCAAATTAACAGTATCAAAAATGAAAAGGCCAATCTCACCTCTAATTAAAAGGAAATTAAGGCAGTTTTTAAGAGCTATTTTACCCAATTATATGGGACTAAATATGACAATCTAGGTGAAATGGGTGAATACATAAAAATATAAATTGCTTAGATTAACAAAAGAGGAATTAGAATACGTAAATAATCCCATCTCAGAAAAAGAAATTTAATAAGCCATCAAGGAACTCTCTAAGAAAAAATCCCCAGGGCTGATAGATTCAAAAATGATTTCTATCAGACATTTAAAGAACAATTAATGCCAATACTATACAAAGTATTTAACAAAATAAGCAAAGAAAGAGTCTTGCCAAAATTTTTATGACACAAATATGGTACTGATTCCCAATGCAGGAAGACCAAAAACAGAGAAAGAAAACTACAGACCAATCTCCCTAGTGAGCACAGATGCAAAAATCTTAAAATAAAACACTTACAAAAAGACTACAGCAAGTTATCACAAGGATTTTTCACTATGACCAGGTGGGATTTATACCAGGATTGCAAGGCTGGTTTAATGTTAGGAAAACCATCCACATAATTGACCATATCAGTAAGTAAACTAACATAAATCACGTGATTATCTCAATAGATACAAAAAAAGCCTTTGACAAAATACAACACCCATTCCTATTGAAAACACTAGAAAGTGTAGGAATAGAAGGGCCTTTCCTATTTAATATTTATTTTAATATTAAATAATATATATTCCTATATAGTATTTAATATTGTACTAGAAATGCTAGTAGTAGCAATTCGAGAAGAAAAAGAAATTGAAGGGATCAAAGTAGGCAATGATTCTTTGCAGATGATATGATGGTATACTTAGAGAATTCTAGAAAATCAACTAAAAGCTAGTTGAAATAATTAATCACTTTAGCAAAGTTGAAGGATTCAAAATAAACCCACATAAATCATCAGCATTTCTATATATTTCCAACACATCTCAGCAGCAAGAGTTAGAAAGAGAAACTCCATTTAAAATCACTCTAGACAATATAAAATATCCAGGAATTTATCTGCCAAGACAAACTTAGTAATTATATGAACACAACTACAAAACACTTTTCACACAAATAAAACTAGGTCTAAACAATTAAAAAACATTAATTGCTCATCGGTAGGACAAACTAATATAATAAAAATGTCAATCCTACCTAAACTAATTTACTTATTCAGTGCCATAACTATCAATCTACCAAAAAACTTTTTTATAGAGTTAGGAAAATTTTAACAAAGTTCATCTAGAAGAACAAAAGGTCAAGAATATCAAGAAAACTAATGAAAAAAATGTGAAGGATGGGAGCCAAGAAGTACCAGATCTTAAACTATACTATAAAACAGTGGTCATCAAAACAATATGGTACTGGCTAAGAGTCAGGAGGATCAATGGAATATACTAGAGGTAAATGATCTCAGCAAGCTAGTGTTCGATAAACCCAAAGATCTCAGCCTTTGGAACAAGAACTCACTATTTGATAAAAAACTTCTGGGAAAACTGGAAAACAGTATGGGAAAAATTAGGTTTAGATCAACATTTTACACCCTATAACAAGAAAATTCAAAATGGGTAATGACTTAAATATAAAGAGCAAAATCACAAATAAATTAGGTGAACATAGAATAGTATTCCTGTCAGATCTATGGGAAAGGAGGAATTTAAGATCAAGCAAGAGATAGAGAACATTACAAGATATAAAATGAATAATTTTGATTATATTAAATTAAAAAGGTTTTTTACAAACAAAACCAATGTGCCCAAAATGAGAAGGGAAGCAACAAACTGGGAAAACAATTTTATAACAAAAAAATCTCTGAAAAAATTCTAATTTCCCAAATATATAAGGAACTAAGTCAATTTTACACAAAATTAAGTCATTCCCCAATTGACAAATGGTCAAGGGATATAGGCAGTTTTCAAATGAAGAAATCAAAACTATCAATAATCACATGAAAAAGTTTTCTGTCCCTCCTGATTAGAGAAATGCAAATCAAAGCAATGCCAAGGTACCACTGCACACCTAATAGATTGGAAAATATTTGGACAGTAAAGGAAAATAATAAATGTTGGAGGGGATGAGGCAAAATTGGGACACTAATGCATTAGTGGTGGAGCTGTGAATAGATTCAAACATTCTGGAAGGCAATTTGAAATTATGCCCAAAGGGCTTAAAAAGATTGCATGCCCTTTGATGCAGCCATACCACTACTGGGTTTATACCCCAAAGAGTTAAAAAAAGGTTTGTACAAAAATATTTATAACTGTGCTTTTTGTGGTGGCAAAAATTGGAAAAGGAGGGTATGTCCATCAATTGGGGAATGGCTGAACAAATTGTGGTATATGCGGGTGATGGAATACTATTGTGCTATAAAGAATGATGAACTGCTTGATTTCTGTATGAACTGGAAAGACCCCAATGAACTGACATGGAGTGAAATGAGCAGAACTAGGAGAACATTGTATACAGTGACTGAAACATGATCAAATGTAATAGCAATACAATGATCAAGAACAATGCTGTGGAACTTATGTGAAAGAGCACTATTCACATCTAGAGAAAGAACTGTGAGAGTAGAAATGCAGAAGAAAAACATAGGATTTATCACCTTGTTACATGGGTATATGATTTGGGGTTTTGATTTAAAAATTATTATAAATATGAATAATATGGAAATAGGTTTTGAGCAATAAGACACATATAAACCAGTGGAATTTCTTTTCAGCTCTGGGAAGGAGGAGGGAAGAGGAGAGGAAAGAACATGAATCATATAACCATGGAAAAATATTCCAAAAAATAAAATAATGTGAAAAAAATAAAGGGATTAAGGACAGGGCTGGCCAGCCATGGTGAACTCTTCCCCAACTTGAAAGATTAAGAATGGGCTAAGCAGCCATGCTGAACTCACTCAAAGTACAGTGGTCTGGCTGCATGTCAGAATGTGCTGGCATCTTCATGGTCCCAGCAAGGACACACCTCTCTTATGAACAAGTGAGGTCTCTAAGTCCCACCTCCTCAGTGACTTTATCAATCAAAGATCCCTTGGGATGTTGAGGGAAGGGACTGAGTGTTAAGCTAACCAGGAACATATAAATGATAGAGACAGAGACCTGTGCCAGAGGATGATGGAGGGAGACCACTGACCAGATTAAGATGTCTTGACTGGTCAATTCATAATTTAATTTGAAATAAAAGAAAACACAAAGGAATGGTAGAAGAAATTCCTTTTCTTATTGAGAAGAGGTAGTAGCTCAGCTTTGGGATATTGCAGAGGTTCAGCTGTTGAAACAATGAAGACAACCTACTGAGAAGAGGCAACTAGCAAGAGAGACATGATATGACATCCTACTTCCCTTTATGACTGAGAAAGTCACAACTTCCCTAGATTTTAGTTTTCTCTACTGTAATATGAAGGGATTGGATTAGATGGTTTCTGAGTTCTCTTGTTTTTAAATTTATGATCCATTTGTTTATTTGTTTATTTATTTATTTAAAGTTTGGTATTTAAAGCTTTTTATTTTTATTTTTTAATTTTTTATTAATTAATTTAGAATATTTTTCCATGGTTACATGAATCATGTTCTTTCCCTCCCCTCCTCTCACCCCCCTCTGGTAGACAAAGAGCAATTCCACTGGATTTTATATGTATCATTGTTAAAAATCTATTTCCATATCAATAATATTTGCGATAGAGTGATCATTCAAAGTCAACATCCCCAATCATATCCCCAATTGAACCATGTGCTCAGTCATATATTTTTCTTCTGCATTTCTGATCCCATAGTTCTTCCTCTGTATGTGGATAACATTCTTTTTCATAAGTTCCACTGTATTGTCCTGGATCATTGCATTGCTGCTAGTAGAGAAGTCTATTACATTAAATTGTGGCACAGTGTATCAGTCTCTGTGTACAATGTTTTCCGGGTTCTACTCCTTTTGCTCTGCATCAGTTCCTGGAGGTCTTTCCAGTTCACATGGAATTCCTCCAATTCATTATTCCTTTCAGCACAATAGTATTCCATCACCATCAGATACCACAATTTGTTTAGCCATTCCCTAATCGATGGACACCCCCTCGTTTTCCAATTTTTTGCCACCACAGAGAGCACAGCTATGAATATTTTTGTACAAGTCTTTTTTCTCATTATCTCTTTAGGGTACAAACCTAGCAGTGGTATTGTTGGATCAAAGGGCAGGCAGTCTTTTAAAGCTCTTTGGATATAGTTCCAAATTGCCTTCCAGAATGGTTGTATGATCCAATTATTTAGAGGGAGAAGCTGATTCCCATTGGGGAGCAGCAAAGATATGACTTTCAGCAGGGAGCAATCATCATAAAGCACCCAGTAGAGAGTAGGTCCAGCAAAGAGTAATGACTATCTTGGAGGGAAGAAGGGCCAAGGAGAGCAACACAGTAGTCTTCTCAGAAGTCATCAGTAGTCTTTCAGGATCAGTTCCTACACCCTGGGTTAGTCACTGTTTGCTTCACTTTTTTCCTCTGTAAATTGAGCTAGAGAAAGAAATGGCAAACTGCTATCTTTGCCAAGGAAACCCCACGAGTCACAAAGAGTTGGACACTACTGAAACAACTGAACAAGAACAGTAACAAGTGGACCCTGACTGCATATGTTTCTTACACATATGTCCATCAGTGACTATGCCCAAGATGCCCCAAATTTTCTCACTGCTAGTGTGCTACAAGTCAATCAATTACCTTTTATTATGCTAATTTTATTATGTTAATTATATGATAGGAATATCCTATGGATATTTTCATTTTACTCTTTCATTAAATGATTTTTCTTTCAACAAATTACACTCTCTGGCTACTCGAAGTATAAAACATCAGTGGGGGCTTATGGCTGTGGGTCCCCAGAGAACTTTGAACCTATAGAGCTTTCCTAAGAGGTCCATGTATGAAAAAGGGCTACATCAGATGCTACAAACACATTCTTCATATACCCCCATTGCCTTGCTTTCTACATATAAACCTACTATTTATGATGTCCAGATTAATATGACTAGTGGAGACAGACTGTGATACAGTTAAAGACCTCACTTAGTAATGTCAGAATACTTTAGTGTGAACAGGAAATTGCTATTTTGCTTTCACTAGACTATCCGTGCTTGATAGAAAAGCTTGATGTACTTTTAGATTTCCAAATACCTTCCATCTTGAAATACATGTCAAGTCCTTCTAAGATGGAAGACTTGGGTTCAAGTTTGGGTTTTCCCACTCAGTAGCTTTCTTTCTGTGGGCGAGTCCCTCTCCCTATCTCAGTCTCAGTTTCTTCCCCTTGTAAAATGAGGAAGTCATACTAAATGATATCTAGATTCCTTCCAGCTCTGACATTTTATGTATCAATGGTTCTGATGCCACAATAAGATCAATTGACTTTATTCCTCACTCTTTCCAATACCATCCTGTCCCCCAAACCACATCCTCTATCAAGGAAATACTTCCAGTAGAAGTTTTTCAAGATTAAAGCAAGAAAATTCATTAATATAAAATTATCTGGAATTATGGGCAAACCCATGACCTTGGTCTTTTTTTTTCTGAAATGAAGCCTCTCAATCAGTGATTCCCAAAGTGGGTGCTGCCGCCCCCTGCTGCAGCGATCCAGGGGGGCGGTGATGGCCACAGGTGCATTTGGGGGCAGTGAATAACTGTAAGGGGGTGGTGATAGGATGTGACGGGGGCGCTAAGTAAAATTTTTTCTGGAAAGGGGGTGGTAGGCCAACAAAGTTTGGGAACCATTCGTCTAGATGATCAAGTCCTACTTCAAGGTAATGGAAGAAAGCTTTATTAATAGTTCATTTCAGTTACACTTTTAAGACCATAGGTAGATTTGCTATCATTGTCAGGTAAGGAAAATGATTCCTAAGGAATATTATCACCAGGATCTGCCACTAGGTTCTTACTTTGACTTTTTGGCCTCCTCTGACCCATCTGGTGTCCTGAAGCCCACTCAGATGAAGGGGGTGACATTTGGGGAAATTTGAGTGGTTCTGAACTGAAAAAAAAAACGTAACTAGGAGAAGACATTTCAGTTTAAGACCTAGGAAATCTTTCTTAAATGACTTTGACTTTGGCCTAGCCCCTCTGACTCCCAGTGTTCTAGGGACTCAACCTCACTGTGACCTTGTGTCTCAGTATCTGAGGTGTTCCCTTATACATATGAAATCACAGATGCATTCCCTCCCACCTGTAAAGGAGGTTGTGAGACCTCTTATCTAGGTGGTTTAACACAGGTGAATGAGGTTGCTTTAAGTAAGATTCAGTGACTCTGTAGCTAGGTGTGGTCTGTGTTAAACTAGCTGACAGGCCCCACCACTCAGTTGATTCCTCCTTTACAACTGACCAATGAGGAAGTGAAAGATTCTTCCCCAACTGTCAGTGCTAAGTGAACTTAGTTCTTTAGATGAAATAAATATTAATAGGGGGCAGCTGGGTAGCTCAGTGGATTGAGAGCCAGGCCTAGAGATGGGAGGTCCTAGGTTCAAATTTGGCCTCAGACACTTCCCAGCTGTGTGACCCTGGGCAAGTCACTTGATCCCCATTGCCTACCTTTACCACTCTTCTGCCTTGGAGCCAATACTTAGTATTGGCTCCAAGACAGAAGGTAAGGGTTTAAAAAAAAGAAATAAATATTAATAAATGCAAACTATTAAAGATGTTATAACTGACTGCGGTTTGTAGGTTATAATATTGATCCTGATGATAGAAGATCAATTAGCACTTGAATGAGCTTCTGAGAGAAAGGAGAAGTTTTTTACTGATACCTTTCCCTTAAGAATCTTCAGCACAGATCAGGTCAGTACAGGCTTCTCTCTTTTTAGCTTATTTAATGAAGGTAAACAAGGTTAGGGAAAAGGATGGATTGAAATACAGAGGAAAAAGGAATTAGAAATGAATCCTAGAACCTTATTTAACTGAATACGCCTATAATAAATCTTCTGGAGTTTTCAGGTAAAGCTGATCCACTGAACCTGCCAGGCAAATTGCCTTAGTCAGGCTAAGAGACAATTTTGAAACACCTACCCTCCCACCATTCTCAAGACTGAGACCCAGAGGATAGAAATCAGTCTCAATTTATAGGATGCTCTCAACAGACTTTTTGGTCTCATGCCAGCTCATGCCACCCCTGCATTCTGCATTCCAACTTCAGTAACTGGCAACTATCCTGGTCCAATACGGCTTCTTGTAAAAGTATTTACACATTCCACAAAAAAACCTGAAGAAAAATATATAATAGCTCCTCTTCCAATGCTACCATAAGGGAGGTTAAAATGAATGAATAAATGAAAAATCAAACACAAAAGCACAGGAAGTCTCTACCTGCCAAGGAGCTTACATGAGGAAGACAGTATATCTAAGGGAGTGGTGGCCAGAGAAAAGTATTCTTGCATGGAAAAACTACCAAGTTGATGTGGGAGGCCATAGGTCAATTGATTGAGTAATGGTAAGGGAAGCAGTGGATGTTAGAAGTCACACAATTCTTAGATTACTTTTTAAAATTAATTTATCTGCTAGTACATTAAATGCAAGAGTCTTCTTCAAAGTTCACTGAGTACATGCAGAAGAAATGAATACTGTCAATATTAATAATATTAACTTTAAATGAAACCAGAAGACAAAAGAAAGTTGTAAACAAATGAAAAATGACTCCTGCGTTGTCCTGGCAGATGCAAAGAAAAGAATTGTTAGAGTTTGCTTTTTTATGCATCTAAAGGTAATAAGAAACATTGATTCATGATATAATTGGTTCCAGAAATCATGATGAGCACAAAAAAGACAACCATGATGATAATTACAGCTTATATTTCATTGTCTGTTGTAGAGAATGAAGAAGTAGAGGAATTAAATGATTACTTGATATGATCTTCCAAACCATCAGTATATACCTTAATATTTAATTTAATAGTAATAATTTAATAATATTGCAAAGGTAAATGCAAATGTGGAGGATAGTGAAAAATATATTTCAGGATTAGGAAAAGAGGCCAAAGGTTTGTAGACTAATCTGAAGTCTGATGCTTATATAACAGAATACTTTATTTTAGAAGAGAGTTGGAACATTCTGTGCATGACGAGTACCAAAAACATCACAAAATATGAAATTGTCTATATTAAAGCAAACAGGAAGAAACATCAAAAAATATGAAATTGTCTATATTAAAGCAAACAGGAAGAAACATCAAAAAATATGAAATTGTCTATATCAGTGATGGGCAAACTTTTTAAAGAGGGGGCCAAAGGAAAGGAAATGCTCATCTGTCAGTCTGTTTCTAAGGCAACTCTTTCAAAGTTTCATTGTATTGTATTCTACTCATTGTATTCGTCAGATTAGGAATAATGCCGAACAGTGGGTTAGAACATTTCAGGGGACCACATTGGCCCACAGGCAGTAGTTTGCCCATCACTGGTCTATATTATAGCAAACAGGAAACTGCAGGTTATGTTTTGTAGGAAGGAGAAAGACAGACAGACAGACAGTGACAGTAACATAGAGAGAGACAGAAAGAGGAAGGAAGGAAGTCATGAAGGAAGGAAAGAAAGGGAGAATACGCCCTCTGGATCTGGAGTCAGAAAGCATTTGGATTTGATTCCCTCGTCAGCACTTATTAGTTTGTGTGATCAAGTCACAACCTCTCTGTGCCTCAGTTTCCTACAATACAGGATTGTTAGGAAGATCAAATGAGAGGATATATGTAGAATGCTTTGCAGTTAGGTGAGTATGTAATAATCATAAACATTCCTTCTAACATTTAATTGGTGTTAATCACTTGCTATAACATGGAGACTAAAAGAGTCTAGAAACAGGTAGCAAACATTTGATCTCGCTAAGTGGAGTGATAGAGCAGCCAAATGCAATGCGAATTTAGAACATAAACTTGTTTGTAAAATCTTATGAAGAAGAATGATAGAAGATTATTAACAACATTACCTCATGAAACAGAGAAAAACAATGGAAGGAAAACAAGTTTAAAAAAGTCTTGGTGAGAGATCCAACCGAGCAAAATTATCCCATGGACATTTAAGTATAAAATAGGAAGAGCATAGAAGATAGAAAAGATCTTTAAAGATTTCTCTACCTAGCTATAAGAAATGATAAGCAAGATGATTTCAGAAAAAGCTGGAAAGATCTACATGAACTGATGCAGAGCGAAATACACAGAATCAAGAGAACATTGTACACAGTAACAGCAATTTTGTTCAATGTGCTCAACTGTCAAAGATGTAGCTACTCCCAGCAATACAATGAAATGTGTAAATTCTGAAGTATTATGACAAAGAATGCTATCCACCTCCAGAGAAAGAAATGCAGATCAAAGCATACTATCTTCCATATTAGTTTAGTAATGGTTTTATTTTGGGGGTTTGGTTTTCTATGAGTATTTTCTTACAACAGTGACCAATATGAGAGTATATTTTGTATGATGATACATGTATAATCCAGATCAAATTACCTACCATCACTAAGAGGGGAGAGAGGGAAGGGAAGGAGAGAAACAATATGAATCTCATAACTTTGTACAAGTCTTTTTCCTTATTATCTTGTTGAGGTATAAACCCAGCAGTGGTATGGCTGGATCAAAGGGCAGGCAGTCTTTTAACACTTTTTGGGCATAGTTCCAAATTGCTTTCTGGAATGGTTGGATCAATTCACCACCATCACCAGCAGTGCATTAATGTCCAAATTTTGCCACATCCCCTCCAACATTTATTTCTTTCCTTTGCTGTCAAATTAGCCAGTCTGTTATGTGTGAGGTGGTACCTCAGAATTGTTTTGATTGGCATTTCTTTGATTATAAGAGATTTAGAACACTTATTCATGTGATTATTGATAGTTTTGATTTCTTTATCTGAAAATTGCCTATTCATGTCCCTTGCCCATTTATCATTTTGGGAAATGGCTTGATTTTTTTTTGTACAGTTGATTTAGCTCCTTTTAACTTTGAGTAATTAGACCTTTGTCAGAGGTTTTTATTATAAAGATATTTTCCCAATGTATTGCTTCCCTTCTAGTTTTGGTTGTATTGGTTTTGTTTGTATAAATTTTTTAATTTAACATAATCAGAATTATTCATTTTACTTTTTGTAGTATTCTCTATCTCTTGCTTGGTCTTAAAATCTTTCCTTTCCCATATATCTGACAGGTAAACAATTCTATGTTCGCCTAATTTACTTATAGTTTCCTTTTTTATATTTAAGTCATTCACCCATTCTGAATTTATCTTGGTGTAGGATGTGAGATGTTGATCTAAACATAATCTCTCCCATACCGTTTTCTAATTTTCCCAGCAGTTTTCTCAAATAGTGGATTTTTGTCCCAAAATCTTGGATCTTTTGGTTTATCATAGACTGTATTGTTGAGGTCACTTACCCCAAGTCTATTCCACTGATCGTCCCTTCTGTCTCTTAGCTAGTACCATATTGTTTTGATGGCCACTGCTTTATAGTGCAGTTTAAGATCTGGTACTGCTAGGCCCTCATCCTTCACATTTTTTCATTATTTCCCTTGATATTCTTGATCTTCTCTTCTTCCAAATGAACTTTGTTATAATTTTTTCTAATTCAGTAAAAAAGTTTCTTGGTAGTTTGAGAGGTATGGCACTGAATAAGTAAATTAATTTGGGTAGGATTGTCATTTTTATTATGTTAGCTCATCCTACTCATGAGCAATTAATGTTTTTCCAATTGCTTAAATCTAGTTTTAATTGTGTGAAAAGTGTTTTCAAATTGTGTTCATATAGTTCCTATGTTTGTCTTGGCAAATAGATTCCTAAATATTTTATATAATCTTGGGTGATGTTAAGTGGAATTTCTCTTTCTAACTCTTGCTGCTGAGATGTGTTGGAAATATATAGAAATGCTGATGATTTACGTGTGTTTATTCTGTCTCCTGCAACTTTGTTAAAGTTGTTGATTATTTCCACTAGCTTTCTAGTTGATTCTTTAGGATTCTTTAAGTAGACCATCATATCATCTGCAAAGAGTATTAGTTTAATCTCCTCATTGCCTGTTTTAATTCCTTCAATTTCTTTTTCTTCTCTAATTGCGACTGCTAGTGTTTCTAGCACAATGTTAAATAATAGAGGTGATAATGGGCATCCTTGTTTACTCTTGATCATTGGGAAGGCTGCTAATTTATCTCCTTTGCAGATGATGCTTAATGATGGTTTTAACTATATACTGTTTATTATTTTTAGGAAAGGCCCTTCTATTCCTATATTTTCTAGTGTTTTCAATAGGAATGAGTGTTGTATTTTGTTAAAGGTTTTTTCTGCATTTATGGAGATAATCATGAGATTTCTTTTGGTTTGATTGTTGATATGGTCAATTATGTGGACGGTTTTCCTAATATTAAACCATCCTTCATTCCTGGTATAAATCCCACCTGATCAGAGTGAATAATCCTTCCCTGTCTCTTTTAATCAAATCTATTTTTACTTTGGCTTTATCTGATATCATCATTGTGACTCCTGCCTTCTTTTTCTCAGTTGATGCCCAATAGATTTTGCTCCAGCCTCTTACCTTTATCCTGGATGTGTCTACCTGCTTCATGTGTGTTTCTTGTGGACAAGATATTGTAGGATTTTGGTTTCTGATCCACCCTGCTTCTTCTTCCATTTTATGCGTGAGCTCATCACATTCACATTTAGAGTTATGATTACCACATGTGTATTCCCCATCATTTTGATTTCCTCTCCTACTCCTGCCCTTCGTTCTTTCTCTATTACCTTCTATACCAGTGTTTTGCTTTTAATCACTTCCCCTAATCCACACCCTTATTTTACTTCCTTTCCTACCCCCTTCCTTCTTATTCCCCTTATATTTTTCTTTAGGGCCTATTGAATTCTCTCCCCCATCTCTTTCCCTCCTTTTTGGTACTCCCCACCCCACTGTCCCCTTAAGTTTTCCCTTGGCAATGTCTTTGTAGGGTAAGATACAATTCAATACCCAAATGGATCTAGATGCTCTTCCTTCTCAGAGTTGATTCCACTGAGAGTAAGATTTAAGTATTACCTATTAGTACTCTCTTCCTCTCCTTCTTATAATAATATTCTTCTCCTCCACTTCCCATGTGCCTCTTTTTGTAGTATAATTTATCCAATTTTCTTATTCCTTCAAGTTTTTCTTGGTGCCATTTTCTGTTCCTCCCCCTTTCTTTTTTTATAAATCATCTTAAACCACTTAGTACTCTAACCACTATCTATGAATAATTCTTCCAACTACTATGAGAGTTAATATAGTTTTTAAGAGTTACAGATATCATTTTTCCATATAGGAATATAAACAATTTGACCTTACTGAAGCCCTTAAAAGAAAATTTTCCCCCTCTCTTTCTTGTTTACCTTTTCATGTTTCTCTTGAGTTTTGTATTTGGACATCAAATTTTCTGTTTAGTTCTCTTCTTTTCTTTACAAATACTTGGAAATATCTATTTTGTTAAATACCCATACTTTTCCCTGTAAGTATATTGTTAGTTTTTATGGGTAGGTGATTCTTGGTTGTAGGCCCATTTCTCTTCCCTTTCTGAATATCATATCCCAAGCTTTGTAGTCCTTTAGTGTGGAGGTTGCCAGGTCCTGTGTAATCCTGATTGGTGCTCCTTGATATCTGAATTGTCTCCTTCTGGCTTCTTGCAATATTTTCTCCTTGGTTTTGAAGCTCTTGAATTTGGCCGTTACATTCCTGGGAGTTGTGTTTTGAGGATTTAATGTAGAGAGAGATCTATGGACTCTTTCAATGTCTATTTTTCCTTCTTGTTCAAGAATCTCAGGTCAGTTTTCTTGGATAATTTCTTGTAGCATGATGTCAAGGTTTCTGTTTATCTCCAGGTTTTCAGGTAGGGCGATGATTCTCAAATTATCTCTCCTGGATCTGTTTTCCAAGTCAACCATCTTCTCAATGAGATATTTCATGTTTCCTTCTAATTTGTCATGCTTTTGACTTTGCTTTATTAATTCTTTCTGTCTTGTGAGATCATTAGCATCTACTTGCCCAATTCTAGTTTTTAAAGACTAGTTTTTAGCTTTGATCTTTTGATTTCCCTTTTTGGTTTGGTCTATCCTGCTTTTCATGGCTTCTAGCATGTCAATTCTGATCGTTAATTTGCTTTTCTTTTCATTTTATTTCTGTGCTTCTTTTTCCAAGTGGGAGATTGTGTCTTTTAAACTGTTATTTTCTTTTTGAACTATTTCCTACTTTTCTTGCCTAGTTTCTTCTATCTTTCTCACTTGGTTCATAATCTCAAATCTGAGCTCCTCCAGAGCTTGTGACCAATTTCCATTTTCTTGGAAGGTTTGGATGTGTTTTCTTGTTTGCCATCCTCTGCTGTTTCCTCTGTAGTCTGGGGTTTTTCTCCATAGAAATTATTCATGGTCAGAGGCTTTTTCTTGTTGTTGTTGGTTTTCTTGTTTTTTTTTGGGGGGGTAGCTGTAGATTGTAGTTCTTGGGTTTTAGTAGCAATTGCTTTGTTAGTTTTTACTTTCCTTTGTTAGTTTTTACTTTCCCAGTCAGAAGTCTGAGTAAAGAGTAGTCAGGTCTTTGTATTGAGCTACAGAGTGTTTTTTGCCCTGAGGCTATTTTTGAGTCTCTGCTGTGTCTGCTGTGTAGAGCCCCTCTCTGCCCTATCTCTGTGCCCAATTTCTGTGTTCCTCAGCCTCTGGGGGTCCCAAGTCTCGCTGCTCTCTGGGGTAAGTCTGTGGTGTTCTCAGCCAGCCTCCTGAGAACCTAGTGATTGCCCTGTGCTCACTCTGACTCTGGCACCAAATGTGGAGTTGGGGAGGGGTGATTAGCTTGTGTTTTGGTAGGAGTGATTTTACCCCTATAGCATGGAAATGTCCAAACCTAGCCTACCTTCAAGGCTGCACCCTACGGATGAGCCCCTTCACTCATCTGATTTTGGGTTTTGTCCTTTTGAGGTGCTTTATATTGGTAGGTGGTGAGGAGAGGAAGTCCCTTGCTTCTACTCTGCTGCCATTTTATCTTAGAAGTCCCAGATCTTATAACTTTGGAAAAAATGTGGAAAATGTTTATTATATGTAATAGGGAAGATGAAATATCTTTGAATGAAGATTTCTCTCCCTAGTTCTTTTCACCATAAAGGACATTTGAGCAAATACATTTGAGTTTTATTATTATAACTTTAGGTGTTTTTTTCTGTGGAAATGACAAAGAAGGAAACAAAGATGAGAAATAGCTGCATCAGCCAAAGCATCCTCAAAGAAGGTTTGTGTGCTGGAGGTGACATGCTTTTGAGAATTTTGAGGGCTTAAAGGTTTAAGAAGAGAGAAGGAACCAATGCAACCAAAATTAGAAGGAAAGCAACAAACTGGGAGAACATTTTTATAGTAAAATTCTCTGACAAAGTTTTAATTTCCCAAATATATAAGGAACTAAGTCAAATTTACAAAAAATCAATCCATTCCCCAATCAACAAATGGTCAAGGGATATGAATAGACAGTTTTCAGATGAAGAAATAAAAATTATCAATAATCACACAAAAAAGTATTTCAAATCCTTCCTGATTAGAGAAATGCAAATCAAAACAACACTGCGGTACCACCTCATACCTAGCAGATTGGCCAATGTGGCAGCAAAGGAAAATGATAAATGTTGGAGGAGATATGGCAAAATTGGGACACTAACACTGCTGGTGGAGTTGTGAAATTGGTCCAACCATTCTGGAGGGCAATTTGGAATTATGCCCAAAGGGTTTAAAAGAATGCCTGCCCTTTGTTCCAGCTATACCACTACTGGGTTTGTACCCCAAAGAGATAAGAAGGAAAAATACATGTACAAAAATATTTATATTCACTCTCTTTGTGGTGGCAAAAAATTGGAAAATGAGGGAATGTCCATCGATTGTGGAATGGCTGAACAAATTGTGGTATCTGATGGTGATGGAATACTGGAATACTATTGTGCTGAAAGGAATGATGAATTGGAAGAATTCCATGTGAACTGGAAAGACCTCTAGGAATTGATGCAGAGCAAAAGGAGTAGAACCAGGAAAACATTGTACACAGAGACTGATACATTATGGCACAATCGAATGTAATAGACTTTGCTACTAGCAGCAATGTAATGATCCAGGACAATCCAGAGGAATTTATGAGAAAGAATGCCATTCACATCCAGAAAAGGAACTCTGGAACCAGAAATGCAAAAGAAAAACATGAAAAATATCATGTGGTTTGATGGTGATTTGTTTGGGGTTTTGGCATTAAAAGATCACTCTATTGCAAATATGAATAACATGGAAATGGATTTTGAACAATGATACATGTATAACTCAGTGGAATTGCTGTCACCTTTTGGGGGGGTAGAGAAGAGGGGGCAGAAATTATGAATAATGTAACCGTGGAAAAATATTCTAAATAAAAAAGAAAAGAGAAGAAAGACACTGAAGTCAAGGGGAAATATCTCAGCTCTTTGGTTACAATGGAGAGAATATCAACTACCAAGCAATGTCTTCTTTCCTTTCTCAACAAAATTTTTATGAGAATAATATGTATGGCAATCAAGGGTATATTTGATGAGGAAATTAAAAAGGAACAAGTACTTTCACAAGTGATATTCTATAAATAGACCATATCTTTACCACTATGTATTTAGCTGAAAAGATGTAGAGAATACAAGGTCCTACTGTACTTGTTTGTTGACTGTGTTTGTATTGTAATTGTTGTTTAGTTGTTCAGTCATGTCTGACTCTTTGTGACCCTGGGGATCATATTATTCATGGAATTTTCTTGGCAAAGATATTGGAATGGTTTACCATTTCATTCCATAGTGGATTAAGGCAAACAAGAGTTTAAGTGACTTGCTCAAAGTCTCATAGGTAGTAGTCATCTGAGGGCAGATTTAAACTCAGGACTTCCTGACTACAGAGCCAGTGCTTTATTCACCGTGCCATCTAGTTGTCTTCTCTAGGTGTATACATGTGCATATGTATAGAGATAGGTATAAGGATTGGACATGTGATTTCTTCTCAGTACTCTGATATGAGGAATATTTTTTCATAAAAGAGGATCAGCACCCTCTCTGCCACTTATAGACCCTAAGAGGATATGCAGTTAGTATGTTTTGGAGATGGGATTTGAACTCTGGTCCTCCTGGATCTCCATCCTACTACTCTGTAGGGCCTCATATGTATAGACGTGTATATTCACACACAAACTTGCACATACATATTCACTATATGTATGGATGTATGCACACAAATATGAGGCAGCTAGGTGGTACAGTGGAGAGAGCAATGGACTTGGAGTTAGGAAGACTTGAATTCAAATCTAGGCTCCAGACACTTAGCTGTATGCCTCTGGGTAAATTGCTTAAGCTCTCTCAGCATTAGTTTCCTCATCTGTAAAATGGAAATAGAAGCACCTACTTTATAGGGTTGTGAGAATCAAATGAGATACTATTTATAATACACTTTGTGAGCCATAAAATGCTACATAAATATTAGTCATTATATATACTATATATGATATATATGCACACACATCCCTGCATGTATTGATTTGATTGAACAAAGCACTATGTAATATCCTTTTCTCAGTCCTCATCCTTGGCTTCTATAGCATTTGACACTGTTTGTTATCTTCTCTTTCTAAACACTCTCTCTTCCTGGATTTTTGTGACACTCTTCTTCCCTGGTTCCTTTCACTTTGCTACATCATTATCAATGTCCTGCCCTTATGAACAGAGGAGTTTTCTTTTTGATCAGCATAATGAAGACCACATCACAATTTTCAGGAATCTCATACTTTTGTTACTGTGGGTGAAGGTAAAAGCAGAATAGGGGACATTTAGAGTCCCTTACAGCAATTCATGTTGAATGGTGAAGAAGACTGGGATAGACATAAGGAAATTGTAAAATATGAATGAACTGAACTAAGAACTATGTTTTCCCGAGAATCCCTCCATCAGAAGGACAAATATTTGAAATAATTTTTTCAGCACTGGGAATGAATTTGGTCTTAGGCACTTACACCTTTTTGCCTAGTCTCTTGAAGAAAAGTGTGCATTGGCTAGGTGCATTGGGGCATTCAACTGGGCTTTGTAGTGACTGAAATCCTCTTTTAGGTTTCACTAGTGCTGTCCTCTAAGAAATCAAACAGACTGACCCCCTGCCTTCTGTCTCTGGAGTCTGTGGCTAGAAGGCCAAAGTTCATAAAGGTCTTTGGGTCTCTCTCTCTCTCTCTCTCTCTCTCTCTCTCTCTCTCTCTCTCTCTCTCTCTCTCTCTCTCTCTCTC
>NC_058136.1:37938467-37977710 GCF_016433145.1 Gracilinanus agilis | reverse complement strand
CCCCCCCCCCCTTGTTACTTTTTTCTAGACTTTTCTAGACTTCTCCCCTAAACTCCAAGACCCTAGGTCAATGATGGTGAACCTATGGCATGAGTGCTAAAGATGGCATTCAGAGCTCTCTTTGTGGGCACGCAACTGCCCCATGAGTTCATTACTAGAAAGGCAGAGAGCCTCAAGCAGATCTGCTCACCTTCCCCTATGCCTGATGACATTTTTTCACATCCCCCACCTCTCTGCCCAGCAGCCCAATGGGAGCAAACGGGGGTTAAGATGAGTGGCTCATAGGTAGCAGAGCTGGAGGGGAACAAAGTGCGTGAGCCACTCACCTCCCCCTCTCTATACTCACTGAGGACATTCCTCATTTTACACACTCCTCCACCCAGCAGCTCAATGTGAGTGCTTCTTCCCTCCTCTGTGTGGCATGGTGGGAGGCTCACCTGGCACTCAGTGTGAGGGAAAGGGGTACAACACATGGTCTCTGGGGGGGTGGGCATGGCACTTAGGCTGGGGGGTGGGGTGGGATCAAGGCCCGATACTCTGTCTCTAAAAGGTTGACCATTACTGCCCTAGGTACCTGATGACCTCATGCCTTATACCCTGGCATTTTCTGCCTGCCCTAAGGTCTGAACAAGGGTTGATTACTATATATATCCCTTGCCTATAATAGCTTCTGTTGATTAGAGAAGTTATTGGCTAGTACAGGTTTCCCTTCCTACCTCAAAATCAGTTTTTGGCACTTGTATGACCATAAACCTCTGTGACCTTCTGCCCTGCCACCCCAGTCAGTGGTTGGTATATATCCAGCAGTCCCACCTCTGGCATTCTAGAAGGAAAGGACTCAGAACTCTGACTTAATACTTTGAAAGGGTTGTAAACTCCTTTTTCATAGACCTTTTGACCTATCATCTTTTTTAATCAAAATGCCCTGTTTCCTATTCCCACAAGGCCATGTATTCTAAAAAGAAATAGACAGTCATATCAGATTAGCATTGTTTATTAAGAAATTGCACTAATATCAAACTACCTGGGAACAGGGAAGGGAAGAGGAAGAATGGTGGAAAATATTTAGATGAAGATCAGTGGAGGCAGAAGGAAAAGTAACATACCATTGTAGTATAATCCACACCAGAGGTGTCAAACACATAACTTGTAGTCCTTCCATATTAGGTCCCATGGTGGAAAATATTTAGCAAGTCAATAAAAAATATAGTAGAACATTGATTATGTTCATATGTGCTTTCTTAAGTCAATATGGCCCCAGTTTCTATTTTAATCTGACACCACTATTTATTTATATCATTAGGATAGAAAGAGAACATAAATTCTTTGGGAGAAAGGACTGTATCGTGATATTTGTACCTCCATCACTCTGCATAGGACCTGACACTTAGTAGGCTTATTGAACTGAATTAAATCAAAAGAGAAAATAGATTCATTCAGGAAACACATATGGAAGTGTAAAGATAGTATTGTGGGACTTCAATTCTATGGGCATTGGTTCTCTGCGGAAAGTAGATCAGCTCATAATTTCTTGGCTTTCCTTAGTAATTGAGTTTTCTTTCAAAAGAGAAAGGAACTAATAAGGAGGAATGCTATTTTACTTTAAAGGCTATGAAGTGGTGCAGTGGATAGAGTGTTAGACTTGGAGTCAAGAAGACCAGCATTTATGTCTTAGCCCAGATACTTAACACTCAGCACAGTGCCAGGCACATTATTGATTAAGTGACCCTAAGCAAGTCACTAAACCTCTCTAAACCTCAGTTTCCTCATCTATAAGATAGGGATAATAATAGTACCTAATTCACAGAGTTGTAGTATCATATGATATAACATATATAAAGCCCTTTGCAAACCTTAAAAATCATCTATAAATTCTAGTTATTATGTTATTGTCATCATTTTAGTTCTGAATCTCACCAACAAAAAAGAACTGTACAATGAAGTAGAGATGAGGAAGCTTAGTGGTGGAGTGAAGTGATTGTTCCATCTTAATGTTACACAAAGGGTTGGTGTCTCAGAAAGCAATTGAACCTTTCCGATCTCTCCTTCACTCTGGAAGGGGAGCTGAATCCAAAGTCTCAAATCACCGGGTCCTAGTGCCTCTCCTGTCTCCTTTCTCAAATCAAAACCTAGAGATTTTATTATGCACACTGTTACAACAATTAGCTGATTTTTTAGCCTAGTGACAAGATAATAGTTTTCAAATCTATTTAGTCCCCTCCTCTGCTCATTTATGGAGGTTTTTTTAATCAAATGAAAGTTATTAGTAATTATAAAAGCTCAGAGCCCCCTGTTAGGAAAATTCCTAATATTCAGAGAGAGGTTTGGTTTTCTGCTCTAATTTAAGTTTTTGTGTATCTAACTGCTAGCCCTTTGCCTCTCCGTATTTGAATCAGGATCAGGATACTGGAAATAATTAAGCAAAAGAAGTGAACAGTTTTCATTAAAGTGTTTTTTTACTGAACAAGTATGAAGAAGAGAAGTTGGCAGAAGACCAGACTTTTTTCTTTTTCTTTTTGGACTTCACTTAGTACTTGCAAAATTGAATATAATCAGTAGCTGCATCCTGAGTTCTCTATTTCATGATGCCTGCTGGCCCACCTTAATCTTTCCTTCTCTGACATTTCCACACTTCTTTCAGTTTCTTCTGTCAATTTTTGTCCCACATGCTAAAAGAGCTCTCCACTTCCACTTATTAAGTTCAGAGTAAAACTGGGGACACCAAATCTTGACTTCATCTTCTCATACTGTCTTCTCTTACACTGTTTCCTTTTTCAAATTCCAGAATGTGACTTGAATCCACCTACTAGCTCAAATGTTATAATCATCTAAATTGCCCTTGGTGCTGAGAGGAACTACAAATTTCAGAATGCCAGTTAGTTTGCAAACCGATTATATTCACATTGGTGATAGAGAAGAAGAAAACTAGGTATACTCTAGAGAATAAATTCCAAATATTTCAAAGAAAAATGGGGAAGATTCCATGGTTATTCTGTAAGGGGAGTTCATTTCAGAAAGATTAGAAGTTCTCAAGGATTAAGATAGAAGGAGAAATAATTTTGATGAAAAGAAAAAAGGAAATAGACTATCATGGATTCACACGAAACTAAATAAACAACTTAGATTTAACTTAAAAAAACTTTGAGAGATTCCATTTGCTTTACAATCATTTCCAAACATTTGTAGTCCCAATCATTTCCAAAATATCTTTCCCTTTCCCTTATCCTTTTACCCCCAATCTTCCTTTGAAAGAAAGGGGGAAGCAAAAGTAATCATTGTCTGTATTCAACACCATATTTAGCATTCCACATTCTTAGCCCTTTACTTTCTCTGTGAGAGGAGAGAGGTGCATTTCCTTATCTCCTCTCCAAAGCCAAGATTGATCATTAGATTTACTTCAGTTTTGTTTTATTGTTCTTTTTATTTATGTTGTTATAGTCCAGTGATGGTGAACCTTTTAGAGACTGAGTGACTAAACTGAAACTCTCACACTGCATGTGATCCCCCTACCTTACCTCAGAGTGGGGAGGGAGGAAGTGCTCCCATTGGGCTGCTGAGCAGAGGGGCTGGTGATGTGAGAAATGTCACATGGAGGGGGGAAGGGGGCTGCCCCCTCCAGAACACATGCCATAGGCTCGCCAACATGGTTATTGTCATTGTGTTTATTGTTTTGGTGGCCCTGCCTTCTTCTGCATCAATTTAATCAAGTTCTTCCATACTTTTCTGAATTCTTAATGGCAAATAATATTACATGACATGGACACATCACAATTTCTTTATTCTCTAATTGATGGGCACTTACTTTGTTTACAGTTCCTTACTATCACACACAGAAAAGTGTTACTATGAATATTTTGGCATATAGTAGGCTCTTCTTTCTATTCTTGACTACCTTGTGGTATATTCCCAGCAATATGATCTCTAGAATAATAAATATGGACATTTTAGTCACATTCTTGGCATAATTATGAATTTCTTTCCAGAACATTTGGACTACTTTATAGCTCTACCAACAGTATAATAGTGTACCTTTCTTTACAAAGGCACCTCAATACTGACTTTTCCCATATTTCATCATCTTTACCAATTTGCTGGATTTGGGGGTGGCACATTAGAGTTTTGGTTTGCATTTCTCTTATTATTAGTTATTTGGAGTAATTTTCTATATGGTTGTTAGTAATTCTTTTTGAGAACTATTTGTTCATATCTTTGACCATTTATCTTTTTGAATGACTGGTTCTTAGTCTTGTATTTTTATATTTATTCCCAATATATTCTAGATAAAAAGACCCATCCATGCACCAGTATTTCCATCATATTAACTGATCCAAAAGAAATGAGTGGTTTTGGGCACTAACTTTTCCAGTTCCAATGGGTTATTATGAGCTGCATGTGCTTATTTGACTTTTTTAGTTAGTTTTTGGAGTATTGAACATCATTGTGGATTGTACACATTTCTAAATTTCATATTACTGAGGAAGTGGTGAAATCAATACCTTTGCTCATGCAGAGTGGTTTAAACAGCTGAAAGAAGAGCACATGAGCATCCCAGAATACACTCTAACTCATTGCCTCATTGGGAACTATTATATTATAATGCTGAGGCTAAAAGATTGTATTAGAAAAAGCAAGGCAGAGAGAAAAGCTCAAGTATGTATTTTATTCAGTGTTCTACTGCAAAAAAAGAATGATGAATAATAACACCGAAAGATATGTACAAATTGTAAGGGCAGTTTATGAAGGATGAATATAGGAGTATGACCCAGCCTGGTAAGAAGAGTGTCAGGAGCATTAATGCCTTCAGGAGGCAAAGCTGGAAAGGAAAACTAAGGACAACAGACAGGAAAAGAGGTATGTCAAGGAGGGATCTAATAACACTCTTCTCCTTTGATAGGACTATTAGGCTGTGAAACTGAGAGGAGATAGTGTTGTTCAACTCTTCCTTTGCCTCTGTCTTCATATCCAATACTTTAACTCCCATCTCCTATCTGTGGTCCTTTGCACTGAGTATCTTTCATACTCCTTTTCCTAATTTCTGCCTCTTAGTTCCTATGGCTTCCTGTTAGATTGAATTCACATCCCAACTTCAACAGTTGGTAAAGATCTTTCTTGGTCCTTCTTACTATTAGTGCCTTCCCTCTGAAATTACAAATCTAAGCATTTACTATATATACAAATACACATACACACATATATATGTATATTTTGTATGTTCATCCTTGTTTGCATGTTGTCTCTCTCCATTGGCTTGTTAACTCCCTGAGCACAAGGATCATGTTTTTGCCTACCTTTGTATCCCTGGCATTTAGCACGATGCCTGGAACAGATGCTTAATAAACGATTATTGATTATGATGGTGAACTTTTTACTGGAAAGAACAAAAAATGCCTCATGGGGAGTTGAAACCTTAGACTAATGAAATTTAGGGTCTTTTTTTGTCACATATCCGATCAGTAAAATAAATTTGACCTCCCACTGCCAACATCTGAATGTTTACTTAATTATAATCATATACATGTACTATTTATTTTACCAATACTTGCATATTTTATAAAACTTAAAATAGAACTCTAAAAGGATGAAATAAAGATGAAATAATATTTGATCTTGGAGACAATTGGGAAGCCACTGGCATTTGTTGAGTAAAGGATTGATGTGATCACCTTATGCTAAGGAAACCACTGTGGCAGCTGTGTGAAAAATGGATCAGTGAGGAGATACTTGAGATAGAAAGACTAATTAGTTTATTAGAATAGTCCAGAAGAGAGGTGGTGAGGACTTGAACTAAGGTAGTGGATGTGTGAATGAAGAGAAGGGGACACAGGTGTGAGTTGTGAAAATAGAAACAATATTTGGCAAGTGATTGGCTATGTTGAATGACTGAGAGTGAGGAGTTGAAGAGGGTATCAAGGTGTGAACCTGGGTGAGTGGAAGGGTGGTGGTGTCTTTGACAGTTATAGGGAAATTTAGAAGAAAAGTGGGTTTGAGGGAGAAAGTTAATGTAATGAGATCTGTAATATAGATTGCATCCCCCATCCATTCTTGTTAAATGTGTGTGACTCATTCTACCCCCATGGAAAACGTAAGGGGATGGGAGCCAGGGCTCTTACTTATCTGTTACTGATTCCTAGAGTACAGTCAGACAAGAATTGAGAATTAGGCTCATTGTAGTCACAATAAAACATGAAGTGAAGGTTGCAGGTATGTTGAAAAGTCATAACCACCCCGAGGGGTTCAAAGAAGGGGAGAGGCAAAAGGGAAGAAGTTAAGAACTTGCACAGCCAAAGGAGAGAATGAAAGTGTTGGGTGTTAGTGGGTAAAGTGGGTAGTATGCTTCTGCTGGAAATGAGCCCTATGATTGGCTAACATAAGTAGGGTAAGATGTAATCCACATTTCTACTCTAATTATTTGGTTTTGTTATGGCTTCCTCCAGTGTGGGGTTCCCACTTTAGATATTACTACCCTTAGTTAAGAGATAGTAAGAGAATATCTGGTTGCCACTGATGAATTCAAATCACCAGACCCAGATAAACTACATTCTGAGTAATAAGAATAAATGAATGAAAGGATATTTATTAAATAATATGTGCCAGAATCTGTGCTAAGCATTGAGAATCTAAAAACAAGCAAATCAAAGGGCTGCTGCCCTCAAGGAATGTATGTTCTAATGGGAAGGACAGCAAATAAAGGGGAGCCAGAAAGGAGGAGTGGCTATAGTGCAATGATTTAGAAATGGCCAGGAAGTGACATGGAGGACTATTTCTGGGTAATATAAAGTGAAAGCTCGCCTAAGAAGGTTCCAGGAGAAGATTCCAAGATTATGGGAAGAAGGAGCTAAAGGGAATGAGGGTTATGGATAGAGAGTAGGCAGCATGGTTTGGAAATGACTAAAACTGAATAATAACAACCCAAATTTATGTTATGTTTTGCAGTTTGCAAAGTGCTTTTTTATATTACTTTCTTTATTCAACAGATATGATCATTGAATTTCTGTCAAAGATTTGTGAAAGATATAAACAACACTGGAGAATGGCATCCCTGTCCCAACCTCCACCCACCAAAAAAGAGGCAAGAGGATGGAGCCTATAAAAATATTCACATACTTACTTTTGATTGTTGGAAAATTCTAGACTATTATTAAAAGAATAGTTAGTGACTATCTAGAAAAAGAAAGCAGTTTTAAAGAGTTAAACAGATACTTTATTTTTAAAAAATTAATTCTTTTATGAACTTAAACACCTCCAAAATAAGCAGTTTTATATATGCCAAACTCAAAAATAGGATTTTATATGAAGTTGTGAATGAATGAATGAATGAATGAATGAAAAAGCTTTTATTAAACTGTGTGTGCCAAGCACTGTGCTCAGTGTGAGGGATCAAATAGAAAAGTCTTTGCTCTGCAGGAGCTTCCACTCTAGTGGACAACATATAGAAAGCTTCAGCTGCAAGTCAAATGGAAAAGTTCCATGGTTCTTAGGCTGTTGTGGCAAAGCAGATGCAATATTTTTTCTTTAATGTTGTTTTAAAAAGCTCTTACTTTCTGTCCCAGGAACAATTCTAGGACAAAAGGGCAAGAGCTAGGCCTGTGTTGGTGAACCCATGGCACGCATGCTGGAGGGGGCTGCTCCCTTCCCCTTCTCCACACACACCTGAGGACATTTCTCACATCACGTGCCTCTTTGCCCAGCAGCCCAATGGGAGTCCTTCTTCCCTCTCATGTCTGGGGTAAGGCCGGGGCAGGATGGCTCACATGCGGTATGAGAATTGCAGTTTGGGCATTCGGTTTCTAAAAGGTTCACCATCACTGGGCTAGGCAAACAGGGTTAAATGACTTGCCAGGGTTATACAGCTGGAAAGTATTTGAGGTCACATTTGAATCCAGGTCCTAATAATTCCAGGCCTGGTTCTCTATCAACTGTGCCTTTTAACTGCCCCAATATCATTTCCATGGATGAAATCCTATTGGTTTCTGATGTTGAGCCTTGTGACAGTGACCAAGGACTTCAGTGGCAAGAACTTTCTGAGTTTTTAGAAGTTGTGGTTGTACGTAGCACTTGAAGGAGTAGCTATCAGGGTGTATCTCCATAGAAGTTGCTTACCTGGATGATGCCTGTGGGCCCTGAGCTAGAAACATTGCTCTTAATAATGCTTTTGGGCTCAAGGTCATGGGCTATCTCCAGTTGAGTGAATCACCATCTCACACTGTTTGCTTTTATTAAAAGTATATAATAAATTCCATATGTCGTTTTCATAACTGTCCTGGTTGTCTGTGCTTCCTTCTGAACTTCCTTGTATTCTTTTCTCTGTGTTTGAAAAATGTTTCAGTGACTCTCCTTTTTTGTCATTGCTATCGAGACCCCTCCCAGCTGTGATATTAAGTTTTCTGGATTTATTCAGTTGAGCTTCCATGTTGGGAGAGTAATCCTAATTAATAGTGAAGGGCAGCTGTATCTTTAGGGCTCTCCATGACATGGGGACCCTAAATTACACATTTTATTCTCCCCAGGGCCACAGCCATAGAACTAGTCACAGGAAATTAGATTCTTTCAGTCAGGTCACATAGGCACAACCTGTCAAAAGTGACATTTGGTTTTTGCTATTAGTTTTCCTTTTATTTGATTTCTTTCCAGTTTTAATATCTTAACACATTCTGAAATGTAGTCAATGACGCAAGCTATTACAGGGGAGGCTTCTAATCAAATAAATGAAATCATTTGGGTCTAGATGCCCTCTTTTCTTCATTTACTCCATCCATTCAAATTAATGCAGGTGTAGGGCCTGAGAGAAATCAAGCTCTGGCAGCTAAGAATTTGAATAAAAATGGCAAAGGATATGCACTCTTTCATGGCTGGCTGGCTTCCTGTTCTCTGTGCCTGGCTGTATGCCACCAGCAGGAGAGTGAGATTGAACTGGAGATTGATGAATCTAGCCGTGGGGGCACCCACCTGACATTGCAGGCAGGATTCCAGGGTAGAAACCAAAAAAGCGGGGACCAGTCAAGGATGTATAATCTGTTTGGGGACACAGTGAGGGTTTTATTGTGGAATCATGAAGCCAACTTTCTGAAATTTATCAGTTATTTAGATGTGAACAGAAGACTAGGTTCATAATTGGAGTTTATGGAGTGACCCAAACTATAGCCTCACCTACTAAGGATGATAGTGTAAGATTGCTATGTCAAGCCAAGTGAGATGAGAACAAGGAGACCTATTGGGGACAACATAGACCATTGCGAGGTTGAACTAACAGGCATTCTCAGGCTCTGCCTCTTTAGGAAGAGGGTGGTTCTTTTTATGTTATGATCTCTTGTGCATAGGGTTAACTCTCCCCATGCATCTTCATCATTTTATATCCCTCACCTCATTTAAAACCTAGCACAAGTATGACATTTCTCCTCCAGGAAGTCTTCCATGATTTTCAAAATTCCCAATTCTGATTATATCCTTAGGTTGCATTCCTTCAACACTAAGTACTCAGTTTACATTCTTAGTTTTTGTTGTTCAGTTGTTTCAAACACTTTGTGACCCCATTTGGGTTTTTCCCCGCAAAAATATAGGAGTGGTTTTCTGTTTCCTTCTCCAGCTCATTTTTACAGATGAGGAAACTGAGGCCAACAGGGTTAAGTGATTTGCCCAGGGTTACAGCTAGCAAGTGTCTGAGGCCAGATTTTAACTCAAGAAAATGAGTCTGACTCCATGCCAGGCACTCTATACTTTGCAATGCCACCCTAGCTGTCTACTCTATTACTTAGTTGTTTATACAGTTTTGTTATACAGTATATCATTGCTATCTGTGATTATAGCTGAATAAATTATAATATGTAAATGTGGCAGAATATTATTTTACCATAAGAAATGACAAGGAAAAAAGAATTTATAGAGATATGGGAAAACTATTAGGGATTGATGGAAAGAGCAAGACCAGGACAATTACATACATAGCAACTGTAGTAGTATAAATGGAAGTCAAAACAGACTGAAAGTGTATTTCATTATCTGTTCTCTATGTCCAAGATTGGGCATTATAATTTATCTGAGGTTGTTCACTTTTTAGGATTGTTTGGTCTGTGGTTTGGGGTACCATTGAGGACACAGTGGAAGAGGTCTATCAGCAAATGACCAAGTGTAAAATACCCAAAAGACAGTAACATTAAATACACACACACACACACACACACACACACACACATTAGCTTGGCAACAGTATGGAGTAAGCATTAAAACACAGGTGAAACTATAATCTGAAAGGCCAGCTAAGGAGCTTTTTTTAAGTCTAAAAAGGTGTAAGGTGATAAAGGACTAGACTAGGATGTTAGCCAAGGTGTTAGAGAATTAATATTGCCTGTTCAAGAAGGTTTAGTGGCCCCTTGTTGCCCTTGAAATAACATACAAATTCTTCTGTTCACATTTTAATGCATTCCCCCTAGGACTTCATTCTATTTTGCCTCTTTCCCCTACAACTTCTCCTCCTATATTCAACATCAGAAGGGTCAGATGAGATATTATAGCCCTCAAGACTTTCCTACAGAACCAGATCAAAACGTCATTGGAAAATATTTAACAAAATAAACAAAATCCAGTAGAATGTAGATAATGTGAATATGTAGGTTTTCTGAGTCAATATGTGACCTGCAGGGATCCTCTTGCAGGCCCAATTCTATTTGAATTTGATGCCCATGCCCTGAATTGTAGCTGAACTCCTCATTTTTCTATTCCCCTCATACAATGTTCTGTCTTCAGTCTCCTTGACTTGGTACCACTTGTTCCTCCATGACTGAAATGCACACCCTCTTCAGCCCCCTTAGAATTCCTAGAACCATTCCTGGCTTAGCTCAGATGTCACCTCTTACATGAGGCCTTTCCTAGTGTCTAGCACCTTTGCAAGCTTCCTTGTATTTAACTGATGTATTTTGTATTTGTTTAAGTATGTGCTAACTGTTGTCCATCCCTCTCTTCTTCCTCTCACCCCCTATCCTTTTAGGACAGGATCTTATTTTTTTTGTCCCTGCATCTTCAGTGTTTTTGTCTATGCATCTAGACAGTGCCTAGAACATAGTAGGGGTTTAATAAATGTTTGTTGAATGGGATAAAATTTAGAGGTCAGTAATATTTGTTGAGTTGCTATGGATACAGAAAAGATTTGACTATTCTGCTCCCTTATTCAAGGCCATGAGGCCAAAGAGAAGACCCCACTAAGATGCCAGAGCCTCCAGGCCCTAAACAACTACTTCAGGACCCACGGAGAAGAATCACTTGCCTCAGCTCCAGTTGCATTACTCTTTCTCATTTTTAGCCTAGCAAAGTTCATATGTTCTTTTATGTTTCTAAGGTCCTAATCGCTATGTAATAAACATAACATTAAGCTTATTTTCATAGAGAGTCTATGACTTAAATTTCTCATGTGTAGGATTGCAATGTCAGTGGCCAGCTTGAGGGCTGACATTGAAGCCATTTGGAAATGTTAGAGTGCTAATGTGCTATTGATAAAAGTATCATGTAATAGAACTTTGAACAAAGAATCAGGTGACTCAGGATCTGGTCCTGGGTCTTCCATTGATATACTTTGGGACCAGGCCATTTCTGAGTAATTCATTTCTTCTCCCTGGATTTCAGTTTTTCCTTTTTAGAGTAAGGATATTTGACTAGATGAACTCAAAGTGCTCTTTCAGCTCTAAGATTCTTTTTTTTTAAGGGTGTGGAAGGAGATGGGGACAAACTAATCTACACTACCCCTATATTGAATAAAGTTATCTTGATGTTTAACATGAAATCTTGTCTTCTCTATCTTTCCTTTTCTAGGCCAGACTCCTCTGACCACATCTGTACAAAACAAACATTCCCCACTGTGGCCCATTTAATTGTTGACTGTAATAGCAGCTATTTTCTATCATCCTACAGCCAATGTCAATGATAATGTTGAAGGTGGTTGTTTATGACGGAAAGAAATGGATAATTAAAATACATAGCCTAAGCCTTTTCACTTTTCAGATAAATTTATTATGAATTTATAAAAATGTTTGTAAAACATTTAAGCAACATATAAATGTTAGCGATTGTCATCATTGTTGTAAGAAATTATCAGTAGTTAGCATCAAGAATCTCTATGTCAGTACGATCACAGATCCATTGAAGCATGCATTTATAACCTCAAACAAAAATATTTAAATTAATTATATCTTAATATTAACATATCGCAAAGAACAATCCTTGTGTTCATTTAATTTTTTAAAACTTTTTTTAAAGTAAGTTTTTATTCATGTTTTCATTTTTATATGGTAGTTTCCTCCACAGTCTCTTCCCTTCCTCCTCCCAGAGAGCCATATAAAATAATGTTTTTTTAGGGAGAAAGAAGAGAAAAAAATCAGTACAATCAACCAATGCACTGAAAAAAACCGAAAACATTGGTAATGTGCAGTACCCATTAACTCTCACCTCCTTAAAGGAGTGAGTTGGAAATATCCTCTCTTATCTCTTCATTGGAGTTATATTTGATTTTTACAATTTTACAGCGTTTTCTTTTGATTATTGTGTGCATGTGTACATGTATGTTTCTTTCCAGGTACATTATTATATTCATTGTATATATTATTTTCTTGGCTCTGCTTCCTTTGTTCTTCCTTATTTCATATAGACTTTTCTCTTCTTTTCTATATTCATAACTTCTTACAGCACAGTAATATCTCATTGTATTCATATACCATGATTTGCTTAGCCATTCTCCAACTGATGGGCATCTACGTGTTTCCAATTTTTGCTTTCTCAAAAAGTGCTACTATAAATGATTTGGTATATATGGGGACTTAATTATTATCAATGGCCCCTTGATGTATAAGCCCAATAATGGAATCAATGGGTTTTGACCCAGTTATGTACATTTTAGTCACTTTATTTACATAATTGCAAATTACTTTCCAGAACTGTTATGCTGATTCACAGCTCCACCCAACAATGCATTATCGGTATGCCTATTATCCTAAGTTTTTTCCAGCACTAACTTATGCTATTGTTTGCCAATGCTATTTTTCAGGGTGAGAGATAAAATCTGAGTTGTTTTGATTTGCATTTCTCTTATTATTAGCAATTTGGAGTATTTTTTCATGGTTGATAATATTTAACAATTATTCCTTTGAAAACTGTTTGTTCCTATCCTTTGACCACTTGCCTATCAGGGAATGAGTATTGATCATTTATATGTGTGGGTGCGCATTATATATTTATTTAGATATCTGACCCCTTTTTCTCAGTCTCCTTTGCTGAATTTTCATCCAAGTCATGCCTGTTAAAGCAGCCTCTTAGAGCCCTGGGCTCTCGTCTTTTCTCCCTCACTTAGTGATAACATTAGCTTTCATGGTTTCAATTATCATTTCCATGCATGTAGTTCTTAGATCTATTTGTCCAATCTTAACCTCTAGACTTACATCTTCAACTGCCCATTAGATGTCTTAAATTGTATTATCAAACCTCATTCTTTGTTCCCTACAGCCCATTCCCTCATTCCCATTCCTCTCAACCCAACTTTACACAGTGCCCCACTCTAAAGTTACCCACTGTGCTCTAGAATGCCTGCCCCATTGGCAAATTTGCTTTTATTTTAAATCTTTTCCTTTTCCACTTCTTCTACCCCCCTGGCTCTCTCCTAAACAGCTTCCCTGCTCTCCTTTTCCAGCACTGACTACTTTCATTCATTCCAAAGTGGAAGAGTTGGACTACTCTTTACTTCCCATCATCACTTCTAGGCTCTTCTTCTACCACTCTCATTAACTTTTCTTCCTTTGAGGTCCACTAAATCCGTCTCTACCACTCAATCAAAATTCCAATAACTGTTGTCTACTGACTTTCAGGATGCATCCCTTCTTTCTTCAATGAATTCATTGCTGGATTTTTTCTCCCCTTCCCAACTCCTACCTTCATACTAGGGGGCTTCTTAACATATGTACTGATACTACCCCAAACATCATTACCTCCCAGTTTAACAACTTACTTAACATATCCTACTCTTCCATACTATCTCAACCACACAAAAAGATGGTCATACCCTTGGTATTGCCATTGACTACAAACATTCCACTTCTAGAATTTCTTTATCTAATCTTAATATGTTGCCATTCCACTTTCCCTTCTGCCTTACAACCCCCACACCTGTTTTTTGTCTTCACAGGATCTCTATTCCCTTTGCCCCTCAGTTCTTTCTCATCACACCTGCACCAACATCTCTCTTCTCCCTTCACCATCCTTAGTAAACCACTTCAACTCTACAGTGCCCTCTTCTCTTAAGTCCCTTTCCTCCATTTATCACCAATCTTGCCTTGCCGAGCCTTAGCTTTGAATCACTTTCACCATCCCCTTCTACACAACTACATATGTAGTTGAATGAAATTGAATGAAGTTGGAGAAAATACCAAAACTCTGCTAACTGGGTCCATTACAAATTTATGTTATATAACCTTAGTTGTCCTCTCCCAATAGCAATGGAATACTTTTAAATGTACCTAATTAATTCACTATTTTGTTCACAATAGCAGCTCTTCTAAAACTTTTCATCCCTTTTCTAACCTCCCATGGCTCCCCCTCTCCCTCAGTCTTCTCAAATGAAATCCTTGCCTCATATTTTTCCTGAAAAGTCAAAGCCATTTCCCAAGATCTCCCATTTCTCTCCTTCTTATCTCATATTACCCAGAAGCCTGCTGTCACTATCTCCCCACTCCTACCCACCATGTTACATGAAGAGATGTCCCTTCTTCTTGCTAAGGAAATCCCTCTCTACATTTATAAGTGATCCTTTTCTATCCTTTTTTTTTCTAGTGGATTTTCTCCTCCATCACACCCTCCCTCTTAGTTCTTCATTCTCTCTTTGTCTACTTGTCACTGCTTTCCTGCCTATAAATATACTCATGACTCCATCTTTCAAAAACTCTCATTTGATCTCTAGTAACTGTGGTCCTATACCTCTCCCTTTTGCCTTTAAACTCCTTGAGAAAGCTGTCTATCATTGATTCTTCTACTTCCTTTTCTCCTCTTTTCTTAATTCTATGATCTGATTTCTGAACTCATTGTTAAACAAAAACTGTTCTCTTCAAAGTTACTAATTATCTTTTAATGGCCAAATCAAGTTAAATTGTCTTTTTTTTCAATTCGTTTTCTTCTTGACCTTACTGTAGACTTTGACACCATTGGTCATCTTCTCTTTGGTATTCTTTTCTCTCTAGGTTTCTTTGACACTACTCTATCCTTTCTAGGATTCTTTGACACCTTCCCCTCTGTCTCTGACACCTATCTCTGTCTCCTTTATTGGATCTTTGACTAGGGTAGTGATAGCAAACTTTTTAGAGACTGAGTGCCCAAACTGCAACCCTCATGCCTTATGTGAACCCCCCGCCTTACCCCAGAAAGGGGAGAGAGGAAGTACTTCCACTGGGCTGCTGGGCAGAGGAGTGGGTCATATGAGAAATGTCCTCAGGTACATATGGAGAGGGGGAAGGGAGAAGCCCCCTCTGGCATTCTCTGGCACATGTGCCATAGGCTTGCCAACATGAGACTCAGGGATACCTAAAAATAAATGTCTCCCAAGGCTCCATCCTGGGCCCTCTTCTCATCTCCCTCTGGCTATTTCACTTAGTGATTTCATCACTTTCTATGGGTTCATTTATCATCTCTATGCTGATGATTCTCACATCTAATTGCCTGAACCTAACCTTTCTCTTAACCTCTAGACATGCATCTACAACTGCCTGTTAGACATATCAATAAGGATATCTTTAAGACATCTTACATTCAGCATATCCAAAACTGAATTCATTGTCTTCACTCTAAACCCTCCCCTTTTACTGTTGAGGGTATCTTCTCAGTAGGCTTTATCCTCAATTCCTTACTCTCCCCTTCACCATTTAGTCCATTGCAAAATTCTATCTATTTTATCTGTATAACATGTTTCATATATGCCCATGGCTCTACTACCATCATGATACAGGCTCTCATCATCTTATTCCTGACTATTTCAGTAGTCTCCTGGTTGCCCTTTCTACCTGAAGTCTCTCCACATTCTTGTCCATCTTTCAGTTACCTGTCAAATTAATCTTCCTAAAGTGCAGATCTGACCATATCACACACACCCCCATTCAATCACCTCTAGTGGCTCTCTATCACCTTTAGGAACAAATATAAAATCCTTTTTGCCATCTAAATCATTTTACCACCTGACTTCCTCTAGTGACACTGACCGTCTTGCTATTCTTCACATAATACATGCCATCTCCAGACTTCCTGACTTTTCTTTTTTTTAATTATTTTTTAAACCCTTACCTTCCATCTTAGAATCAATACTGGATATTGGTTCTAAGGCAGAAGAGTGGCAAGGACTAGGCAATGGGGGTTAAGTGACTTGCCCAGGGTCACACAACTAGGTAGTGTCTAAGGCCAGATTTGTACCTATGACTTCCCATCGCTAGGCTTGACTCTCAATCCACTGAGCCACCTAGCTGCCCCCCTTCCTGAATTTTCAATGAATGTTCCTCATTCCCAGAATACTCTCCCTCCTTCTTTGTCTTTTGGCTGTAATGGATTCCTTCAAGTTTCAGCTAAAATCCTGTCTTCTATAAGAAGCCTTTCCTGATATGATTCCTTTCTCTTTCTGTTTTTGTCTCTCTGTCTCTGTCTCTCTATCTCTGTCTCTCTCTGTGTCTCTCTCTATCTCTCTGTCTTTCTGTCTTTCTCTGTCTCTGTCTGTCTGTCTCTGTCTCTTTCTGTCTTTCTGTCTCTGTCTCTCTTATTTGTATATAGTTGTTTTCTTACTATCTTCCCCGATAGAATGTGAGCTTCTTAAGTGCAGGAACTCTTTTACCTTTTATTGTATCCATTCTGTTATGATTAAAATTCTCTGGAGATTATATCTTAGTTTTATAATTATTTACTAAATAATAAAAAAGCAGACCAGAGAAAGAACTAGAAAGCCCGAGCCACATATGACTGGCTGCCTCCTCTGTGAGCAGATTGCACAAGTCCAGAGCCAAGCTATAAACTGCCTTTGAGGTTCCAAGAGAAGAGACCCACTTCTTGTCCCCTCATCCAATTTATGTTCTTTGTGAAGTTCCTTTCCCAAGCTTCTTTGCTTGCCAAACTCAGCCTCGGTTCAGACAAGAGGAAGTTCTTCTGGACCCCAGGAATTACCATGTTATATTTAAAATGACCTCACAGTGCATGTACAGTATCTCCTAGCATGGTAGACAAGAGGATGGGAGGACTCCACCCAAGGCCTCAGAGAGATGCAGTGAAAGCAGTTCAGACATAAGAATTTTTTGCTTTAAAATCAAAAGGTTGTCTTAAGGTGCCAAAGGAGGGTTTAAATTAATATTAACTTTCCACAGTTCCCAGTACTTAGTGTAATGCCTGGTATACAATAGGGTCCTAATTAATGGTCATTAGTTTTTGACTGTTTTCTAACAATTAGAATTGCCCACAAGTAGAATGGACTTCCTCAAGAGGTGGTAAGTTTCTGTTCTTTGGAAGTCTTCAAGCAGAGGTTAGATGATTTCTTGTCAGATCTGTTATAATAGGAATTCCTTTTTGGTATGAGTAGTACTAGGTGAGTGATAAAGTCCTTTCCAACTCTCAAGTTCTGTGATTTTGTTTTCTAGAATAGTTGGACCAATTTATAACTCCATCATTGGTATATTAGTGTGTCTGTCTTTCCAAAGCCCCTCCAATATTGAAACCTTGAAGTTATATAGATTTATTTTTCTCTTATTGATTTGATGCAATCTTTTATTGGTTGTTAATAGTTTTTCATTCTTCTTTTGAGAACTGTTTGTTCATCATATCTTTTGACATCTTAGAGACAGTTAGATGGTTCTGTGGATTGGACTTGTAGTTAGGAAGAAAGACGTAATCTCAAATCTAGCCTCAGATACTTACTAGTTGTGTGACTGGACAAATCACTTAACCTCTATTCACCTCAGTTTCCTCAATTGTAAAATGAAGATCATAATACCATCTGCTATTATGAGGATTAAATGAAATAATATTTGTAAAGCACTTACCATAGTGCACATAGTAGGCACTATATAAATGCATATTCTCTTCTCCTTGTTTTAGTTTCCTACACAAATGGATATCATAATCTGATCAGAAATATTCGTTGCAAATAATTTTCCTTATTAACAACTTTCCTTCTCTTAATAATGTTAATCTTCTTAGTACAAAACCTTTTCAATTTTATATAATTGAAATTATCTATTTTATCTTTCATGATTGCCTCTATCCTTTATTTGATTAAGAATTCTCTCCACTAGTTTTTATTGTGAATTATACTGGGTCTAGGTTTTTTTTGGTAGCCTTTAATATTCAGATTGTATATTCATTTTTTTGCTTATTGTGGTATATGGTGAAAGATGCTGGTCTAAATCTAATTTCTTCCAAATTGTTTTCCAGTTGAAAGAGGATTTATTGTCAACTAGGGAGTTTTTTTTTTTACCTAGTAATTATGTTTTTGTATTTATGGGTATCGAGTTGAGTTCAGTTGTTTCTGATTCTTCCTTGTTTAGTCTGTCCTGCTGATCTACTTTTTTTTTTAACCAGTATCAAATAGTTTTGATGATAAGTGCTGCGTAATATAATTTCAGGAATGTAACTTTTTCTTTTGAATGTAAATTTTAAAACACTGAGCTTAACAAATATCAAGGAGAATAGACATTTTCATATGCAGAGTAGAAGAGAAAGATCATTGTATCTGAAACTGTGAATCTCTGCAGTTAAGTTTTATGAAGTGTGAATAATGAATCTCTTGGGGGTGGTCATATTTATTCTAATTTGCAATATTCAAAGTTACAACTATGTAAAAATATGGTAATTGGTTCCAGTCCAGAGGAAATATGCAGTGAAAAATTGAATAATATGACCATGTTGAGGGATCCATTATTTGTACTATTCAGGATATAACTATATTATATATAGTTTCCTTTTTCTTTTAAGTTTATGATGAATTCAATATGTAACTCCAAAGCTGTCTTATTGACTTTGTTTCCTTCCAGCCTTTCTGTTCTGAGAAAATTTTTAAATGCCTCACTGACTCTTTTATTCTTCTTTTTTAAACAATTCTATTGCTAGTCAGGACAGCTAGGTGGTACAGTAGATAGAGTGCTAGGCATACAGTCAGGAAGACTCATCTGGCCTCAGACACTTTCTAATCATGTGACCCTGGGAAAGCCACTTCTCCCTGTTTGCTTCAGTTTCCTCATCTGTAAAATGGGATAGAGAAGGAAATGGCAAACCAGTCCAGTATCTCTGGCCCAGGAGACTCCAAATGGGGTCACAAAGAGTTGGTCATGACTGAACAACACCAATATCTGTGATGCCTGGCACATAATAGGTACTTAATAAATGCTTGTCATATTGTATTTGTGTAGACTTGAAGTTGGAGGACCTGGATACAAATTTAGCTCTGCAATTACTGCTTATGTGTAACTTCTGACAAGCCACTTTACTTTTCTGAACCTCAGTTTCCTTATCTGTGAAATGAAAGGATTAGAGGACTTCAAAGGTCCTTTCTATTTCTAAATCTTATGAGCCAAATCTCTAAAGGCTTTTATGGAAGCCATGTTAGTTTATCCTCCTAATAGGCTGCTGGATAAGTACGTAGACTAATCAATATTTTTGTGGTGGAGGGGGTGGGAGTAAGAGTGGTAAAGGGAGAACTCAAATTAAGAATTCATTACAACAGTGTTCATTATGCTAGCAATAGTCATTCTTTTGAACTATGAACAACTAGTCTATCATTTTAAAGTTCTGCCTGGAATGAAAATGATGGATCAGCCCTAGACCCTGACAGAATTGTGTATTAGCATCAGATTACTAACATAGCAGATAATAGCTTCTCTAGGGATGATTTGCTTCTTAAATTCCATTTCTAAAACTTCCAGGCAATTCTTGAGGACAGCTTGATAATGTCTCCTACAATCTGCATTATTAAAGCTCCAGCAGATGACGGAGTGAGTCATCAGCACGAGCTGGACGGCAGTGATAGCTTTGACACCAAGATAAATGACATCGTCACATTCTCCCTTGGAAAATGTTCAGTTCCTCAATAGGCCTTAGACTAGGCCAAGCCAGGCTTCAGCTCAGTGCTAAAGGAGAGTTGAGAAGTACTAGTATATCCAGTGCACTGTTAATTTGTCTGAGGGTTCTTGGCAGTGGGTGATACATAGAGTGTTGCACAGGAGACTCATAGCTGGACACTGTGAAGTGTGCCCTTAGGACTGATGAATTTTTGCAAGTCACAGCATTTAGTGTTAGAATTACAAGGGCCATTATATTAGTCCACTTAGAAAGTTAAGACTAGAGAGGGAGAGGGACTTGCCCAGGGTCTCACAGCTGGTGCAAGACAAGTCCCTGAATACCTTGGTCAGGGTTCTTTCTGCCACATTTTGTTCCTGTTATTGTGCCAAGCACTATGGAAGGTGCTAATAATATTAATAATAATAGCTGGCATTTATCTGGTGTTTTAATGTTTGCAAAGCACTTTTCATATGCTATCTTATTTCATCCTTATGACATCCTTGTGAGGTTGATATTAATATCCTCATTTACAGATGGAGAAACTGAGTCTAAGAGAGATTAAGTGAGTTGCCCAGGGTCATAGAACTAGCAAGTGTCTGAAATGGGATTTGGCCTCGAGCCTTCCTGATTTGAAGTCTAGCACTCTAGCTACTATACTACCTAGCAACCTGTTAGAAGAGGTACAAAGAAATGATAGCCTGTTCTCATGGAGCTTATAATCAAATGGAGGATAAGACATCAACATAGGTAACTATATAATATACACCATTATACTGTAAGTAGAATATAAGCTCATTGAGGGCAGGGATTGTTTTGTTTTTGTCTTTGTCAGTGCATAACATGGCACCTAGCATATAACAGACATATTCTTAAATCAAACTGAACGAAATTGAAATGTTTAAATTAATGTAAGAGGGCTTCATGGAGGGGATAACCTTTGGATTGGCCTTTGGAGGATGGAGAGAAATTCAACTTGTCATGGAGAGGGAGAACATTTCACGTTTTGGGAACAGAATGATAAAAAGGTCAAAGGAACAAAAGCAAGAAGGGAGGTAGAGGATATATACAGGAAGAGAGCAGGACAAAGTATTCCTCTGTGTGTGCACATGCATGTGCTATTGCATGTTCATGCAGTTGCGAGGTATATTTGACATAATCCTAGAAATATAGGAAGTGACAATTCTAAGAAAAAGAACTTTTCCTCTGGAGGTGGTAGGGAAGGAACTATGGAAGATATTTGAGTACAGGAGTGATGTGAATAGATGGATACACAAGGGAGATTGAACATTCTGACTTCCTTTCCCTCTGGGGCCAATGGCTACACTTTGTATGTTAGCTTTGTTCAGGATGACTCTTTGAGGAACATCTTTCATCTCTTGTGCTGGTGGATACCATGAATGTGATTATCATTCTGTGTACATGTGCGTACACACACACACACACACACACACACACACACACACACACAGTGTTGCCAAAAATCACCTTCCAGAAGTATAAATGGAACTACGTTACACCCTTGCTCAAGAAACTTTACTGACTCCTTAGTGTCTCCAGGAGAAAAAAGCCAATATTTATATAGTGATTTAAGATTTGCAAAGTGTTTTCTTGATGTTCACACAACCCTGTGAGGTAGGTGTGATTATTATCACTATTTTACACATGAAGAGACTGAAGCTAAGAAAGATTTAGTGACTTATTCAGGCTCAACCAGTTTGTAATTCAGGCAGAAAAAAAACAATAACCAAACTCCTCAATGTGGTATTTCTGGCCCTCTACAACAGGAATCTTTCCTTCTTTGGTAGCCTTATTTCATATTACTCCACTCAAACAAATGAAGTTATTTTGTAGCTGTCCTATCTCCTGCCTCCATGGATTCATACAGGCTTTCTCCTAGGCCAGGAATGCACTCTATCTTCATCTCCCTATTTCAGAATCTTTCTCTTTTTTTAAGATTCAGATTAGGTACCATCTCTCCCATGAAGTCTTCCTAGATCCTCTCAGTTATAAGTGTTTTTTCCCTCATCAAACTAATTATATTTATTTAATATCTCTGTATATATTGTGTCCCAAAATAAATTGTAAGTGTGAGAGTAGGGACTCCTGCACTTTTGCCCTTATCTCTCCATCACCTAACACAGTGTTTGTCACCTAGTGGGCACTTAATAAATGCTTTACTGACTTGAAAGATTAATGTTTTTCTTAGTGTAGTTACTCCCTCCTCACACATTGATGCTGGTTATAGTGCTCTTCTGACTTGATGGAGAGTCTTTGAGAATTGTTCTGGCTCCCCAATTCCTCACCCTTCAGCCGCCTAGTGCTAAGTCTCATCATACTTAGTTAGACTGATCCTGGTAAGGAACTCCCTTTACCAAAGGAGGTCAGCAAGTGCTATATAACTTCTAGTATTAGAGAATTCCCAATGGGGTTAAGTGTCTTATCCACATTCACACATGTGGCAGGAGTGAAACTTGAGTCCAAATCTTCCTGACTCTGAAGGCTGTTTTCTAGCTACTCTGCCTCTTGGTTATACTTTTGTAATTCCAAAATGCTTCTGATGGGTAATAAAAATAACAGTCCTCATTTCTGCCAAGGTGTATGCAGGAGCATCTCAGAGAGAGCACACAAGGAAGGGAGTGGAAAATTTTCTGGATGCTATCCACAATTCTGGTTGTGCTGGGGTAGAAGAGACTATCTTTGGGCAGAGGGAGATCGTTTCCAACCCTTCCATGACTTCTCTGCTATGGAACTCGAGCCTACTCATGTGGAATTAAATGGTGGTGACCCTGCCCACCCTTTGTAGCTTATCTTTCCTCTGTTTCCCCCATCAGAAAAGGATGAGACTTTAGGGATTACCCTTGCCAAGGATGTAAGTATTTGAACTAGAAACAAGATGGCTTATGTTAAAGGAATGGCTTTTTTTGGGGAGAGAATTACAAGGTAATCAGGTGTTTGTATGTAGGTTGGGAATGGGGTGGATGCTGAACACTGGTGGGAGCCTTCATAGTGGCCCTGAAATCACACTGCAGATATGGTCACTTATAAGGACATGAGAAATGGACAGACAGGGTGCAAAGCTCCCTGACTCTTAGCCATTTACCTACCTGACACTATGGGGTCCAACCAAGGACCATCTACAAAGGGAACCTCCTCTAGGCCTCCCTACTCTTGTTGGATGTCAGATGTTGGAGAGGGATCTGTTTCTAAGGTAATGTCATAGATGGCACAACTTTGAGCAGCCTGGCAGGCAGGACTTAGAAATCTTGGAATTTCATTCAGCCAGCTGAGGGAATTAAAAAAAATGCAATTATTTTTGATTCATAGTCCCAGGTACTTCATCTCCCCAGCTGGGAATTGGAGGAGGCTTATTGAGGTCTTATATATAGTTTTTTTGTTTATAAATTGATGTGAGAAGAAGGGCCCACCTTGGAAGAAAGACACAAATCTTCTGATATCGAGTGCCCTGAACATTAGCTCAGGAAAGGTTTTGTTGAATAGTGACTGCACCAATGCATATTATTAGGTTGTTAGAAAAAATATCAAGGCTATTTATTTGAAATGGAAGGAAGTTTCATGTGTGAGTTTTAAGTGGAAACTAAATCTCTGAACAATCCTTTCATCTCCACTTGCTTAACCTCAGGAACAGCTAGCTCATGCATGCAGTATACTTTTTTTTATCAATACCAAGAAAACTGAAGCATGACTTGAAAGCAATTTTCTTTAAGTCAACTGAACAGTGATAGGAAGTCAACAAGTATAGGACTGCTTACTGTGTATGTGGACAGTTGAATTTTTCCTCTATATGTATATACTTGTCTATATTATATATGTGACATACATTGGTCTCCTATATCTCATATATATGCATGTATGTGTGTATAAGAGAGAGTGAGAGACAGAGACAGAGAGAGAAAGAAGCAAGAACATACAAATGAAGCCAGAATGTTTGGGGAAGAGCAGAATAATGTCATGGTTAAGTCAACTTTCTATTTAAATGATGGTTGACAATAATATTTTTATCAAATGCATTGCTCTAAGGTCCTTTCCTGACTTAGTAAGTATAAAATGCTAGATAAATCATAGCATTTTAAAGGTGGAAACAACTGATTGAATCTTTTTTAATAGACTTTTCATCTGAAAGAGACTTAAGATAAAAAAGTCAAAGAATGGATAGCCACTTTACTGGAGATGGCTTAGAGGTCAGCTACTTAATGAAACCCAAGTAATGGATTTGTATGGCACTGGCTTTGCAAACCTTTTAGTACTAAATACATGTGTACTGTGATGGCCATTATAACCCCTGATGCCTCATTGTGGTGAGGAGGTGACTATATTAATTATACCATGTGACAGACCAGGAATTTGAACTCAGATATTCTGATTTTAAATCCAGGGTTTTCCCCATGACATCCCTCTGATATAAAAGCATCTCTGGCCTGTGGCAGGGCTTTGAGAATGGACACCTCAAAGCCAGAGAGTGAGAAAAGGTGGAGTCAAGGAACCAATGCAGGTTAAGGACCCAGGCTGGCTAAAATAGGTGTTTGTCCTGCCTCTCAAACAGCAGCATTATAACAGGGATTTGATTAGATCACCAAAAATCAAGGAATTTTCTTTGAAGATTGGTAATTCATTATCATAGTGATGGACTTTTGGTGTTTTTATTTTTGAATGTGAATTTTAATTTGAGGGTGGAGAAGAAGAGGACAGGAAAGGACCTTAGAGATTATTTTGTCCAAATTCTTTGAGGCCAGAGAGAGGAGGTGACTTGGCAAAAGTCACATAGCTAGTTAGGACTAGAATTCTGGCCTCCTTATAACCCATGCCACATCTATGATATGGCCCAGCTAGTGGATTTCATTTTTTCCCCAAGAGAAATTCTATAGAGATCTGTTGCCTATTGTATTCTCAGAAAGAATGCTGTTTTGTATAATGCACTTTAATATAATCTTTGTTCTAAGCCACGATGACCTCTTATATTCCAATATTCCTTTGTCTCATTCTGGCCAATTTCATGATCTGTCTTCATCCTGCCCATAGCAACATCCCTCCTCCTTCAGCTAAGCAGAGGGCTGCACTCACACAGTATCTATATAGGTATACTTTTTTTGAAACCACCCTCATAGATGAAAGTTTAATTCAGTGGCAGCTAGGGACAACAGGAATAGATTGCTAGTTGAAAATTGTTAAGGCATGCAATGAAGTCATGGTGACCCATGCTGTCTTTGGACGGGAACATGGTAATGCTCAGAAAATGGGACTGTATAGCAAGGTGTCATGGCAAAATGGATTTTATTCAAAATTGTTCTGGGATATTCTTGGCAAAAGACACTGTCTTTGAGGCAAGAGCTGAGAAAATGACTGGGGTCTTATTGGTTGCACTAGGTGGGGAAATCCAAAGTCGATTTCTCTTTTCATTATCCAATCTGTTTTGCAACAAGAGAGGTAATTAATTTTTTCTTCCTCAGCTGTCTTGACATTTACATAGAACATCTTCCTGTATGTTAACACCCCAGGTCTCTTCTGATCTGGCAAATGCCTGGTAGCACTTGTGATCACAATAGGGGAAAAGTAGAGACCAATTCCATGGTCTGGCTTCATCCTGTCTGTTGCAACATCCGTCCTCCTTTAGCTGAGCAGAGGAATGAACCTGCACAGTATCTATATAGGTAAACTTCATTTGAAACCACTCTCATATGAGAAAGTTCAATTGAGTGGCAGCTAGGGATATCAGGAACAGAGTTCTGATCCTACATCAAATGCTTATGTATATGTAATACACACACACAGAGTTATCCACTTCCACATTGTGACTTTCCCCATCACAGCTTTGACATGCTGTGGGTCAGCATAAGAAATTGAATGAGAATTTGGGGGGATTTTTGCAGAAACCTCAGATGACATACAAAGGCCAACAGATGACACAGAAAAAGTTTAGAATTCAGAAATACATACTTAACCTAAATTTTACAGTATGTACTGTAAACTCCCCATTTAAAAAAGAAAAACAATTCAGACTTCTCTTTTGGTATAAAAGGAGAGCCAAAATTTTTTTACACAGATTTTCCAGAACATGGGGCCTCTGTGCCCCTAACCCCTCTCTATAGGCAGGACAACTGTATACTATATACTTATTGCTTTCCAGGTCTTAAAGCACTATAGAATGTCAGCTGTTATGGATGCTAGGTATTATTCAACAGGTATCCCTGTGCTAGGCTCTGGAGCTGGAAAGGGGCAAGGTAGGAATGGGAGTGGAGTATAAAGCTAAACAGAACATGATCATAGCCTCTGAGAAGCCTGCATTCTAAGGCACTCTGCTAGAGAAGAAAAACCCTGGGTTCTAATGACTTTGTCCAAAGCTACACGGTGGCCAGTCTCTGCTTGGTCATTCCCTAATCATGTAGCTTTGGACAAAGTCATTTGAAGAATGTCTTGGGGAGATGTGGTTTGTTGCTAATTGAAAGAAGGTTCTAAGGTTTGTTCTGAGCTTCCTCATCCTGTAGCCAACACCAACTTAATTTTTCACTGTCATGGCTAAGTTGAACCTTTAGAAAGGACAAGAGAAAAAAAAGTGCCAGGCAAATGGATCCATTAAGGATTTCTTGGGTTTCTGTCACAATGAGGAAAATATCTAATCTAGCCCAGTCAGCATTTATTAAGCACCTACTATGTGCCAGGCACTGTGTTAAGTGCTAGCAATACAATTAATAAAAAAGACAGTTCTTGCTCTCAAGGAACTGGCAATATAAAGGGGCAGCCAGCAAGCAAGAGGAGGCAAAAAGGGGCAGAGAAGGGGATGACATGCCATGGGGTAACTGACACGAGGGCATTTTCTTCTGTGAAATTGAAAACATGTAGAGAAACAGATGCTGCTAGGTGGTGCAATGGACATAATATTGGGCCCGGCATCAGAAAGAACTGAGTTCAGATTCAGTCTCAGATACTTACTAGCTGGTGTGACCCTGGGAAAGAGACTCTGCCTTAGTTTCCTCAACTGTAAAATGGGGATAATAATAGCATTTACTTGGCAGGGTTGTCTTGAGGACCAAATGAGATAGCAGTGTCTGGCATATAATAAGTCCTTTAAAATGCTTGTTTCCTTCCTTTCAAAACTTATATTTTTCATGGCTAGACTTGCTAGTGTCTTTCATGGAACAAATGGAAGCCCCACTGGTTTTCTTATATTCTTTCTTAACTCATGTCCAAGGGCAAACTTCTATAATCTCAGTTGGTTGAAGAAGCAGTAAAAGCATCCCCAAATAACTTTTTGAAAAAATTTTCTTTTTATATTGTTTTACAATTTTATTATACCTTATAGCATATAATCAGTTTTATAAAGGAACTTTGATATGCTAAGAAATATGTTTTCTAATATTCTCATTCAGAAGCCCTAGGACATTAAAATCTATATTTTTTCCAGCAGTCTATTCAACTCTACATTTTCTGTTTGTATATCTTTCTGTTGGATTTGTGTAATACTGAAAAAATATTAAAGTTTCTTATATAATTATCTTTTTTAAACTTTTACCTTCTATAATTAATATTATTTCTAAGACAGAAGAGTGGTAAGGGCTAGGCAATTTGGATAAAGTGACTTGCCCAGGGTCACACAGCTAGGAAGTGTCTGAGGTCAGATTTGAACCTAGGACCTCCCTTCTCTAGGCCTGGCACTCAATCCACTGAGCCACCCAGCTGCCCCCTGAGGCCAGTCTTGAATACAAGTCTTCCCAACTCCAAGTCTAGTGCTCTATCCACTATGTTACCTAGCTGCCTCTAGAATTGTGCTTTTAACAACTTTTTTGAAGTTTGCCTAGCTTTTCTTTTGAGAATTTATATCTGCTTATATGTATTTAAAACATATTTAACATTATTTTATATATTTTACTTTTCTATCACCTTCATTTCTAAATATATCCTTTCCCCTCCCACCTCTTGTAACAAAGATTAAAAGACAAAGAAAAACTAGGCTAAGCAAAACTAATACAACAACCCCCACCTCGGTAAAGAATGCAGGGAGCTATATTTTTTCCTCCTCTTCTCTAAGATTAGTATTGGTCATTATAATTTCAATGAGTTTAGCTTTGTTTCTTCTTTCTTCATTTCTTGTTGAAGCCATTGTGCATATAAGTTTGCTGGTTTTACTTAGTTTATGTCTTCCTATGCTTCTCTCAATTTCTTAGAATCTCTTTCTTATGGTGCAATAATCTATTACATTCATGTAACACAATTTGTTTAGTAATACTCATCTCTTTTTTTCCATATCTTTGTTACTAAACATATATGTTTGGAAAGGGGAGAGATTGAAGAGAGTGAAAGGGAGTTAACATTTATATATTAGCTACTATATGTGCCAGGCACTGTGCTAAGTACTTTGCACATATTCTCTCATTTGATTCTCACAACAACCCAGTGAGGTAGGTGCTAATATTATTCTCATTTTACAGTTGAGGAGACTGAGGAAAATAAAATGATTTGCCTAGGGACATCCAGCTAATAAGTATCTGAGTCTCGATTTGAAATTAGTTCTTCCTGATTCCATGCTTAGCTTTCTATCTGGTCCATCACCAGCTACTTCTGGTGGTGTTATAAGGCCTTTTGTTCTGCCTTTGACCTTGTTGTGAATAGACTTAATAGGAAGATCTCTAGGTTAAAAGATATTGGCATTAGTCACGTTCTTTTTTTTTCTTTTCAAAAAATTTTATTTCATTTTTCCACAATTACATGTAAAAAATTTCCAAATTTTTTCAAAGAATATTGAATCTCGAATTCTCTCCTTACTTCCCTCTCTCTCCACTCTTTAACTCCCACTCCCACCTTGAGATAGAAAGCAATCTCACATAAATTAAAAAAAAATTTTTTTGTAATCCTTCCTTTCTGTCTTAGAATCAATACTATGTGTTGGTTCTAAGGCAGGAGAGCAGTAAAGGCTAGGTAATGGGGGTTAAGTTACTTGCCCAGGGTCACACAGCTAGGAAGTGTCTGAGGCCAGATTTGAACCTAGGACCTCCCATCTCTAGGCCTGGCTCTCAATACACCAAGCCACCTAGCTGCCCCTCATATAGATTTTACATGTGCAATCATGTAAAATATTTTTTCCATATAAACTTTTTGTAGAAGGAAACTCAAAATTAAAAAAAAATTAATGAAAAAAGTTTCCTTTCATCTGAATTCAAACTCTATTAGTTCTTTTTCTCTGAAAGCAGATAGCATTTTTTTATCATGAATAATTTGGGACACTTTTGCATCATATTGCTGAGAATAGCTAAGTTGTTCATAGTTGTTCATTGTATTCCTGTCACTGTGTATAATGTTCTTGTGATTCTGTTAATTTCACTCTGCTTCAGTTCATGTAAGTCTTTTCAGATTTTTATGAGCTCCTCCTGGTCATCATTTCTTATAGCATAATAGTATTTCATTACAATCATATGCTATAACTTACTCAGCCATTCCCCACTTGATTAGACATCCCCTCACTTTCCAATTCTTTGCCCTGAGAAAAAGAGCTACTTTAGATGTTTTTGTGTATATAGGTCCTTCCCCTTTTTGTTTTTTTATCTCTTTAGGATGCAAACTCAGTAGTAGTATTGCTGGGTCAAAAGCTATCTAGTGTTTTATAGCTCTTTGGGAATAGGTCCAAATTGTTCTTAAGAATGATAGAATCAGTTCATAACTCCCCCAACCATGCTTTAGTGTTTCAATGCCCTTCCAAGTTTTGGCATTTTCCTTTTCTGTCATAATAGCCAATCTGATAAGTATGAGGTAGTAGCTAAGTTGCTTTGCATGACTGAAGAGAAAAATAAAAAATAGAATAGTTTAAATTGCTTTGAGAACTGCCTTTTCATATCCTTTGACTATTTGTCATTTGGGGAATGACTTGTATTTTTATTTAGTCAACTCATTTCTCTATGTATTTGAGAAATTGGGCTTTTATTAGAGAGACATGAAAAAAATTACACCATTATGATTCTTATGTATTACTTTCCATCCTTTCCCACCTTGTTTAGTTTCTGAGCACCACCTCCCTCAATGCATTGGGAGGAAGGGGAAGGGGAAAAATAGATACTTTACCTCATTATATTTTTCCCTTCCCCTTACTCCCAATGTGTTCCTTTCTCATGCCTTAATTTTATTTTATTTTGTATCATCCCATCAAATTCAATTCACACCCTTGCCCTCTGTCAAGGTATACTCCTTTGGAGTTACAGGAATCACCTCCTCATGTAATAGTTTGACCTTATTGAATGTCTTTTGGGATTTCTCTTTTCTGTTTACCTTTTTTTAAAAAAATAAAAACCCTTACCTTCCAATGATATAGTTCACATTTTCTATTTTTTAATTCTTTTGGCTTTGTTTGATTATTTCTTGATGTCTTATGGTATCATTCACTTCCACTTTCCCAATTCTAATTTTTAATTTTTTAAAAATTTTGATTTTTCTGAGTGAGATTTTGTACCTCCTTTTCCATTTGGATGATTCTGCTTTTTATTTTTTTATTATTTTTTTGATTGCTTATGTCTTTACTTTGTTTTTGAAATTATTTTTTTATTTTGAATATTTGCTCCTAGTTACATATTTCATGTTCTTTCCCTCTCCCCCAATCCTCGCCCCCAACCCCCTTAGCCAACATACAATTCCACTGGGTTTTACACGTATCATTGATTAAGACCTAATTCCATATTATTGATAGTTGGACTAGAGTTATCATTTAGTGTCTACATCCCCAATAATATCCCAAACAGCCCAAGTGTTCAAGCAGTTGTTTTTCTTCTGTGTTTCTCCTCCCACAGTTCTTCCTCTGATTGTGGCTAGTTTTCTTTCTTATAAGTCCCTCAGCCTTGCTCTGGATCCTTGCATTTCTGCTAGTATAAAAGTCCATTATGTTTGATTGTTCCACAGTATATCAGTCTCCATGTACAATGTTCTCCTGGATCTGCTCCTTTCACTCTGCATCAATTCCTGGAAGTCATTCCAGTTCACATGGAATTCTTCCAGTTCTTTATGCCTTTGAGCACAATAGTATTCCATCACCAACAGATACCACAATTTGTTCAGTCATTCCCCAATCGAAGGACATTCTCTTATTTTCCAATTTTTTGCCACCACAAAGAGCGTGGCTATAAATATTTTTGCACAAGTTTTTTTCCTTATTATTTCTTTGGGGGTATAATCCAAGCAGTGCTATGGCTGGATCAAACAGCAGATAGTCTTTTAAAGCCCTTTGAGCATAGTTCCAAATTGCTCTCCAGAGTGGTTGAAACAGTTCACAACTCCACCAGCAATGCATTAATGTCCCAATTTTGCCACATCCCCTCCAACATTCATTACTCTCCTTTGCTGTCATTTTAGCCAATCTGCTAGGTGTGAGGTGATACCTCAGAGTTTTTTTGATTTCTCTAATTATTAGAGATTTAGAACACTTTCTCATGTGCTTATTGATAATTTTGATTTCTTTATCTGAAAATTGCCTATTCACGTCCCTTGCCCATTTATTGATTGGGAGATGGCTTGCTTTTTTGTACAATTGATTTAGCTCCTTGTATATTTGAGTAATTAGACCTTTATCTGAGTTTTTTGTTATAAAGGTTTTTTCCCCAATTTGTTGTTTCTCTTCTAATTTTGGTAGCATTGGTTTTGTCTGTACAAAACCTTTTTAGTTTAATGTAGTCAGAATTATTTATTTTACATTTTGTGATTTTTTTCTAACTCTTGCTTAGTTTTAAAATCTTTCCCTTCCCATCCATCTGACAAGTATACTATTCTGTGTTCACCCAATTTACCTATAGTTTCCTTCTCTGAGTTCATCTTGGTATAGGGTGTGAGATGTTGATCTAGGCCCAATTTCTCCCATACTGTTTTCCAATTTTCCCAGCAGTTTTTGTCAAATAGCGCGTTTTTGTCCCAAAAGCTGGGTTCTTTAGGTTTATCGAAAACTGTCTTGCTGAGGTCACTTACCCCTAGTCTGTTCCACTGATCCTCCTTTCTGTCCCTTCGCCAGTACCATATTGTTTTGATGACTACTGCTTTTTAGTACAGTTTAAGATCTGTTACTGCTAGGCCACCTTCCTTCATATTTTTTTTCATTATTTCCCTTGATATTCTTGGTCTTTCATTCTTCCAAATGAACTTTGTTATAGTTTTTTCTAATTCAGTAAAAAAGTTTTTTGGTAGTTTGATAGGTATAGCACTAAATAGGTAAATTAATTTGGGTAGGATGGTCATTTTTATTATGTTAGCTCATCCTACCCATGAGAAATCAATGTTTTTCCAATTGTTTAGATCTAGTTTTAATTGGGTGGAAAGGGTTTTGTAGTTGTGTTTGTATAATTCTTGTGTTTGTCTTGGCAGATAGATTCCTAAGTATTTTATATTGTCTAGGGTGATTTTAAATAGAATTTCTCTTTCTGCCTCTTGCTGCTGTGATGTGTTAGAAGAATATAGAAATGCTGATGATTTGTGTGCGTTTATTTTGTATCCTGCAACTTTGCTAAAGTTGTTGATTATTTCCACTAACTTTTTAGTTGAATCTCTGGGATTTTTTAAGTAGACCATCATATCATCTGCAAAGAGTGATAGCTTGTCCTCCTCATTGCCTATTTTAATACCTTCAGTTTCTTTTTCTTCTCTAATTGCTACTGTTTCCAGTACAATGTTAAATAATAGAGGTGACGATTCTGCTTTTCAAAGAGTTCTTTTTATTAGTGAATTTGTATACTTCTTTTCCTATATGTCCATTTCTGCCTTTTAAGAAGTTCTTCTCTTCAGTGCATTTTTGTGCCTCCTTTACCAATTGTACTATTCTGTCTTTTGAGATATTAATTTCTTCAGTATTTTTAAGCATCCTTCTACCAAACTGTTGATTTTTTTCATGATTTCCTGACATCACTCTCATTTCTCTTCCATAATTTTCCTCTTCCTTCTCTTATTTGAGTTTTAAAATCATTTTTGAGCTCCTCCATTAATTTTTGGGGGGCTTGAGAGCTGTTCATGTTTTTCTTGGCGGTTTTGGATGCAGCAGTATTGATCTTGTTGTCTTCTTATGAGTTTGTGTTTTGATCTTCCCTGTCACCAAAATAACTTTCTATGTTGAGTTTCTTTTGTTGTTGTTTGCTCATTTTCTTGTATTTTTCTTTTAACTTAAAAAACATTAGAGTTGGGTTCTGTAACTGTAGGAGCATTGTTTCAAGATTCATGTTCTTTGTGCAGCTGCCTTCAGAGCAATAGCTAGGGGTCTATTTACTTTCAGTTCTTCCAAGGTGGTATGTTGTAGAGAGGTGTGTTTAAAACTCTCCCAGCCTGGGCTCTGGTCCGTGAGTAATCACAAGCAATGTTTTCTGCCTTGGAACTATGACTAGGGTCTCCTGCTCCCCTGTGGCTATAAGCAATGGTGTGGACTAATGCTCCTCCTCACCCTGAAAAGTGCACCCAGGACTGCTACCTGGACCTGCATATGGCCAATTCAACAAGAGTCTTGCGCTCAGAACCAGCAAAGCACCCCTGAAATCTCCTTCTGAGAAACTATCTAACCCCCTCTTCCTATCTGTAGCTAAGACCTCCAGAAATCTTTGCTGCTGCTTCAGGCTTGTTGCACTGGGGCCTGGCTGGCATGCTGCTTTGCACTCCACCTCCACCCCAGTGTACTAGTTCACTCATATCAGCCTCTAAGTTGTTTCAGGTTGAAAAATTGTTTCACTCCATCATTGTGTGGGTTATCCTGCTATAGAATTCATTCTGAAGCATTATATCATAGTTTTTTGGAGGGTAATTTGGCAAATATCAAATGGGGTCTAAGTACCTTCTCCACCATCTTGGCTACACCTCCCTCCAGTCACATTCTTTGCACAAATCTAAATTGCTTTTCATAATGGTTAAATCATTTCACAGTTCCACCAACAATATATTAATGTACACTTTCTGAAGCCTCTTGAGCACTAATTCTTCTCATCTTCTATCATTTTGACTAATTTGCTAGAATATAGAGTGAAACATATTTGCTCTTAATTGCAATTCTGTTGTTATTAGTAATTTGAAACAAACTTTCATGTGACTGTTAATAATTTTCACTTCCTTTGAGAACTAATTATTCATATCCTTTGATCACTTATCTTTGGGAATGGATCTTGATCTTATAGATTTTCATTAGTTACCTATATATCTTAGATTGATGCAGATTTTTCCCAGTTGACATTTTTCCCTATCTGCATTGATTTTGTTGTTATTGAAATTATCTGTTTTAACTTTTATAATTATATAATTTTATAATTTTATAATTATCTCTTGTCCAAACAAGACCCTGCCTCTCCCCAACCCTCCCCATAAAGAATCTTCATCTCTTCTTTTAATTTTTCTTTTAATGCTTCAACTTTTTATTTTCAAGTAATATATCCATTTTGTGTTTATTGTAGTATATGTGGTAAGATATTGGGGTAGATTTAATTTCTTTCAAACTTCTTTCCAGTTTTTCCAGTAGTTCTTATCAGATAAGAAATTCTTGCCTGAATAATTATGTTTTTGGATTTATCAAATACTAAACTATTGTCAGTCATAAAATCAGCATTAAAAAATAAACTTGTTTGATGAGGTTAGAGACAAAGACTCTGGGACACAAACTCTGAAGGAAAGAGATGAACTTGACTGAATTGAAATGTCCTGTGGATGGAAATGTGGCTATTTGGTAGTTTTCTATTTTAACTAATTGTTATTGCTGATTCAGTGCTGCAAGTATTCTCCAAATTTTGGTACTCTGGAACAAAGTTCTGGTTTCTCAGACTTAGTTATGGCCTGGGATACTATAGATGTGATGTAGTCTAACTGTATAATTGGAATATAATTCTACATTTATAAAATTTTTCTTGTTTGGGAGTAATTTTAGGATAAGAAACTTGCTACCTCCCCTAATCAAGAAAGGGAACTGTTTGGAGAAGGTGCCATGGAGATGCTTGCAGAAACCTCATATTGCACCAAAAGATCCAGAATGAACTTTGGGATGTAGTGAAATTGAACTATGAGAGGTTGAATGCATTTATTTTGAATATTCACTCATGCCAAAAGGGACTGCCCCCAGTTGGCTTTTTGTCAGTGTGCCTAGCAATCATTAGTCTTGTTCTCTTTCTTTTATTTCCCTCTCATCCCCAAATTATTGTAATTTCCCCTTAGAAAGCACAATATTGTATGTACCTCTAGTTGAAGATCTTTAGAGATTTAAGTTGGTTATGTGTTTTGATTCCATGAAGGAAACTAGCCATGTAAATCTGGGAGATTTCTACATGCTCATTTTCCATGAGAATCACAGTGGCGATTGTGAAATTGGAATCTGAATCCCAGAACTACAATTCCCAGCATACCACTCTCCTTCTCACATTACGTGCTGACATAGGCAGGATATAAATTTTGTGTAGCCCCCACCTCTTGCTCTCTCTTCTTGCGATCACAGGCAGCTGTGTACATGGGCTTTTTGAGAGCCAGGAAAACTTATGTGAGTTTACTTTTGCTAAATAATTAGGTTTTTATACTTCTATTTCAAGTGATTATTAATAAACTTTATAAAATTAATACTTATAGTGTTGGACATTAATTTAAATCTTACATATTCAAGATAGAGTATGATGGGGCCATCTTTATGTTTTTGGCTCTTGGTCTCACAAAAAGGCCAGTTTATACTAACTACATTTATGCCCTTTGTCTGGGTCCTCATCTTTTCTTTGTTGCCCTAGTGGGGGGGGGTGATTTTTTTAGGTATATGGCTAACACTATATGTTAAGAATGACATTCTTGTCATTCACATTAAAGGAAAACTTAAGTTGTGAGCTCAGTTCTGGATTGATATGAAAATTCCTTTCTCAGGGGAAGGATAAGAAAAAGACTGCTGGAATAGAATTAGTGGGATCTCAGGCTCCATTTGGCCCAGAGGCGTTTTTATTGGGAAATATATCAAGCAAGACAATAGATAAGCAGTATAATTATAGTAAGACTATTTCTTTACAGGGAAACTTAAAGGACAATGTAGATTAAAAAAACCCAATTTTATGGAAACTACATCTTTGCAAAGGAATTTCATCCATTAATGGGAGTAGAGAGGAGTCAGGTATGGGAGATATTGTGGAGGTAGAAATAACAAGATTTGGAAATTGATTGGATATGTGAGGAAGGGAGAGTAAGGACTTGAGGCTAATACCATGGTCACAAAGTTGGGAGACTAGAAGGGTAGAGATGCCTTTATCAGAGTTTGGGAAGTTTGGCAGAGGATTTTTGAACTTTAAACTTTTGTAAAGGGGACAAAATTTGTCTGAGGGCTAAAGAAAGGATGAGGGGAAGGAAGATGGGAAGAATTTCTGTGGCCCTTATTACATGCCAGGCACTGAGCATAAGTGCTTTCCTAGTATCTCAATTGATAAGAGTGCTGTAAAGGGTAAAAATTATGGTTGGACTGATAATGGTGTTTAATGTTATATGGGTAATTCATGTTTGATCTTATAGACTAGGCTCAATTTTATGAGGGGGTGGAATATTTTACCCCAAGGGTCCTCACACAGAGAAATCTTGGGAACTGAATCAAAGAATTTGGGAATTGGAAGGGACCTCAACACCAATGAATCTAACCTATGCATGAAAGAAAAATATCCATTAAAACATACTCAACAAATGGCCATGCAGCTTCTGCTCGAAGACTTTAATAGCAAGATGATTCTGCCATGTCTCCCAGTGGCCCATTCCCCTTCTGGATAGTGTTAATTGTCAGGAAAATACAATGTCAAGACTAAATTTACCTTTTGGCAACTTCCAGTCATTGTTCCTGATTCTGCTCACTACCTCTAAATAGAACAAATTTACTACCTCATTCACATGACAGCCCTTTAGATGTAAAAGAGAATTCTTGGTTGTCTTTTAGTTCACACTTGTGAAAGAGAATCCTTATTCTCTTTACCTAGTTGGAGCTAACACTTTGGTAAACACCAGCTTAAGTACAAGCTTGAACTAGGTGGAGGAGCTAACAAACCACTTAGTGAATTCACACCCTACTTAGTACTAGGCGAGAAGCCAGAAAGATAGTTGGAGAGTTCTACCTTTTTTTCTAACTCAGTCAGAAATTTGTGAATTCTTTTAAGAGTTCACACCCTCAGAAACTTTGAACCCCCTTTTTTCCCCAGAACTCAAGCATTTATTTTGATCATTTTGGATGGAAATCTTTCTTTCTTTTTTAAATTTTATTTAATTAATTGATTTTGAATATTTTTCCATGGTTACATGATTCATGTTCTGATCAAGACCTATTTTTCATATTATTAATATTTGCATTAGGGTGATCATTCAGAGTCTACATTCCCATTCATGTCCCCATTGACCCATGTGGTCAAGCAGTTGTTTTTCTTCTGTGTTTCTACTCCTACAGTTCTTTCTCTGGATGTGGATATCATTCTTTCTCATAAGTCCCTCAGAATTGTCCTGTATTATTGTATTGTTTCTAGTAGAGAAGTTCATTATATTCGATTGTGCCACAGTGTGTCAGTCTCTGTGTATATGGTTCTCCTGGTTCTGCTCCTTTCACACTACATCCATTCCTGGAGGTTGTTCCAGTTCACAAGGAATTCCTCCAGTGTGAACCCTTTCAATGATTATTCACCCCTCCAGAAGGTACGAACTGGTTCCTACAAACACTGCCCCCTGCACAGTGTTAGGCTATTTAGAAGCTGTGATTGGCCCCTGTGAAGAGGGGAGGCAACAAGAAGCCAATTTAAAAGGCCCTGAATTTCTGAGGCTAGGGAGTGGACTCCAAGAAGGAAGTTGGCTTCAAGATGAAGATTGGCTCAAAGAAGAAGGTCAGCCTCAGGGGTCACCTTGAGCTAAAGTTGTTGTCTTGACCTGCCTCTTGGAGAGATCTTGGGAGAGTGGATAGCTGGCTTTCCCATTCCTGTCTTCTGGAGAGAGTTTAATTCTGGTTGAAGGTTTAACAGGTCCTGGCTGAGCCAACCACTGGAACAATACTTAATTAGATAGGTTAATGTTTTATCTACCCTTTTGTATTCCTCTACTTTCACTCTTTCCACCTCTTGTGTAAATAAAAGATTTATAATTTTCATATATTTAGCCAAACCATTAATTTTAACATTTACATAGATAACTGAAGATTGCTAAGTGTGCCTCCCTAGAGTTTGCTTCTCCAGACTAAACATCTCTAGTTCCTTCAACTGATCGTCATGTACTTGACTGGAAGTCCTTCACCATTCTAGATCCTTTCTTCTGGACACTCTTCAACTTTTCAGTGTGTCTTTCCTAACATGTGGCACCCAGAAAAAATGCTGTAGATCTGGTCTAATGAGGGCAGAGTACAGGGGGAGACCTCTTTATTCCTGGAGGCTCTGCCTTTTTTACTGCAGTTCAGGGTCACACTATCTTTTTTTAGCTGCTATATCATACTTTGCTGACTCCTAATGAGCTTTTTCAGCCCAATGAAAGCCCAAGATTCTTTTCAGAATAGCCTAAGTGCAAGACTTTACATATATCACTCTTGAATTTCATCTTATTATAGAGCACTGGACTAATTCAGCCCAGTGCTCCATAGCAGCATTGGTGACGTATTGGTATGCATGCAGAGCCAGCACTGGGGTAGCTGCTCCATTCCCCCTCTTCCCAGAGCCTGAGGACATTTTTTTTCAAACATTTATTAATATTCATTTTTAACATGGTTACATGATTCATGCTCCTCCTTTCCCCTTCGCCCCCCCCCACTCCTCCCACCCATGGCCGACCCACATTTCCACTAGTTTTGTCATGTGTCCTTGATCAAGACTAATTTCCAAATTGTTGGTAGTTGCATTGGTGTGGTAGTTTCGAGTCCACACCCTCAATCATGTCCACCCCGACCCATGTGTTCAAGCAGTTATTTTTCTTATATGTTTCCTCTCCTGCAGTCCTTCCTCTGAATGTGGGTAGCGTCTTTGCCGTCTTTACCATAAATCCCTCAGAATTGTCCCAGGTCATTGTATTGCTGCTGGTACAGAGGTCCATTACATTCAATTCTACCATAGTATACCAGTCTCTGTGTACAATGTTCTTCTGTCTCTGCTCCTTTCGCTCTGCATCTGTTCCCGGAGGTCTCTCCAGTTCGCCTGGAACTTCTCCAGTTTATTATTCCTTTTAGCACAATAGTATTCCATCACCCGCATATACCACAGTTTGTTCAGCCATTCCCCAATTGAAGGACAT